>NW_006408673.1:5930799-6095799 GCF_000296735.1 Chrysochloris asiatica
TGGCATATATCTACCTACCAATCACTTAGGAAGTTATCGGAGAATGGGAACCAGCAAAATAAGGGAGTAATAACCCAAGGAAAGGGAAGAATGAGTGGGAATGGGGGTTCTGAGCCACCCCCTTGCTGGACTCATACCCTTTTTGACACCAGCAAAGCCTGTCTGACTACTGACTTACTTGGGTTGTTGCTCTATTTAAATCTATTATATTCAGCAATTAAGACTTTATAAACTCATACACATTGATGCATTTGAGTTACGTTGTTGGAGAATATTGAAAGTACCATGGACTGCTGAAAGAACAAACAAATTTGTGTTGGAGGAAGTACAACAAGAATGCTCCTTAGAAGCAAAGATTGTGAGAGTTTGTCTCTCATACTTTGGACATGTTATTAAGATGGACATCATGCTTGGTAAAGCGAAAAAGAGAAAGACCCCAACAAGATGGATTAGCACAGAGACTACAACAATGGGTCCAAGTGTACCAAAAATTTTAAGGACAGCTCAGAAGCAGACAGAGTTTTATTCTGTTGTGCATAGGGAGTGGAAGTGGAACCAACTCAATGGTATCTAACAACAACACATGCAATGATTGTTAAGTACTGATTATATGCAAATTAGGTGCTTTGAAGGGAGAGAGACAGGACAGTAAGGAATGTGAGTGGGAACACAAAGGTGAATGTAAATAATAACACTTGGTGTGACAGTTAAGGTTCTTTGTCAATTTGACTAGGCCAGGATTCCCAGTGGTTTGGCAGTTGATAGTTAACTGTATGATGATTAACTACGAGAAGCTAATCAATTGAAAGGAGTAGTGGCCTACTCCCAATATAATGGACAAGCAGGAAACACTCGCTCTCTTTCCCACCAGATCTCAGTGTAGGCCTCTTCACCTCTACAATTGTTGTTGTTAAGTGCCGTCGAGTCGGTTCCGACCCATAGCGACCCTGTACAGGTTTTCCGAGGGTGTAAATCTTTACGGGAGTAGAAAGCCTGATCTTTCTCCCACGGAGCAGCTGGTAGTTTCGAACCGCTGACCTTAAGGTTCGCAGCCCGATTCGTAACCACTACGCTACCAGAGCTAAAGGGGCACAATTTCAGTTCCTCAAGGACTCCCAAACAGCTGCTTTGATGTGGTATAAATTTAAGAGTGCAGAATTCTTCAGGGAAGGGTTAGAGATGGAGTCATCATCTTCAGAAAGGTTTAGACCTTGATGGAAGATATGTTGAAAAACAATAGCTTCACATTTTGATATTTTTGTCTAATAAAAGTTTTTATGATTTTGTTCAACAATAACTAAAAAAAAAAGTCAACCGTTAGCTGGAAAATTGATACTTAAGAGTGTTCTGGGATTCTCAAGGGCCAGTATTAGAATACTATTAGGAAAAAGTTTCAATAATCAACAGTGCTTGTTACAGTGAGATACTTACTAAAGAGCAAAAGCCTAAACTTTGGATTAAATGCAGAGGACTACTATTCTAAGGTGTTGTGATTTTGCATGGCAATGCATGTCCACACACCTCTGCCCCCAATGTTGACACTCTGCAAAAACTTCGTTTTGAGGTGTTCAAGCATCCTCCCTATAGTCCTGATCTTGCTCCATCAGACCTTCACCTGTTTGGTCCCCTGAAAGCAGCCCTTTGAGGATGAAGATTCACATTTAATGAAGTATAGACAGTGGTGCATTTGTGGCTCAAAGCCCAGCATAAAGATTTTTTAATAAGGGAACGTGAAAACTTATTGACAACTGGATAAAGTGTATTGAAAATCAATGAGATTATGTTGAAAAATGATATATTTGTCTTTTCTAAAATTGGATTAAAATAAATTCTACAACCCCCCCGAAAAAAGGATAGATATATGAAAAAGAAACAGACAGGGTAACAATATTTCAATAGTAGAGCAGAATATATAACAATTATGTAAAGACTGAAAAATTCTGAAGGAAAATTATATTCAAGGTGCAATTCTATACCCAGCCAAACTGTCATGGAAAGAATCAAGCATGGATAGAGACTAAAGATTATTTCAGATGTATGTACATTAAAATTTACATTTTATGAACTACTTAGGAAGCAATGAGTCCTGGTAGTGTAGTGGATTATGAGTTGGGCTGCTAACTGCAAGGTCAGTAGTTTGAATATACCAGTTGTTCCACAGGAAAAAGATGAGGTTTCCTGCTTCTGTAAAGATTTACAGCCTTGGAAACCTTATACAGTGTTGCTATGAGTCAGAACCGACTCAGTGGCATATATCTACCTACCAATCACTTAGGAAGTTATCGGAGAATGGGAACCAGCAAAATAAGGGAGTAATAACCCAAGGAAAGGGAAGAATGAGATCTAAGGAACAAAGTATTCAATGCCATAGGGGCCCTAAAATGGAAAAGAGTCTAGGAGGTTTGCGTAGATGAAAGAAGGACAATGTAATGTGCTGAGAATTGCTTGTTGAGTCTCAGTATCATCCCTGATCTGCTAAACCCTTCCTTGTATTGTTGTTAAGGTTCGCTGAGTAGGTTACAACTCAAAGCAATCCAAGAAGTGACTGGTGGGTTTGAACTCCCCACCTTGCAGTCCAGTGCTTACCCTACAGCATCATACCAGGAATCCCCTTCCTTGTATTGTTGTTAAGTGCTCTCGAGTCGATTCCGACCCACTGCAACCCTGTACAGGGTTTCTGAGGCTGTAAATCTTTACGGGAGCAGACCACCTCATCTTTCTCCTGCGGAAACCGCTGGTAGTTTTGAACTGCCGACCTTGAGGTTCGCAGCCCAATTTGTAACCAATACGCTACCAGAGCTCCTTCTATAATAGGAACTAAATCAAACAAAACAAAAACTATAAACTCTGTTTCTCACATCCCTTGCCAGATCATTGTAATTATAAAACCCACAAACAAAGCATTCATACAAGATTTAGAAAGCAGAGGAAAATGAAAAGCCATTATCCTCCAGGGGTACCTGAATGCAAAGAAGTGGCTTCCAGATGCCAGACAGCTAATATTAGTAACTGTGGCTCACCTGAAATTCCTGTACTTCTAAATTTCTTGAAAGCCAACAATGGTTTTCCATTGATTATGTTAGCCTCAAATTTCATGTATGAATTATTTTCTTTTGAATCATATAGTTTCTGTTTTCTTCACCTAAGTCTGACTGATTCAGGGAACGTTTAGATAAAAACACAGAAGTGATTTAATTAATATTGTAATATACACATATCTGGAGTTCTGGTGTGGTATATAGGATAAGCACTGGACTGCTAACTGCAAGGTGAGTGGTTCAAATCTGTCTGTATCTCCTTAGAAACCCTAAAAGGAGCCCTATGAGTAAGAACCAACTCAAGAGCACTTAACAACAACATACCTATATTTGGAGGATAGGGATAGGGAAAATTGTATAGGAAGAATAAGAACATAAGGAGGAACTTCCATAATACTTAAAATTAATTTTATATACATGTTGTCAGAAAGGATCAGTTCCCAGAGAAGGATATCATACTTGATAAGGTGGAATTCAGAAAAAATGAAGAACACCCCCAATAAGGTGAATTGACACAGTGGCTGCAACAATGGGCTCAAACATAACAGCAACAATGAAAATGGTGCCGGACTGGACAGTGTTTCACTATGTTGTTGCTATTGTTGTTAAATGCCATCCAGTCAGTTCCTATTCATAGCAACCCTGTACAGGGGTTCTGAGGAGCGATCGCTGGGAAGTGTGAACCACCGACCTTGTGATTAGCAGTCAACTTATCCTACAGCACTACACCATGCCCCTAACAATGATACAACTATATATACACACATACATGTATCTATACATACGTACATGTATATATAAGCACATACACACATACATGTATATGAGTTTATGTTGTTGTTAAGTGTTGTTTAGTTGGTTCTGACAAATATAGGGTTTCCAAAGAGCAGCTGGTAAGCTTTAACTGCCAACCTTGTAATTCAAATCAACTTTGCATTCTAGTGCATTAACACACAGTGGCACACCAGAACTCCATATGTGTGTGTGTGTGTATACACACACACATATATACACATATATATGAAAGACAGCATTTTTAAAACAATAATGCAGTAAGATTACCTTAGAGGAATGAGTCAATAGACGTGACACAGAATTACTTTTAGTAATAAAGAGCTTTGCAACAACATCACATTTTTTTAGTGGGTAATGTGGAATTTTGTTAAAAAAGGAAAAGAAAATTTTAAAAAGGATTAGCGGAGAAAAACAATGACAGCAAAAAACAGCCACAAAGTTTGAAAACAAAACGAAACAAAAATATAGCTTAGAAAATAACTGGGAACTTGAGAAATGCAACTACATTAAGAACGTGTATTGATGTAAAAATTTACTTTCCAGTGTTACCATATATTATAGTTTTTATTTGTTTGGGTTTCTATGTTGGTGGTGGTGGTGTTTTGTTTCATTCTGTTAGTATCTTTTCATGGGGGTTTGGTGATATCCTCAATGAGGGTAGGAGTAAGGAATATCAGTGAATAAAGACAGACAGCTTTAATGAAGTAAATTATAATTTATGATAACCCCATGTAAGGACCAATACTAAATCTTGGTTGATAAAAAAGCTATATGATTCAGTTTAAGAGAGAGAATTTTAATACGTAGTACATTCGACAGACTGCTAAGTCATCTGAACTGCAAGGTCGATGGTTCAAACTCACCAGCTGTTCCTTGGAAACCCTACACAGGGTCACCATGGGTTAGAATCGACTCGACAGCATTCAACAACAACATTTAAAAAATCTCTTAGTTATGAAAAAATTCAAATATATACACAGAAAAGTATAAAAATTCCCATGTTCTTATCATCGTGGTTCAATAATTACCAATTTTGACAATCTAGTTTTATCTATTACCAGACAGACTTTTAGAATATTTTCAAGCTAATCCCAGACATCCTGTTATCCCACAACCCTTGCATTAAAAAATGTAGACTAAGCTATCCTTGCCAGTTTTGGAGAGAATTAATATTTGACTGGATCTGTTCTGGCATAAGGAGAACTATATCTTAGGCAATGTTATATATTCTTTTTAAGAATTCAGAATACAATTTAATAGAAGAATTGTGCAGTATCAGGCATGAAACATAAAGGCTGTCAGCCCTTAATGACAGCTATTCTCTACTAAGGTAATAAAGGTGTTAATAAGGGACAAGAATAAATAGAAAAAAATGAGAGGGAGAAAAAAGTGACCTAGGAAAAGTCATCAAAGAGGTTCATAATATGCTAATTTAGAGACAAACCCTAAATTAGCAGGTTGCCTTAAAATGAGATGTAATTACTATAATCAACTGTGTCAGTGCTCTGCTCATATTCCCTGGAACTTTCAATACCTTTCTGAAGATTTCCAAAACTGCTAGTATCAGGATCTCTGCCCAGTGGCTTTATACCCAAAGTGAATACTACTTGGAGTTGTTCTCAGACGGAGTAATTCTGTGACATGTTTTACACTATTTCTGTAAATTTTTCCATAGGATTAAACTCAAACCCACCAACCACTTCTTTAGAAGCACTATCCTCACAGGGTTGCTATCAGTTGGAACCTACTCAAAGGCATCTAACACCAACAACACAGTTTGCTTATTAATTAGATTCCTATCATTGACACTCTTTTCCCTGTATTGCTTTCCCATTTCCCTACCAGTGTTACCTGAACTTCCTAAATAAACTACTTTTTCATGAATCCTTGCCTTAGGATCCAGATCTAGGGAATCTCAAACTAAGACAACTACTAAATAAGATTCTTTACTTGCTCTTTTATATTCAATATTTGAGATGAGCAAGAAAGGAAGAAAAAGACCCAGTGTTAATGTCTTTATATACATTTTATCTGAGTAAGTTCATGTAACAATAATGTTTAAGGTAAGAATTCTGGAGATAAATAGAAACGCTCTGAACATTGTATACATGGCCTTACCAATGAGTTTGAATGGAGGGGTAAGGTCATGATCAACCCCTTCGCCCATACCAATCTCACTCACTTTTACTATCAAAAAGTTTTACTATCAAAAGTTTACTACCAAAGTACTATCTGAAAGTATCTTATTCTTCTCTTTTGTTGTTGTTGTTAAGTGCCATCAAGTTGTTCTGACTCATAGCGACCTTGGACAGGTTCTGACTCATAGCAACCCTGGATAGTTTCTGAGGAGTGGCTGCTGAGTTTAAACCACCAAACTTGCAGTTCAAACCAACCCTGCGGGCCAGTGCATTACCTGGCAGCACCACAATTCTGTATCTTGTCCACTTCCGTTAGAATGGAAGTTATATAAGAACCAGGACTTTCATCTTCATTAATATGTCTCCAAGTTAGAGAGTATATTTAGGCACTCAATGAGCATTTGCTGAATAGATCATTTATTGTCATAATCAGACAAAAATGTTATAATTTTATAATTCCAGATTTTCTTGCAACTCAATCTCAAGCACTGACTTCCTAGAACACTCTTAATCTAGGTCTTTGCACTTAATTGTTCCCTCTGCCTAGAATGCACTTTCCTTAGACACCCCTCATAACATATTGCCTCACTTCATTCCGATCTCTTCTGAAATTGCAATTAGAAAGAAGACCTAATAGGTTTCTTTTTCTCCTTGGCAAGTATCACCATGTGATATACATAGTTGTGTACATTTTGATCCTACTAGACTGATGGCTCAATAAGGAAAGAATAGTGTCCAAAATTTTTATTGGTATATTCTCAACACTTAGAACAGTTCCTGGCACATAAAGACACTCAACAAATTTTGTTGTATGAGTGGATGATTATAATCAAATTTAATATGGTCATGAAATCAAGAACCTCCAAAAACTTGTCATTTTGCCTTTCTGAAACCTTCATTACAAAGTTCCAAAAATAAATACATAACTGAGTCCTGGTGTGGCACTGTAGGATAAAGCATTAGACCAGAAGGTTGGCTGTTCAAACTCACCAGCCACTCTTCAGAAACCCTGTATAGGGTGTCTCTATGAGT
This sequence comes from Chrysochloris asiatica, assembly GCF_000296735.1. Taxonomy (NCBI): domain Eukaryota; kingdom Metazoa; phylum Chordata; class Mammalia; order Afrosoricida; family Chrysochloridae; genus Chrysochloris; species Chrysochloris asiatica. The sequence continues at coordinate 5,937,803 of NW_006408673.1, forward strand.
CGGAACTGACTTAGTGGCACTTAACAACAACAACAAGAAGGAAACTTAGACAAGTAGCCCTCCATACTTACCTATAAATGAAGTACAACAGAAGGGATTTACATTTAGTCTATAGGTTAAAGTAAGATCTAGCACACAGATGCAGGAGAAACACTCTCTAGATCTCAGATTTAAAAAAAAAAAAAAATCAAGCTGCTCTACCAGACCTCTAACAAGTGTCCCTATATACGAAACCTATAAGCAAAATTTTGCACTGGATTAAATATCATCTTGTTACTTTTAGCTCAGTTTTCTAGCTACAATTGGCAATTTTCACAATAGTTCAGCAAAAACCAAATGCTAAAGTCTACTTTTTAACCTGGTATTCTCTTGCAGTTCTTACAGGGTACTGTCATTCTCATCTGCCTCTTGGAGCTTGATTGATTACTCCTTTTCCTTATGTACATTAATCTCATCACCTTATCTTTTATACCACTTCATTTTAGCAGAAAGGTAATAATAAAACCCTCATCCATTATCCTTTTACTCATCTAGTCAAGCGGAAATGGTTAATAACATGCTACAAATTGAACTTCAATCACCTCATTTTCTCCTTTGTTGAATACACATTAAAATATATTCCAAAAGTGCAATTTGTTTTACAGGAGAATTTGTGCTATATTGCTACAGACAACTAAAATTAAGCGTTTCTCAGTTTGGTTATTAAATATATCCAAGTGCTCTTTTATCTATAATACTAAAACATTAACTCATTTTATTAGGGTATAATAATACAGGAGCCTTATCTCTTAGAACACAAAGACATCTAGACTGCCTAATAGTATGTGTTATATGATAGGTCATATATGTCCCTTAAAAAAAATACTAGTGATAATTTATGAATTGGTACATTATTACCGATGAAATTGCTCCTTATTTTTTAAAAGTTAATTTGTTTACATGCAGCCTTATCTTGAAATGCAAGCCCTATTAGTGTGGAAGTCTATAACTGTCATATAAAACCGAAAGAGAAGAATGGGCATATACATAAAACAGAAAGACACAGTGATTTAAGATTTTAAAACTATAACCTTTTGAATGGAAGAGATTCCATATGAACCTAGACTATGTTGTTCAAAAGAAGAAAAGGGAAAATAACTTCTTAATTTATGTAAAAAAATTATAATACACCACAACAAATACTAGTTGAAGTGACTTTAAATATAAGTAGTCCTAAAATATTAACAAATACGTGTCAGTTCATCTGTGGAGAAAATGTTTTCTACTAATCTATGTGGGTTTCTTTCTTTCATTTATTTTTAAATGGGTATGTTCACCAACTGCCTGAAACACAAAACTACAGCAGATGTTGAAAATACCATGCAGAAACTTCCAAATAATCAAGAAATACTGGAAATCTTCCTGCCACCCTGAAAAACTATTCTAACTTTAGAAAACATTTTCACAACTGACTTAATATCAATAATTAAGCCCCAAAGTTGTTGTATTTATTAAAAATATAAATATATACTGCAAACTCTGTTTCTTATACTGTTACAAGAATTATCAAATTATTACATTTTATTTACTAAAGCCACTGGTTTTTCAGAATAAAAAATAGGTAATATATCAAATGTATATATTTTTGTCTATATGTAAGACTTTATAGAATATTATCCAGTGTGCTAAATGAAAAAAAAAAAAAAAAAACCCTACCTTTTTTTTTTTTTTCTGCATTTCATACTTCCTACATAAGTGGACACATTTTAAGATACCTGTCACGTTAGACATAAATTACATGCCATGGCTATATTTACTAAAAATTGTACTTGTTACTGTAAACTGCACAAAACAAAGAGAAAATTACAATAACGGGAAAATTTTTAAACCCTTATTTCCTACAGAGAACCTATAAGAATATCAGTGAGCTGATATTATGTATATTGAGTATATGTTCTTTTTTAAAGAATATCAGTGAACTGATATTATGTATATTGAGTAAAGGAGAGGGTATGAAATAAACATTTAAAAACCAATTATAATTTAAACATTGGAAAGGAATCAATAATAGGTCTACATACACAACAGTTTTGATTTCAATCTCTAAACACATCCTTGAACAATATCAGGTGCCACTGTCTATAAGCAAATGAGTTCATCAATTTAATGAGGATCCAGCAAATCAAATGCTTAATGAGAACTCCAACTAACGTGGCAGAGGTTTTGCTTCAGTGCTGACAAAATTGGTGAGATGAAACTGACAAACTGATGAAAGTCCATTTCTTTTAAAAACTGCCATTTCATATAATTAATGGTAAAAAGCAAAATGTAATAAATCTTAAACACTCTTATATTCTTTACATCCATAAAGTCTTTTATGCTTAGATACAATCATTTCAATTTTTTAAATTATTTCTGATCACTTTCTCTCTTCTCTTACCTTTATGAGTCTGCCCTGCCCTTATGAGGTTTTATCTCTTTACTCTCAAGTCCCTCAGCCTGTCTGTCTACATTTAAACATATACTTAATTTAAATATTCATTTAAACATTTTGATCCACCGCAAATTTTAATTCATGCAAAAACAGTAATACCTAACATATTGGTAGGAGTTCTGGTGTGGCGCTGTGGGCTAATGTATTAGACTGCGAAGTCGTTTGAACTGCAAGGTCGGTGGTTCAAGCTCACCAGCTGCTCCTATAAGTATCTTTTAGCAGTCTTTATTTTGTTGTTGTTAAATGCCATCGAGTTGATTCCAACCCATAGCCACCCTGCAGAGGGTTTCCAAGGAGCAGCTGGTGCGCTTGAACCACTGACCTTGCAGTTCCAATGACTTTGCAGTCTGACGCATTAGCCCACAGCGCCACACCAGTACTCCATTCTTTATTTTACAATGCTATTATTTCCTAAACAGCCTAAAAGTCCACTGAGAAAGAGGTACTTTGCAATACAAAATAGTTTCATTTTTATGACAGGAGTAAATCCCAAACCTACCATTTGGCAAACACATTTGCTTCAGATTCACAAGTAGTATGATTAAGAACAGAACCCTATCTGACAAACGATTAATAAGTGGACATTTTTTATGTCCTCATGTGTTGCAATATGAGGTAAATAACATCACCTATCTTATAGTTTGGAGTCCTGGTGTGGTGCTGTATGTTAATGCACCAGACTACAAAGTATTTGAACTGCAAGGTCGGCGGATCAAGTTCACCAGCAGCTCCTCAGAAACCCTATACAGGGTTACTATGGGTCGGAACCGACTCGACGGCACTTAACACAACAATAACATTTTATAGTTTGGAGTCCTGGTGTGGTACTGTGGGTTAATGCACCTGACTGCAAAGTTGTTTGAACTGCAAGTTTGGCAGTTTAAGCTCACAAGCTGCTCCTTGAAAACCCTATACAGAGTTGCTATGGGTTGGAACAAACTTGACGGCACTTAACAACATTTTATAGTTTGTCTAAACATATTTACTTTAATCAAAGGCTTTACATATAATTTTTAGTTTACATGAATTACAACAAATAGAGAAACAACCATTTAATTACTGTTGCTGTTCAGTGCCATCCAGTCAGTTCTGATTCACAGTGACCTTGTATAGAGTTTCTGAGGAGCAGCTAGTGAGTTTGAAATGCCGACCTTGCAATTCAAATGACCTTGTGGTCCAGTGCATTTTCCCACAGCACCACACCAGGACACCATTTAATTATTTTCTTCTAGTAACTTAATTACAGTCAACAGGAAGAATGGCCTATTTCTTCCACAAGTCAGTACATGAATTGTTTTAGAATTGTGTGGTGCTGTGAAATAAGTACTTGACCACAAGGTTGGCTTGAGTCATGAGGCTGGCAGTTCAAGCTTATTCTGCTGCTCCTCGGAAATCCTATACAGGTCCTATAAGTCAGAACAAACTTGACGGGACTTAACAACAACAACAAGGGACAAAACAATCACACTGGACAATCATCTTGAAATTAGCAACAAGAATAGGAACTGAGTATTCACAGTACAAGTAGTCAGATACAGAGAACGGTCCTGGATCAGATCTATAGATATAAGGACTCTTTTTGAGACAAGATACATATACATTACAAAAATAACCAGATGCCATCATATAGATTCCAACTCACAGTGACCCCATGTGTTGCAGAGTAGAACTGTGTTCCATACAATTTTCAAGGCTGTTACCTTTCAGTAGCAGATCACCCAGCCTTTCTTCTGAAGTACTTCTAGGGAGGTTCAAACTATCAATGTTTTGGTTAGTAGTTGAGCACTTAATCATTTGAGTCACCTAAAAACTCAAAATATAAATATTAAAGAATATTTTAACTAATTTTGTTAGGAAATTGCATATTTATAGATAAACACACAAAGGTATTTAGATGTGCAATGACTGTTACAAGTTCAATGTAATTCAATCCTTTTACTTTTCTACTATCATAGTGACTAAAGAGGACCCAAACGGGGCTTCTGATGCTGGTGAAATTCTGTTTCCTATTCTGGCTGTTAGTTTCATTGAATATGCCCAGTTTACAAAATGTCAGTTAGATGCATAGTTATGGCCCTTCTGGCATATATTATATTTCATTGAAAAGTTTTAAACAAATGCATTAGCACAAAAAATAATAAAGTGATTTAAAAAAACACTGCATGAAGCTCTGGAACAAAAGCACATGGGTCTAAATTTTGGTTATGTTACATACTAGGCTCTGACTACGGGTTAAGTACCTCAATTTTCTCATCAGTAAAATATCAGTCATAAATATTTCTTTATATCAGTAATCTCAATGACTAAATCTAAGTTGTTTGCTTTTATTTGCCATTCTTTGTGATTGGACTACCTTCCTTATTTAGTTCATACCCAAACTAAACTCACTGCCATGGAGTCAATTACAGTTCACAGCGACCCTAGGAGAGCTGTTCCCTTGGGTTTCGGTGATTGTAAATGTTTAGAGGAGTAGATAGCCTAGTCTACAGAGTTCTAACTCCCTACCTCCAAAAATTGGACTCCTGCTGTGGCCCTGCAGAATCATCACTGGACAGTGAAACACAAGGTCAGCAGTTCAAACCCACCAGTTGCTCCTTGGAAGCCCTGCATAGGATATCTATGACGCAGAATCAAGTTGATGGCACTTAACAACAACAAAAACAAAATTGGAAACATTACAAAACTCTGCAACACAACTACATCCAAAGAGATTTATCTGCTCTAGATAGTTCACAGGAAGCAGCAGTGATTCTATGGTACACACTCTATGTAAAGTAACATATATAAGAATATTGTATACCTGAACTGAACAGCATTCAGCATGATAAGTGATCTGGAGAACAGAAAATAAGATACACAAAGTACTTCTTGGCGATCATAAAGGGGGGATGGTGGTTAAGAAGCTGTTGCTGGGAAGATTACCCACTGGAACCATGTATATTTTATCAGAAAGAAGACTGTGAACATTTTCAGAATTTTAGTTCATTAAGCAAAAAAGGCAGGGCCTCTGGTAGCATAGTGGTTACGAAACTACGAGTGATGCCAAGAAAGAGGAGGCTTTCTGCTCCAGTAAAGATTAACAGCCTCTGAAACCTGGTGCAGGGTCGCTATGAGCCAGAACACACTCCACTCACATAACCACCACCACCAAGCAATAAAGGGATAAAAAATTTATATGTTTTAGAAATATTGCTTCAAGAAATAAATGATCTAACCATTTTTTATATTTTACATTGTTATGCTTTTGAAGCATGCTAAATAGCTTAAATTACACCATGGTGTGGCACTGTGGGCTAATGTGTAAGTCTGCAAAGTCATTTGAACTGCAAGGTTGGTGGTTCAAGCTCACCAGCTGCTCCTTGGAAACCCTATACAGGGTGGCTATGGGTCGGAATCAACTCGGCGGCACTTAACAACAACAATTACTAAGTATTTTCTATTGTATTTCCTGCCACTTTAAAAAAAGAGTACCAAATATTCTAGACTAAATGGATATTTTAGTAATACAAATCGAGACTATTTTGCATTCTCAAAATGAGATTATAATGTTATTACACAGTATGGTGAGCAATATTTTGAAAGTAATAAAATGCAGATTCTCACTCTTATTAACATGCTGTGAAGTCTTACAAAATTACCTGGGCTAATTTTGTATTTGCAGTCATTCAACACTAAGTGTTTATAGACTATCTATTGTTGTTGTTGGTGTTAGGTGCCATCAAGTCAGTTCTAACCCATAATGACCCTGCATAGGGTTTCCAAGGAGCAGCTAGTGAGCTCAAACCACTGATATTGTGGTTCAAACCAACTTTGAAGTTCAGCACATTAGTCCACAGCACCACACCAGACCTCCAGAATATCTATAGTACCCACCTTAATAAAAGTCATTTATACTTTTTTTCCCCCACATTTTCTGTGCTTTTACATAGCAAATTAGTTTTCCATTCAATAGTTCATACACAAATTGTTCCATGACATTGGTTGTGATTTCCACAAGGTGACAGAACTGTCCCCATTTCCACTAAGGGTCCCTGTTCCATTTATCCAGTTCCCCAGCTCTTCCCTGCCGTCTCATCTTTGCTTTTGGGTAATTGCTGTCCTTTTGGTCTCTTATGTTCACTTTATATTATTTGACCGCAAGGTGGTCTCTGAGAGTATCTTCAATTCCAGTGCCAAGAAGGCGAACACAGGGGAACAGTGTTGGGGGTTAGGCCAGTTTGTCAGGCTAGTAAATCTGTTTTTTATGAATTTGAACTTTGTTCTACATCTTTCACCTACTTTAATTAAGACCTTCTATTGTGTGGTGTCACTGTAGGTTACATATTGGGCTGCTAACCACATGGTCAGCCATTTGGATACACCGGCCAACACAAGTGAGAAAGAAGGATAACTGGTGCGCTGCACTATAGGATAAGCACTAGACTGGTAACAGCAAAGACTGCAGTTAAAACCCATCAGCTGTTGTAGAAAACCCCCATACTGGGTCACTATGAGTCGGACCAGAATGGCACACAAGAGGGATGCCTCAGTCTTTGGAATACTAGTATGGCACTATAGTATAAGTACTGGACTGCTAACTGAGGGACAGTGACTAAAACCTACCACTTGCTCCTTGGAAACCCTATATAGAGTCGCTACGAGTTGGAAACAACTCACTAGCAAAAAGCAACACAATCATAGTTTTTCTCCCTCCCTTACTCTCCCACCCGATATCTATCAACTAATGTTTCTTTCTTCATTTACACCTATTCTTGATTCTTTAAAATAGTGGTCTCATACAATATTTGTCTTTTTTTGATACACTTATTTCACTCAGCACAATGTCCTCCACATTCATTCATGTTGTGAGATGTTTAGTGGATTAATCATTATTCTTTAACATGGTGCAGTATTCCATTGTATGTATGTATCACAATTTCTTTAGCCATTATTTGTTGATGGACACTTTGGCTGTTTCCAAATTTTTGCTAATGTAAATGATACTATAATGAATATGGGTGTGCATTTGTCTGTTTGTGTAAAGCTCTTATTTCTCTACAATATATACATAGGAGTAGTATTGTTAGATCATATGGTATTTCTATTTCTAAGGTTTTAAGGAAGTACCATATGGTTTCAACAGTGGTTGTACCATTTTATAGTCCCACATATACACATAAAAACAGTGTATAATAGTTGCCGTCACTCCACATCCTTGTCAGCATCTGTTGTTTTCTGTTTTTTTGTTGTTGTTGTTTTTCTTTGTAATTAATGCCATTAGTGCTAGGGTGAGATGGTACCTCACTGTAATTTTGATTTGCATCTCTCATGTGGTGCGGTAGGATAATGTACTGGACCACCACAAGGTGAGTTTGAACCACATGGCTGGCAGTTCAAACCTCACCAGCCACTCCTCGGAAACCTTATACATGGGTTGCTATGAATCAGAACCAATTCAAAGGCATGTAACAATGACAACAAATTGCTAATGATCCTGAACATCTTTACATGTACTTGTTATCTGCCTGAACATCTTTTCTGGTGACTATCAGCTCATGTCTTTTGCTCATTTTTTTACAGGATTGTCATCTTTTTGTTGTCGAAGTATTATACAAATTTTACAGATTAGACTCTTGTCAAATATATCATTGTGCAAAATTATTTCCAAGTCTGTAGGTTCTCTTTTTCCTCTTCTGGCAAAGTCTTTTGATAAGCATAAGTATTTAATGTTTAGGAGGCTCCAGTTATCTGGTTTATTTTCAGTTCTTTGCATATTATTAGTTATGTTTGATTGCTTATTTATGCTATAAATTAGGGCTATACTTCTTTAAACTTTTTTTTTTTTTTAATTAGGCCTTGTTAAATGCAAAAGTCAGTTATGTACATGGGACATGAGCTGGTGTAATTACCTACCATAAAAAAATACAGCCACTGAACCTAGGAGTCCTAAAAGAGCCTGTGATGTCAGCAAAAACAACTTCAAAAGAGTATCTTGCTTATAAACAACAAAGAAATTCTCAAATTTCAGAGCTATGTTCTTGCCCTAAAAGTTTTAACTATATGGATATGCTAATTAAACATATCAACTGCTATGATTTTCAGAATAAATTTTATAATTACATTTGTAGAGAGCTGTGAAAATCATAACTATTACCATATCAAAAAATGTGGTAGCTCTCTCAACTACGAAATGCATTTAGCTACAGCAATTGGATTATCACCGTAATTGCAACAAATTGAGCTCAGATGTAAAAAGCAAATGTGAGGATGGCACAGGACTTGGTAATACTTCATTCTGTTGTACACAGGTTCACTATGAGTCAAAAGCAACTCAGTGGCACCTAACAATAAAAGTAACAGAGAGCTCAACCCAAAAGAACTGTTTTAAGCAAATTACATACATTTTCTTTATTGTCAAATAAATCCAAAGGTAATCACTCAGTAGATTTAGTTAGTTCAGTGGTTCAAAAGCATAAAGTCAGCAAAATACGAGAGTCTCTTGGCCTTTCTGTTATGTTCTCAGTATCATGGCTGCTCTTTCAACTACTGTGTTTTAAGTTCCATGCAGGAATAAGGGGGAGGAGCAAAGAGGAAGTAACATATCTAATCTGCATCAGCCCGCTTATATTAAACTTTCCCAGAGCCCTAACCCAGCAAATTCCACTTACAGCTTATTAGTAAAAACTGTAGCTAATGGCTATTCTCAGCTTTAGGAATGGTTAGGAAATTGTGTATGTGTGTGATTTAATCATAGAACACTGGGTCCTTTCTGTTTTCTTAAATTAGTTCTTTAAAAAGCATTTTAATCCAAACTAACTTTTACATAAGGGTGACTCAAAAATATTGGTACTAGGCTTATAGTTCATACGTTCACAGGTTTATTCCAAATAAGATATGTTTAAAGGTGCCTCTGCAATTGGTAGAGAACTGCAGATAAGTTCTTTTAGTAATAACAATTGTCTTGTTAAGATGCTTTCCAAGTACAGATCAAGTTAAAACAGTGGCTTCTTGCATTCAGAGAAGTCAGCTTGAAAGGTTATTGAAACTGTTTTTTGGAACCCCAAACGGATCATTTTGGCAGGCTTTTTCAAAGGACACAGGACTATCACAAAGCCGTATTGTGAAGAAGCTTTACAAAAACAAAAACAAAAACAAAAACAAAAGTGCATTGGTGAGGAAAAGACAAGGAAAGTTGTACTGAGACATTTTTTCCATCACAATAATGTTGTTGCTGTTAGGTGATATCGAGTTAGTACCGACCCATAGTGACCTTATGAACAGCAGAACGAAACAATGTCTGATCCTGGGCCAACCTCACTACTGTGGCCACACTTTAGTCCATCGATGCCACCATTTGGCCAATCAATCTCATTGGGGGTCTTCTTTTTCTCTGACCCTCCACCTTACCAAAAGTGATATCCTTCTCCAGTGACTGGTCCCTCCTGACAATATGTCCGAAGTATGAGAGATGAAGTTTGGCCATCTTGGCCTCCAGGGAGCACTCTGGCTGTACTTCTTCCAAAACGGATTTATTGTTCTTTTGGCAGCCCATGGCACTTTCAATATTCTCCTCCAACACCGTAACTCAAAGGCATCAATTCTTCTACGGTCTTCCTTTTTCACTGCCCAGCATTGCAACAATACACATGGTCATTCTTTGAGGGCAGTAGGAGCTGATCTATGAGGATTTCAGATTTTTTCTAACACTGATCTTGCTCCTGCAGATATTGTTTTGTTCCTCAAACTTGAAAACATAAATAAAATGAAACAAAACAAACATTTAAAAGGAACACAATTTGAGTCCCTCTAGGATGCTAAAGGAGTCCTGGTGTGGCACTGTGGGTTAATGCGCCAGACAGCAAAGCCATTTGAACTGCAAGGTCAGTGGTTCAAGCTCACCAGCTGCACCTCGGAATCCCTATACAGGATCGCTATGGGTCGAAATCGACTTAACAGCACTTAACAACAACAACAAGGATGCAAAAACTGCAACTTTAATGTGGTGTCATTTCAAGAGCACAGAATTCTTCAAAGAAAGGGTAGAGAAATGGAAATACACCACCTTCAGAGGGTATACACCTAGATGGAATATATGTTGAGAAACAATTGCTTTATATCTTGATATTGTTGTTTAAGACATCTATGATTTTGTAGCAATACTTTTTGACTTATACTCATGTAATCATTCTTAAGATAATGCCCATATGGATAGTACTCCCTTTTGAAAAGATTTTGAAGGAAATAAAATATCAGATATAGAATAAAGTGATATTGCAAAGGGTGCTAATTTTATCAAGGTTTAAACAGTTTCTTGGTTTTGTAGGGTAATGCACTGGGCCACAAGGTCAGTTTGAATCACACGGTTGGCAGTTCAAATTCACCAGCTACTCTTTGGAAACCCTATACAGGATTGAATGAATTGGAACTGACTCATATCGGTGGTATCGGTGTGGTGAGACCTCAGGACTCCTGAGCCCATAAACAAGGACACAGCCAAGGAGGGCCAGAGCTGAGAGTGAAACGTCCAGCTGATATGAAGGGAGGGAAGATGCACAAGAATGCCCAAATTTATAGGTGGTACCCATTTGAACTAGCCTCGATGGTTTGATGATCATAACTTGACTAGAGGAAGATTAAAAAAACAACAGTAACAACAAAAATTTTCTGATAAAGGAAACAAGTATAAATTGATGAACTTGACCTATATTTATGGATGTAATACCTCAAAATATCAACTGAGAGGGAAGGAGTATTCACATCAATTATCAATCCTATCCCCTGTGTATACAGGGTTGATAGGAACAGGCAACTTAGACATTGGCTACCTAAAATGAGGGGGCAATAAAGACACAAAATGACTGGCTTAGAAGTTTTCAAGAGGGAGTTTAGTTTCAGTGTGTGCAGGGGAAAATACAATCCCGACTGAATAGTTTTCATCTAGTCTAGACGAGTCTGGTGAAGGAGTTGGGGATAAGATTCTTTTGATTCAATAGTTAGTAATTGTTATCATGACTAATTGCAACTGTCACAACTGTAAGGTAGAAGTTTTGTGCCAAAAAGGCAAAAGTAATTAATCTTACAGTCCAGGAACAGAGAACCCTAAGACCATCAAGTGAGAAGAGCATGAGCAGAATGTGTGATCTTATCCAGAGAAGCAGTGACACCAGAGATGGATACAGAGGTGGGGACATGGAGAGAGGAAGAAGCTGAGGACTCTAGATTCAAGGAAAGGGCAAGACTGAATGCTGGCAGCCAGGAGGCAGGCTTACAGAATGTGCCCTTTGGTTGTTTAAATTATTACATACTCCTGAGTATTTTTGTGTACAACCTCCCCAACAAAAAAACAAAAACAAAAAAACCAGAAGGAATGGAAGCAAATACTGTTGAATGATGACGCATGGAGGTAGTTGTAATCATTGCAATGAAATGATGAGTGTAAAATCGATGTTCTCCCATGTAAACTATCACTCAATTCACAATAAAAACGTAAAATAAATAAATAAAACAATGAAACTATTTGCAAAGATTGTTGCCTCTAACTAGATCCTGTTCCTGTGATAGCACACACGTGCTGCTGCTGCTGCTATGTGTCTTAGAGTCAGTTCTGATTCAGAGAGATCCTGTATAGGATTTCTGAAGCCGTATATTTTTATGGAGTCCTGGTGTGGCACTGCGGGTTAATGTGCTGGGTGAGTGTGCAGTTAAAGCTCACTCAAAACCCTACACAGGGTCACTACGTGTCAGAACAGACTCGACAGCACTTAACAACAAATCTTTATGGGGGCAGAAAACTTGATCTTTCTCACATGGAGTGGCTGATGGATTCAAACTACTAACCTAGCAGCTAGCAGTCCAACACATAATCCACTGTGCTACCAGGGCTCCATAATACCTACCTAAAAGTTCTTAAATGACAAATCCAGAATGAAACAAAAATAATGAATTATCTGAATAGTCACCCAATCCCTTCAAAATATCTTTTGTCTATCATTAAAATTTTGATACTAACACAGCCATAATCTTATGAAAAAGAATGTTTCTAAGTTTCACGGCTAACTTTTAGAAAATTCAAGATACCCTTGTAATATATTTTTTTGAGAAGTCAAAATAATTTTATAACAAAGTCTTATCACCCAAACACAAAAATGTAAATAACCTGCCATTTGCATTACCAAAACCAAAATGAAAGTACTAATATGCCCTTCCCTCTTGCCCCCCAAAACCGGAACAGATATATATTAACTCAAGAAGCTTTGCAAATTATGTATCTTTCTACAACTTCCTCATTTCCCCCCAATTAACAATCCAGCAAAATGTTTGGACTTGTAAAGGCCACACCGCCCTATACACAATTAACAGTCAAATTCGAACACAAATTACATGTCATTCTTATCTCTGTATACACATTGAACTCGTGTATCTTGCTGCCAGCAGGCAGCCTGCACCAGGGAATACATCCTGAATTTGTTTAATGTCTAGGAATAACATTTCACACCTTGAAAGGAGATACTATCCACTGCCAGCTATGTGAAAGAAACAGCCAAACCTTTTTATTTTTTTCCAATAAGTAGGTAGTTTAGAAAATGATGCAGTTACCCGTTATACCAAAAATTTTCTTGAAACCTAAGAAGTAAAAATCACCCTAATTTTTCGTCAAGAAATTTCAGAATTACTATAGAAATGTAGAGTGAACAGATTTTCGGAACTAGAAATTTCACCATCTCATTACAATTAAAAAATACTTCAAGTTAAATCAAGCATCAAATATTAGTTATATGTAGTCACCATATCTATGACTGTTCGCCTAAAAAGAATGTTAAATAGAAGTAACACTAGAAATAATCAATTTCTTATTTAGAAGTATACCAGACAATGATCACTTCAGTACGGTCAGAAATTTCGGGCTACTGAAAAGTACCTCAAAAAATGCCAGCTGTATATATATGTGCTGTAGGATAAACACTGGACTGCTTACCATAAGGCTGGTGGTTCAAACCTACCAGCTGCTCCGTGGAACCCAATACAGGGTCTTTCTGCTTTGAAACCAACTTGATGGCACTTAACAACAATAACATAATTAAAGGATAATAAAGTGGTGTGGCATTGTAGGATAAGCAAGCAACTGCAATGTCAGTTTGAACCGCAAGGTTGGTGGTTTGAATCTTCCAGCCACTCCTGGGAAACCCTATACAGGGTCACTATGAGTCGGAACCAACTCAACAGTATTTAACAACAACAACAATAATATATTAATATGTACATATATTATGCTTTAAAGAAAACATGAAAGATACTGTGTGAAGAAAAAGACCTCTTAAAATACAAACATCATCCCTAAATTAATTAATGAATAAGTATAATTGGGTTAGTTACTTGCTTAAAACTCTTGGCTTATTCACTGTGCTTAGAATATACTCAATTTATTTAACTGACATCCATCTGCCAATCTGGTTTTATCTCCTGCAGCCTCTCCCCTAAACCCTAAATACCTACCATACTATAATTCTTTCTATACCATCTAACCAAGCTCTCTCACACAGGGAACTTTCCCTACGCATGGAACATACTTCCACCATTTACCTAACAGATTCCTGCTCATCCTTTAGTTCACAACTTAAATGTCATTTCTTCAATGAAGAACTCCTGCTCCCATCCCCAAAAAAACAGATTAGGTGCTAGGATATACATTCCCATAGCACCATATAGTTAGTGTCCCTAACTTAGCATTTACACAAACGTATTGGAGTTGTTGGTTTGTTTTCCCACTACTGGAAAGAAAGCTCTGTGAGTAATATTTTTAAAAACCATGTCTCTCTTGCTCATTCCTGGATCCCAAAGGTCTATACAAATGGCTCTAAAAACCAGTACTCAGTACTTGATTACTAAAATTGGACATCTATCAAGTTGAAGCAGATCTAAAAAGTACTGTAATATGCATTTTAAATAGCAGACTCTTTTGTCATCATTATTAATTCCTTTCAGTGAATAAAATATTTTGATATCAAGAAAATATACAGAGGAAACTGACGTGCTTTGACACTGCACTCAGTTTTGTTGCAATGGGGGGAAAAATGTACTTTGGAGTCACAAAAGCACTAGGGTTAAATTTATAATGAACAACCAGCTATCTGTATAATGTTGTAGGAGCTGCTTGCTTCATAAGCCTTTTCCTCATCTGTAAAATAGGGAACATTAATGCCCTGGTAGCGTAGTGGTTACATGTTGGGTTGCTAACCGCAAAGTCAGCAGATTGAATCTACCAGTTGCTCCACAGGAGAATGATGAGGCTGGAGTCCTGGTGTGGCACTGCAGGTAATGTGATGGACTTCAACGTCAGTTTGAACTTCAAGGTTGGTGATTCAAGTTCACCAGCCATTTCTCGGAAACCCTATACAGGGTCACTATGAGTCAGAACTAACTTGACAGCACATAACGACAGTAATAACAACAACATTAGATCTTAAAGAATTGTGGAGTATTAGTAAAACTAAATTTGTGAAAACCCTAAAAACTGTGACGCACTTTACCAAAAAAGGAACTATTAACATATATAATTGCCACAATTAAGGTCATCTCAGCAAAATGGGATATTTACTAATCATTTTAGAAATATTTTGTCATATCTATGAAAGAAAAGAGACTTTCTAAAATAACTATGAAAAGTTTACAGTCAAAATGTTACAAACCAATTATGCCATACATTTCAATATTCTAAGATATCGTTGCTATAATCACAGAATATCTATACTCCTATAATTTCTTATGATTTTGTAATATCTGTATTGATATTTGATTAAACTTATAAATTATTTTCATTTACTCACTGTACTTTAAAATTCTATATTAAAGATATTATTGCGACCATGCTTATAATCCTCTTTTAAATAAAAATTTGAATATCTCACTATTTTTTAACGAATTCCCAACCTCACTCTAGTGTAGATCTATGGGTAATAAGAACTGCCTGCATTTTAGACCTTTAAAATGAAAGCATTTTATGTCTTTAAAATGAATGTATATGTTCTCAATAATGGCTAAAATAATATTTAATTTAAAATTAAAAATTGGGGTAAAGGATTTACTTTACAGGAAATAAAAAGCTAGACTAGAAATTCATCTTAAAGCTTCACCAACATAGTTATTTCAAAATGTGACGACTATACAATGAGAACAATTATTTTTACTTCACTTCTTGACTCTGTTAGTTTCTAGGGTAAAAATACTTCTGATCTTTGACTTTTAAAATGTTATAAAATTTAAGTGTCTGGAATTTTAATGATAATCTCCAGAGGGACTAGTTAATCCAAAAGCAGTTTCTTTTTTCCTTATTTTCTTTTTTGCTATCAATTTGGACTACATGATTCTAAAACTACAGGTATAATCATAAATAGTATATATGTCACACAAAAGCTCTGAAGGCATGCAACAGATTACTGGAGTTAAAACCTCGACAAGCAAGTCTTCTTTACCCTCAGTTTTCATATATAGGAATTATTTCATAATCTACAAAATTAATATGACTGTGATGTTATGACTTTGAACTAAAGCTCTAAAATCATACTGTTCAACTAAAGATTCCTTTAGCAATTTTAACATGGCCATGATGCACATGTTACTTTTAGCTTCTTTATGTACAACAAACTGCATTCAATTGGTGAACAAATACAATGTTTAGTATCATATTTAAAACCACCATTCAAACCTTTTCTTAATGCTATTATCAGTTTTTCTTTTGCAACAATTTTGTGTATAAAAATAAAAGCACTGGATTTTTATTAGCGCTGCCCCTTCTTTGTTTTGCACCACTCTGCAAAGCCCTTTTGGGACACTAAGCCTGCATTTACCATAATACGGATTAAACTTTCTTTGTCCCATTGCACAGAGTTTGTTAGCAGGTTAGTCTTTTTACATTTCTCACTGGCTGCCTGCAGCTTACCCTTTAGGCCTCACTCAAAATACTTCTGTGGATTTACAAAAATGCCAAAGTGGTACTGGGGTTAATTGGAAGATAAGTGCAGCCTTTAACATAGAAACTCATTAAACATTTAGTCTTACCACAATCCACTATTCTTAGAAAATTCTAAAGACACTGCAGGAATACTAACATAGCAAGATAGTTTTCAAAAACAATGACTGCTGATTGTTTTATAAACCTGGAAAGACTTCATTGAACTGCTCCAAAGGTGCTTTAACAAAGCAAGCAATGGTTCTTAGTCAACACTCTTAGTTGGTTTTAATACTTTATCAGAGATGAAAATGACCAAATCTTCTGAATCAACTAAAAAGGTAAAATCTTCAAAGTTTATCTTGAGAAATCTGAACTAAAAACTCCAGACTGATTTATATAGTAAGAGGTAGTATTTCCAACCCATCAGTTGCTCTTCAGAAACCCTATAAATGGTCACTATGAATCGCAATCAACTCAAGGACACTTGACAACAACAACAACAAATCTTTTTAAACATATTTCAGGGATTCTAATTTTATTTTAATTCCATCCAAGCAAATCAACATATTTAAATGCAGTATCTTTTACAGCCAAATGGAAACAAAATTTACATAAAAACATTTATAAAAGATTAAAGTCAAATTTGTTCATTTCTGAGACACATACACAACTATGGACATACACACTTAAAAATGGAACCTGAAGTATACTGATTAATATTAGGTTATTTATTATACTTACTTGAAAAGATTGTTACCCAGATTAACTTTATTATCCCTTCACCTCCTGTGAAAACTATCACTCCCACACAAAAAGAAAATACACAGACACTTGAAGTAAAGGATTAGACATATTTGCCCAAGATGCAGATAACAAAAGCAAAAGTGAAGAAAATTGAAGAGACATCCAAACTTCAGCAACAAAATGGTTAAAGAATCCGAAGCATTGTCCCCCTTATTCTAAAAATTCGCTGTATTGTGAACAGCGCAAACATCAGACAAGTTAAGATTACTGACCATTATCTCCTTAATTTTCTCCGCTTTCCCTCACATTCCCTCTTGCTATCTGGGTACCATTTTTCTAAAGCATTATTTCTGCTAAGAAGTAAACTTTCCCTAATCCATCTATTATGAAACCTTTAATTGGATTGGGAGCTGGGTGGTGTATAAAATAGCCCCTATTCACTGAAAAGGACTGTAGTTTTAGGGACTTAAAGGAGAAAGGTATTGTGAAAGTAAATCCTCAGGGAATCAAGGATTAAACTCCTAAACTCATCAACTCCAAAACACAAATGAATTGCTTCCTTAAACAGGTAACTTTTCAAATAAATGGCCTAGCAAAACTGAAATTAAAATTAAAATTTTAATTCTAGGTGAATAAATGCACTTACATTAATAATTATTGGTATTATAAATAACTTGCATTTGCTTTTTCTGCCACTCACAAACATAATGCTAGGGAAGAAGTGGAATGCCTTAGCATTTATTTATAGTCTCTATAGCCTACATTTATCTTTTACTTTAACTTTAAATGACAAGGGAAAAAAAAAAATTAACCTACGCATATATTCCATTGGTGCAGCCTTGAAGTAGAAAGCATTGTCATAAAACAAAAGTTTGTTTCCAAGCAAAATTATATTTTATTTTCCATTATTTTACAAGGGGACATACCAATCATTGATCTCTCTTCTTCTTTTAACCAGCTGCCCTCCCCTTCTACTTTCACACCACCCTTCTCGCCCCCACACAAACACCAAATAGCCTTTGTTAGGATATACTGTTTCTGTTTTTTGTCCCTTCTGCAGCACACATCCAAGTACCTGGGGCATCTTCAACAGTGAGATGGGGCTATGTTATTGTTCTTATGTACCATGAAATCAGTTCCGACTCATAGTGACCCTGTGTAGGGTTAACAAGGCTGTAAATCTTTACAGGAGCAGAAAGCCTCATCTTTCTCCCGTGGAACAGCTGGTAGTTTTGAACTGCTGACCTTGTGGTTCGCAGCCCAATTCGTAACCACTACGCTACCAGAGCTCATTGAGAAGGGACTATAGCTTGTGTTTATTCATTCTCCTTCAAGACCAAAGAAAGGCTAGTGCCAAATCTGACATCTAAAGCAAAACGGAATTTATAATGTACCTACAAACTTTAAGCACTTGCCAATTACTCTTTTCCCTTTACTTTTTTTTCTCTAAAAAAATCCACAAACTCTTGATCAAAACAATGGGACAATGTTCAAGAGAAAAGATAGATCTGATTCCTATGAACTTTGCCAGTGACTCTGTGTGGCTTACTTGTCTTTATTATTAAAAAATAAATCAATATTAGTGATTTAATTTATTATACTTTTGAAAAGTTTTTTTTTGTTTGTTTCAAAAAGAAAATAAATTAATTTTAAGAAAACACTCAGCAAGTACCTCCTTTTTTTGAACATGTACTATAAGTTAGTAAAAACTGCAAGCATTTATTAAACCCTGGTTTATAAATATAAGTGCCTAGTGTGGAGCACCACGATAATGCGCTGGACTGCATGGTCAGTTTGAACTTCAAAGTCAGTGGTTCAAACTCACCAGTCACTTCTAGGAAACCGTACATAGGGTACTATGAGTCAGAACTGACATGACAACAATAAATAGTAACAACAAAATGTCTGGTATTATGTTAACTGATTATGCATAAATTATCTCATTTTTAATCTCTCTAATCCTGGTTAAAAGAGCTCTGGTAGTGTACTGGTTACGAATCGAGCTGCGAGCCACAAGGTCAGCAGTTCAAAACTACCAGCTGTTCCTCGGGAGAAAGAGGAGGCTTTCTGCTCCCGTAAAGATGTACAGCCTCGGAAACCCTGTACAGGGTTGCTATGAGTTGGAACTGACTCCATGGCACATAACAACAACAACAATCCTGGTTAAGGCGCTGAACTGCAAAATCAGTTTGAATCGCAAGGTTGGAGGTTCAAGCTCACCAGCCACTCCTCGGAAACCCTAAACAGGTTTGCTATGGATGGGAATTGACTCGACAGTACTTAACAACAACAACAACAGTATGAAATAGTTGCTATTATCAGGTTTTTAGCAAATGAGGAAACTAAGACTTAAAAAGTTCACTTAACTGCCCAGGGTTGCAAAGCCTGCTAGAAAATAACACCTTTTCATTACAACATTGCAAGCAAATATTTTGTATAGAAGAGCAGGTCAATTTCCACACAATGTGTCCAAAAAACACAATAAATTTGCCTAAATTATCAAAATTACCTATTTACAAAATTGAAATACTTAAAAGACCATGTTTCTTGAATACATTAAATAAATGTCATTTTATCCTTCTAATAAATGTGTTGCTATCAAATATCTAATGATTATATGCATTTGAAGAACAATTCTGTTTTTAAAAATTAACATTATGAAATGGCTGTATCCGATTACCAACATAACCAAAATTTTAGTATTTCTTATGTAAATTTCACACATTGGTTTCTAATTCTTTTTCAAAGTCTTTTCTCTTGTGCCAGCATTTTATGTTTAGATTCATTTTTCTGACTTTTAGCTATTTCAGAAGTGTGCAGTAATCTGTATTGGTTGAGAATTGCTTTGAAATTTTATTTTTATTTTATCTTTGTAACAGCATTTAAAGGGATATTTATCTTTCTGCCCCATGCTTCTACAACTGAAGCTGCAAGAAGTTAGGGCAGAGAAAATCCTCAGCTGGAGTAAAAATGGAGAAGAGACCTAGCACATACTCTAGTGAGAATCAGATTCTTAAGAGCATTAGGAATGAGGGGTCAGGTGTGGGTTACGAGGTAGGGCCACAGAAAGAAGGTGAGAGAACTGAGTCCTGGCCCACTCAAGCTATGACCATATAGTATATAAAACATAAGCATAAAGACACTAGTTTGGGGATAATAAACAGAGATCCCATTTTCAGCAAATTTAGCTAACTTCCTAGCACAATGTCAGGCATATTAGCAGGGACTTAGTAAGCTGAGTAAATATATTAAAATACTATATAAGGCAAACAATATCACATTTCAATTTTCAAAAACGCTCTTAAATTAGTTAGCTAAAAGTATTTTGAATAAATGTATATTTAAAAAATAGGATGAGCATGTTCCATTTTTGACAGATCAGGACATCTTTAATATGAAGGTTTGGAGGGTTTCAGATACTCATTAGAATTAAGAAATCCAACTATTTTCCTCTGATAAATTAGTACATAGGTATCACAGGAGTTAGTATGTAAATGCATAGTAAAGTGTAATGCATTTAAAGACAATCTACGTGCCCATATACTGCTTCATAATTTTAGCTAAGCTTCTATACATAGTGATTCTGTTTTAAATGGTTGGTCAAACAGTATGATGAGATACAAATTATCTTCCATGTGGGTGCTCATTCACAATAAATTACTGTTTCTATAGCATCAAATAAAATATTATCAAGCCTATATTTGCTGCTCAGCGAGACAAACTTACATGAAAAATAGTTCTTTAAATGAGAGACTATGTCACTATATTGGCTTCCTACTATTAAGATTACTTTCTATAAAACTTGGCCTTCTGTCTGTTACAAAGTATTTCACACAAAAAAGCACAGAAAATAAACATGTAAATAAATGAAACAAATATAAAAAATGTGCACAGATAAACATATTCTACCAGAATGGAGTTTAAAAGACTAATTAAAATTTATGGGCACAAGAATTATTCAAACATGTTTGTTTTTAATTTCTACAATAGAGGGCATTTTAAGATATAAAATGAATTTTTATATACAACACATACATGGGGCCTTCAAAAAAATTGTAGAAAAATGCAATTATCTTTCAATTCTACTGTTTCACAAACTTTTTGAAGCCCCTTCATATGTATGTATTATGTATATTTTTTCTTTTAACATTACGCTTCACTCAAGATAGACTATAAATGTGTCATTTATGCCAAAATCCAAAGAAATGAAGTTAGAAAGAACATACCAGTCTCTCCACTAATAACACAGAATCCCTTACAATGACACATACACAAATGCACTTACCCAAACCCTGTAGAAAGATTAATTTTAAATAAAGAAATGTATATTTCTTAAATAAGGAAGTTTATGACATTTCCAGAAACTTGCTAGGAGTTCATTATTATTATCACTGGTAATTCTATACTCAACATATTGTTGAATTAATACCAGAATGTATATATGATATGATACGTATATGATCTATATCCAACTAGCTCCTGAAGAGTGGGAGATGTTATATGTACGATAGGGAGAAAAGAAAAAAATGAATTTGGTAACTAGGTATCATGGGCTCTATAGTTATGGATTTGTCAGGGAAAAAGAAGAAAGATGGTAAAAAAGGAAAACTAGAGATACCCAAAGCCTTTTCCTTCTGTCTTTTTTACTCTTGTAGAGAAAGATACCATCATCATTAACAAAATATTGCTAGAACTCTGGAATTTAAGTGTGCTTTAAAAAGAAATGATGGACATTTTATTGGACACTGTCGGAAACTCAATCCTATAAAGTGGTAAAGATCTCATGTAACTTATGATCAAATGTTTTCTGGAAAGTTGTTATTGTGAAGTGCCAACAAATTGGTTCTGATTCAAAGCAACCCTGTAAAAGGTTTCTAAGGAGCAGCTGGTGTGTTTGAAACATTGACCTTGTGGTTCAAAATCCAGTGCTAATCCTACAGTGCCACAACCAGGAGTCCTGTGGAAAGCACAGTGAAGAATTTAGGTATTTGTGTGAGTAGCTGATGTTATTTGGGTGAGTAGGATAAGCAGTTGAAAGCAAGGTTGGTTTGAACTGCAAGATCGTTGGTTCAAATCCACCAGCTGCTCCTTGGAAATCCTATACAGAGTCACTAGGAGTTGGAACATCTAAGAGTCGGAACCAACTCAAATGCACTTAATAACAACATCTATTAATAAGCAAGATCTTCCATGGTAAAGTGGCTCTCCCTGTCGTTAATAACAAAATGTGGGAATAAAGAGAGAGATTTAGATGAGAACTACTCAGACAAACAAACAAACCAAGAAGTAAATTGTTAGTGAAATTCTACTGTAAAAACAGAGAGAGCTTGTCCTGGGAAGGACACCAATGGTGTAGCTACACTAACTTTTCCTAAAGAGATTAGGCCTGTGATTGAAGGATCTAATCAACCACCACAGCTAAAATCCAGTCCATTTAGAGTGAAAGGGACAGAAACAAGACTACATAAAAGAAAGTTGTCTGCCTCCTAGAAATGAATCAATAAACTACTTGCTTGTAAATACTACTGTGTTCCAAGTAAAGAAAATAATGATCCAAGGACCAGTTCGGAGATGAACAGGAATGTCAGAAGGACTAGAAGGCAGTGGGAGTTGGGGTGGGAGTGCCGGCACTATTGCCTTCTCAGTTTCAAAGGATGGACTCATCACTTCCAAGGTTTTCAAAGAGTGGGATCACCACTGCCACTTCCAGAGAGGGCTAACAGAATAGGGTTGCCACCCAAAATTGAAGGAGTAGTCATGCAATGATGGGCCAGGAGAAATGGCCATGTTAGGATAACCATCCTAGGGGACCTAGAAGGCAGGGTTGATATGTAAGACTACAGGACTCTGCCCAGAATCCAAAGAGCATGTCCGATGCCCAGGGTCTACCTGAAAAACAGAGGATTGGTTTGAAACCTTGAGAGGTTAAAAAAGATCTGCCTTGAGTTTTGGTGTGGTTTTTTTTTCACAATTTTGATACCCAGGATACTTTCTTTACTTCCAATTTCTCCTATTTAGAATAGAAGTGTTTATTTTGTGCCTTTTCTACCACTGTACTTTAAAAGCTCCCTCCAATCCTGATAACACGTTTTTACTCACATAACCCAGCTTCTCAGATTATTTGTTCAGCATATAGGTTGAATAACTGTGGTGAAATAATACAACCTTGTCATATATCTTTCTTCATTTTAAATCATCCAGTATTCCCATGTTCTTTTCAAACAACTGCCTCTTGGTCCAGGTACAGATTCCTCATGAGCACAATTAAGTATCCCGGAATACTCATCCTTTGCAATATTGTCCATAGCTTGTCATGATCCAAACAATCAAAAGCCTTTGTGTAGTCAACAAAGCACAAGTAAACATTTTTCTGATATTCTCTGCTTTCAGTCAAGATCCATCGTACATCAGCAATGATATCCCTCATTCCATGGCCTCTTCTGAATCCAGCTTGAACCTCTGGAAGTTCTCTGTCAATGTATGCTTGCAGCCGTTTCTGTATTACCTTTAGTAAATCTTTATTCACAAGGGATATCAAAGAGATTGTCCAATGATTTCCACATACCGCTGGATCACTTTATATTCCATTAGTTCTTCCCTCCATTTAAGACAGTCTATTTTATCCAGTAATCTACCTGACATTCTCACCACCTGGATCTCTGTTCCTCTGTGTTAACCTTCTTTCACATTGTAATTATTTTGATCATAGACTCACCTCCCAGATCCTCTGTTCTTATAATTTTATTCTGTTCTTGACTCTTCCATTTTTTGACTGAGTTCAGGTTGATGCTGCCGTGTATATCATTCTATAATTGTTGTCTGTTCTTGTTGGTTCTCAGTCCACAGAACTTCCTTTAGGATGTTTTCCATAGCAGGGTTGGCTTTGGCAAAATCCCTTAGCTTCTACTTATCCTAGAATGTTTTGATTACACCATCGTATTTGATTGACAGCTATTCTGGGTAGAGGATTCTTGGGTGGCAGTTTATTTTTCTTTCAGGGTTTTATATATGTCTCCCCATTGCCTTCTTGCCTGCATGGTTTCTGTTGAGAAATCCGAGCTTAATCTGATTTGCTTGCCTTTGTATGTTATATTTCTCTTTTCCCTAGCTGCTTTCAAGATCCTGTCTTTATCTTTGATTTTGGAGAGCTTGATTATTGATTTTGGAGAGCACCAATATGCATTGGTGATTGTCTTTTAGGGTCTATCCATCCTGGGATTCGTTAAGCTTCTTGAATGCTTATCTTTTCCCTTTTCATGATGTTAGGAAATTTTTCTTCCAGAAGCTCTTTAACTATCTCCTCTGTGGACTTGTGTGATTGTTCCTGTTCTGGAATGCCAATAATTCTTATGCTATTCCTCTTCATGTTATCTAACATAAATCTTAGGCCTTCTTCAGATTTTTTTATCCTTTTTTGTGTTTGTTCCTCTATCTTAGTAGTGTTGAGAGATTTATCTTCTACCTCACTAGTTCTGGCTTCTATCTCTTCAATTCTACTCCTTTGCCCTTTCAGTGTATTGCCCATTTCTGATATTCTATTATTAATCATTTGGACCTCTTTCTGTAGGTTTTTAATTGTTTCCAATGCTGTACCTATCTTATTTGATTGTTCCTGTAGCGCTATCCTGACTTCTTCCTTATTTTTCTCAAGTCCATTGTATAGTTGTTTTTTGTGTTTTTTTCAAATGCTCTATTGTGAATTACATGATAGCTTACATGAGAGAACTTTAGTTTTACATTCATTCCATCGTATATCATTTCATTGCCATGGTTCCAATCCCCGCCATGCATCATCTTCCGACCAAAGGGGATATTCTAGAAACCCATCCTCTATACTTCTCCCTCCCCACCCCCTCCCCCCACCCCAGTCCTCGGCCCACAGTCCCTCTCCCTCTCTGGATCCAAAGTCACCAGCCACTTCATCCCTCCATGTCATCGTCTCTGTCTCCATCTCAGGCGTCCCTGCTTCTCTGGGTAGGGTCCCACTCTCGGCTCTTCTCCGTTGCTGGTCCCAGAGACCTCCACTCCTAGACTGAAGAAATAATCACTCCCTTCCTTGCTACAAAACGTCTACCTTTGCATTTCCAACACTCACATTCCATCCTGATAACCATTATTCACTACAATATTGTGAGTAACCCATCTGTATTTCATTTCATCAGCTCCACCTAGATAGATTGGATAGTACTCACTGTTGATTCTGCCTTCCTCCATGCCCCCTAGCTCTATGTTCCCTCTTGAAAGCTTGTAAGCCAGTCACTTCTTGCCTTTGTAGTCCCTCCCTCCCCATTTGGGCATCCAATGTCCAAGTTGCCCATCTCTGTCTACTCTGTGTGTGGAGGGGGTGGGAATGTTTCTTGCTGTAAGGATTTGTTGCCTCTTTTAAGTCACTGCATTCATAGGTATAGGTCAAGTTCATCAGATTGAATCAGCTCAATCTTCTTCCCACCGCCCCCCCCCCTTTCTTCTCCTGGTTGGGCTCTGATCATCCAGTCATCTGGTCCCGGTCACATGGGTATCATCTGCAAGTGTAGGTGTTCTTGTGCACATGACCTCTCTTCCCATCAGCCGGCAGCTCCAATCTCCACTTGAGTCCTCCGTGGCCATGTCACTGACTCTGGGCCCAGAAGTCCTCAGGTCTCCTCACACTGCTTGCCACCCAGGTCCCCAACCGGGTCTACAGAAGCCCACTGAATATTGTAAAGCTTAGCTCGCCGCTTCATTGCTGCCTTTACCCCACTTCTCCCCATCGGTGATGCTTGTGGTCACCAATCCGAGCGTGCATTTCCACTGAGTCTCAGTCTTGGAAGGGGGCCTACGTTGGTAGGACTTGACCAAGTGCCCCAATGTCTCCTAGGGAAGCGACCCGTTTGTTCCTGTAGTAACAGTCCATTTGCCTCCATTGTATCGTATTTTTCCTGTAGGTCTTTCATTCGAGACGTATCTTTTGTTCTTCTCACCATTCCAGGCTGGTCGGCTCGTCCCTCTCCCTCCCTGTATATTGCCCCCCTCCCAGCTCCCAAGCTCTCCTGAGTCCAATTCCTGCCCTGTGCTCCACCCTCCCCCCACCCATCACCAATTTCCCAGCAACCAACAAAAACTTCCCCCTAACCCCCCTTTAGTATAATTTCTTTTTCTTAGTCTTTTACAGTAGTGGTCTCTTTTTGTGACTGACTAATTTCACTCAGCATAATGTCCTCAAGGTTCATCCATGTTATGTGGTGGCTTGCAGCTTCCTTGTTATTCTTCAGTATAGCATAATATTCTGTTGTGTGTATGTACCACAGTTTGTTTATCCATTCTTCAGTTGATAGGCACTTTGGCTGTCTCCATCTTTTTGCTATTGTAAATAATGCTGCTATAAACATTGGTGTGCATATATCTTCTCGTGTTGTGGCTCGTTTTTTCTTGTGGGTAAATACCAAGTAGGGGGATTGCTGGATCATAAGGTATTTCTATTTTCAACCTTCTGAGGAACCACCATATTGCTTTCCAGAGACGTTGGAACATTTTGCAGTCCCACCAGCAATGCAGGAGTGTCCTAGTCTCTCCATATCCCCACCAGCATTTATTGTCTTCTACATTTTTCATCTTTGCTGTTATTGTTGGTGTGAGATGATAGCTCATTGTTGTTTTGATTTGCATCTCTCTAATGGCTAGTGATCGTGAGCATTTCTTCATGTTTGGTGGCTGCCCTGATCTCTTCCTTAGTGAAGTGTCTATTCATATCCTGTTCCCACTTCTTAATTGGGTTATTTGTCTTTTTTCTTGTAGAGGTGTTGCAGTTTCCTGTATATTCTGGAAATGAATCCCTTGTGTATAGTGTTTTGATACATTTTATAATCATTTTTAGGAATTCCTTCTCAAGCATTTCCAAAGCCTGCCCATCTTCCAGTATGGAGTGTAGATCTACTTCAAGCTCATTTGCCTCAGTCACTTTATCTCGTTTCTGGACATGAGCAGATATGGTCATCTGCTTCTGTTTTTTTGGGCATCTTCAGGGGTTATCTGTGGCCTTAATACTCAGATGGGTAGGTATTTTGGTAATTTTTATGCTTTCTGATTGCCTCCAGGTAGATGTGATCAGGAAATGGGCTTCCCTTTTCACTCTTCTTCTTGGGAAATTTCAAGATGCCACTGATGGTCGTTTTGACGTAATTTAGGATTTAATTTTCAGCCTATTTCCTTTTTTTGTCTACTTGTCCCACTCCACAATCCCCGTTCAGGCCTTTTTTCTAGTTGCAAACAGTCCCTGGCTGACTGTGGCCATTTGGTTTTAATTGGAAACTGTCTCTTTAAATTTCAAGGAGATCTGTGTGCATGTGTAATAGAATCCTCTGAGGGTGGGGCTGGGGTGCCCACTAGCTCAAGCGCCCCTATAGTCACCCAAATGGAGGTGTGCAGACAGCAAGGGACCAATGAACAGCTACCAAAAGAGAAGAATGTCCACACCTTTATCTCTGCGGTTCTGCCAGGCGTCTGTGGCCACTCCGATCTTTCCCCTGCTTGGTCTCACCCAAGGTGGTGGCTCCTTGAGCAACTGGGCGTCTCAAATTAGAAAGCAATAGATTTCTTGCTTCTGCCACAAATTTCTCCAGCTGCAAGCCTTCCACCTTCTAAATATTCCTTTATATGTGGTTCAGAGTTCTGGGACCATCCCCTGAGCCTGCTTGGTAGGGTGCTCTGTGTTGTTGCTGGCAGAGCTCCTTTACTCCACTTCCACCCAATCCGCCATCTTGTTTGTTCCCTCCTTCCATCTTCTTTTGATGTTTTCTATATTATTTGATATTTTGCCCATAGAATCCTTCAATATTGCAATTTGAAGGTAAATGAAATTGACCAAGACCCCCATCAAGATGGACCAGCACAGTGGCAGCAACAATGAGCTCAGGTATGACAACAATTGTGTGGATAATGCAGGACTGGACAGTGCTCTTCCCCAGTCATGTTTTGAGCATCTTCCAACTTGTAGGATTTATCATCAGGTCCTATATCTGACAGTGTTCCACTGATATTCATTAGATTTTCAGTGGCTAACCATGCCCATATAGTCCACCTATCCTTCTGCCTAGTCTGTCTTAGTCTGAAAGTACCATGGAATCCTGCTGGTATTTTAAATTTTATAGCCGTGGAAACCCTATAGAGGATAACTAAGAGTAGTAACCAACTTGATGACACTTAACAGCAATAACTAAGAATTATCTATAGTCATCCACTAACTGAAGAAACATCTTCAAACACATTTTATCTGGAATAAACCTATGCATGTATAAATGGCAAACCCAGCAGCAACACTTATTAATTTGTCACTCACAGAGAGTACTGCAGTATTTATGAAACAGAATGCCAGCAATTTCCATGGAGGAGTTGAAATCCAAATAGAAATTGAAATTTACTTATGAGAACTTGCTGTATTTAGCAAACTGCTTCCTTTTTGATAGCACTGTGGTTTTGGCTTTATATAAAAACTCATTACAAGCCACAATGTTTCCTAAATATAAAATATGTAACATTTTATTAACTCCATTTCCATCTTTTATAAACAGTCATGGTTGTAACTATTAATCATTTTTAAATCTGATTTAAATTTCGGTAATTTTTCTATAATTTGCTAAATACTACGTTGGAAATTTCCTAACCATATTACCTGATATAGTTTTTATGGTAACCCTATTCTAAAAGTTTACGTAAAATGATGGTATTGATAATGGTTAATTATTCTTCAGGAACTAAACAACAACAAAACATGAGCCAGCCATCTCTGGATCTCTCTGCAATACCTGATCATTTATATCACCACTAAGCAAACTTGAGACGTAACTTGACTATGAATGGGGAAACTGAGTATGCCTAAATGTGCTCTGGTACCATAGTGGTTATGAATCGAGCTGCTAATCTCAAGGTCAGCCGTTCAAAACAACCAGCAGTTCCGTGGGAGAAGTATGAGGCTTTCTGCTCCCATAAAAATGTACAGCCTTGGAAACCCTATACAGGGTCGCTATGGGTCAGTCCTTGATGGCACTTAACAACAATTGTTGTTATTGTTGTTATGTGTCGTGGAGTTGGTTCCGACTCATAGCGACCCTACACAGGGTTTCCGAGGCTGTAAATCTTTACGGGAGCAGAAAGCTTCATCTTTCTCCCGCGGAACCGCTGGTAGTTTCGAACTGCTGACCTTGCGGCTCGCAGCCCGATTCGTAACCACTACGTTACCAATATATAACAACAACTAATGTTTAATGTCCTGGTGTGGCACTGTGAGTTAACATGATGGACTGCAAAGTCAGTTTGAACTGCAAAGTTGGCAGTTCAAGCTCACCAACGGGTCCTTGGAAATCCTGTACAGTCTCTATGAGTTGGAATCGACTCGATGGAACTTAACAACAAAATGTTTAAGTATGGTAAAAAATAAAGAGGAAAGTAAAAAATCTAGTATTTAAAGAACAGAGTAGATAGAAAACAAAAACAATTTGCAACATTTCACTGTAGCAAATCAAGGTTCTATCCAATTCTAAAAATTAATGGAAAGAAGAGTTTTAGTGTTTCCTAAGAAGTCATGGAAAGGTAGGTATGCCATGAACAGCAATAAAGTTGTAGGAAGGCAGAAGTCAAGGAACTATCATAGACAATTACATAAACATCATTAAAAACAGTGGCATTCATATGGCATCAATAAAATTTGGTAGCTTTAAAATAAACTGGCAACAACTTTGAAATTCATACTTTACCATTTCCTAGTTATAGGAGACATGTGAAAATTAATGTGCGGATACTATAAAACTCACAATAGGAAGAAGGAGCTGTAAGCATCCACTAATAAATAAAAAGTGGAATGTACAAAGTATGAATCTAGGAAAATGAGGAGCTGTCAAGAACTAAATGAATGCATAAAATCAACATCTAAATGAATGCATAAAATCAACAGCTGAAATGGACTGGTATTAGAGATTTTTAATCTAATATGTATAAAGTTTACTATTCTAGGAACGACAAATTCCAGAGGAATGGCACCACATACATCATCCAAAAAAAAAAATCTCAAGATCAGTCTTGAATACACTGAGGGTCTGTGGCAGTATGATACCCATATAGTGACAATCAAGACCAGTTAATGCCACTATTATTCAGCTTTACCCAGCAACCACTAAAGCCAGTGATGATGAAACTGAAAAATTCCATCAAGTTCTTCAGTCTGAAACCAATCACACACACAATCAAGATGCACAGATAATTACCGGTGTCTGGAAGGTGAAGGCTGGAAACAAAAGCGATGAGTAATTGAATATGGCTTTGGTGATAGAAATGATACTGGAGACTACATGATGGAATTTTCCAAGACCAGTAACTTATTCTTTGCAAGTAACTATCTTAAATAACATAAAAGGAGACTACACACATGGACCTTACCAGATAGAATACACAGGAATTAAACTGACTATATCTGAGACAGAGAAAAAAAAATGGTGAAGAAGCTCAATATCATTAGCCAAAATAAGGCCAGGAACAGGTTGGAGTAGACCATCAACTGCTTATATGCAAGTTGAAGCTGAAGCTGAAGAAAATTAAAACAAGTCAACAAGAAACAAAATATGACCCTGAATGTATCTCCCACCTGATTTTACAGACCATCTCAAGAACTAATTTGACACATTAGACACTAGTGACCAAAGATCAGAAGAGTTGTGGAATGAAGTCAAGAATATCATAAAGGAAATAATAAAAAGACCACTTAAAAGACAGAAAAGAAAGGCCAACATGGATGTCAGGAGAGACTCTGAAATTTACTCTTGAGTTGTACAGAAGTTAAAGCGAATGAAAGAAAGAGGAGGCAACAAGAGTTTAAGAGAAAATTTCAAAGAGCATAGAGTGTCGTCTTATACGGAAATGTGCAAAGACCCAGAGTTAGAAAAGCAAAAGAGAAAAACAAGCTAGGCCTTTCTCAAGTTGAGAGAACTGAAAAAAAATTCAAGCCTCGACTCACAATACTGAAAGACTCTATGGGAAAAATGGAGTCCTGATGTGGCGTTGTAAAATAAATTCTGAACTGCTAACCATCAGGTCAGTGGTTCAAATCCTCCAGCTGCTCGCTGTAAGCCCTATACACAGTCACTATGAATCAGAACTGTCTCGATGGCTCTTAACAGCTTAGGCAGAATATTGAATGACACAGAAAGTATCAAGAAAAAGATGGAGAAATATAAAGAGTTACTGTGCTAAAAAGAATTGGACCATAGTCAACCATTTCAAGAGACAGTATTTGTTCAAGAGCCAATGTACTGGAAGAAGAAGCACAAGGTGCTCTGAAGGCATTGGCGGAAAATAAGGCTCCAGGAATTGAAAGAATACAAATTGAAATATTTTAACAAACGGAGGCAGCACTGGAGGTGCTCACTCATCTATGCCAAGAAAACTGGAAGATAAACTATCTGGCCAAATGACTGAAAAATACCCGTATTTGTGATCTATTCCAACAAGAGGTGACCAAACAGAATGCAGACATCATCAAACATCATTAATATCACAAGCAAGTAAAAATTTCCTGAAGATAATTCAAAATTGATTAAATCAGTACATTCTCAGAGAACTACCAGAAATTAAAGGCAGATTCAGAAGAGGACTTAGAATTACGTATATAATTGCTTATGGCAGATAGATTTGACTGGAAGCATAGAGTATCAGAAAGATGTTTACTTGACTTTACTATGCAAAGGCTTTTGATTGTGTGGCTCATGACAAACTATGGAAACACTGTGCAGAATCGTATTCCACATCATGTAATTGTACACACAGGAATCTGTACATAGATTAAAAGGCAGTTGTTAGAACAGAACATGGGCATATTGAAAGGTTTAAAATCGGGCACGGTGTGTGACAGGGTTGTATTCTTTCATCATAGTTATTCAATCTGTATGCTAAGTAAATAGTCAGAGAAACTGGATCATATGAAAAAGAATTCAAAGAAGACTCATTAGCAACCTGCGATATGCAGATGATACAAACTTGTTTGCCGGGAAGTGAAGAGGATTTAAAATACGTACTGATGAAGATTGAAATCTGTTGTTGTTAGGTGCCATCTAGTTGGAGCATTCACAGTAACCCTACGCACAATAGAACGAAACACTACCAAGTCCTGGGCCATCCTCACAATCATTGCTACTTTTGAGCCCATTTCTGCTGCCACTGTGCCAATCCATCTCATTGGGGGTCTTCCTCTTTTTCTCC
The DNA here is from genome assembly GCF_000296735.1 of Chrysochloris asiatica. Classification (NCBI taxonomy): domain Eukaryota; kingdom Metazoa; phylum Chordata; class Mammalia; order Afrosoricida; family Chrysochloridae; genus Chrysochloris; species Chrysochloris asiatica. The sequence continues at coordinate 5,970,169 of NW_006408673.1, forward strand.
AACCCTCCATTTATCAAACATAATATGCTTCTCCAGTGATTGGTCTCTCCTGATAATATGTCTGAAGTCTGAAAGACGAAGTTTGACCATCCTGTCTTCCAAGGAGCATTCTAGCTGTACTTCTACCAACACAGATCTAATTGTTCTTTTTAGCAGTCCATGACACTTTTAATATTCTCCTCCAACACCATAATTCAAATGTATTGATTCTTCTATGGTCTTTCTTGTTTACAGTCCAACTTTCACAAGCATATGAGGTTATTTAAAACACCATGGCTTGAATCAGGTGCACTTTAGTCCTCAAACTGACATCTTTGCTCTTCAACATTTTAAGGAGGTCTTGTGCAACAGATCTCCCTAATGCAATGCACTGTTAGATTTCTTGACTGCTACTTCCATGAGTGTTGATGGTTGATTTGTGCAAAGTGAAGTGTTTGACAACTTCAGTCTTTTCTCCATTGAAATGGATGTTATTTTTTGATCCAGTGGTGAGCATTTTTTTTCTTTAACATTGAGATGCAACCCATAACACAGCCTGTGGTCTTTGATCTTCATCAGTAAGTATTTTAAGTCCTCTTCACTTTTAGCAAATAAGGTTGTATCACTGCATACCACAGGTTGTTAATGAGTATTCCTCCAATCCTGATGCACTTTTTTCTTCACATAATCCAGCTTCTCAGATTATCTGCTCAGGATACAGAATGAATAGGTATGGGGAAAGAATACAAGCCTGGCACACACCTTTCCTAATTTTAAACCATTTGGCGTTCCCTTGTTCGGTTTGATTAACTGCCTCTTGGTCCATGTACAGATTCCTCAAGAATGAGCACTATTAAGTGTTCAGAATACTTCCTTTTCTTTTCATAATGTTGTTCACAGCTTCTCATGATCCACACAACTGAAAGCCTCTGTGGAGAAAATACTACACAAGTAAACATATTTCTGGTAATTCTCCGCTTTCTGCCCAGATCCATCTGATGTGAACAATGCTATCCCTCCTTCCATATCCTCTTCTGAATCCGACTTGAATCTGGAAGTTCTCTGTCAATGTATGGCTGCAGCCCTGTTGTATTATCTTGGTAGTAAAACTTTACTAGCATGGGCTGTCAATGATATTGTATGATGGTTTCCACATTCTGTCGAGTCATTTCTCTTTGGAATGGGCACAACTTCCAGGTAGTTATCTTACACATTTATTGGCTTAGATGAGTATGTGCCGCTGGTGCTGCATCAGTTTGTTAAATATTTCAATTTGTATTCCATCTATTCCCAGTGACTTGTTCTTTGCCAACGACTTCAATTGCAGGATCATTGGCTCTTGATCATATACAGCTTCTTGACATGGTTGAATACTGATCATTTCTTTTTGGTATAATGGTTCTGTATATCCCATCCATCTGCTTTTGATGCTTTCTGAATCATTCACTACTTTGCCCATAGAATCATTCAATACCACATTTTGATGCTTGAATTTTTGCTTCAAGTTCCCTCAGCTTGAGAAATGCTAAGTGTTTAATCCTGTTGGTTTTCTAACTCCAAGTATTTGCACATTTCATTATAATATTTAACTTTTCTTCTCAAGATGCCCTTTGAAATTTTCTACTCAGCTCTTGTACTTCCTCACTTCTCCCACTTGCTTTAGCATCTCTAAGCTGGAGAGCAAGTTTCAGAGTCTCTTCTGCAATCCATTTTGGTCTTTTCCTTCTTTGTTGTCTTCTTAATGACCATTGCTTTCGTCTTGTATGATGTTCTTGATGTCATCCCACAACTCATTTAGTCTTCATAATGCCTTGTTGCCAATGATTTCAATGCAGGATCTTAGTGTTTTTAGTGTCTAATGCATCAAATCTATTCTTGAGATGATCCACAAATTCAGGTGGGATATATTCTAGGTCATTTTTTGGCTCTCACAGACTTGTTTTCATTTTCTTCAGCTTCAGCCTGAATTTGCATATGAGCAATTGATGGTCTGTTCCACAATCTGTCCCTGGCCTTGTTTTGGTTAATGAAATGAATGGAGGCTTTTCTACTGTCTCTTTCCACAGATGTAGTCAATTTGACTTTTGTTTATTCTATTTGGTGAGGTCCACGTGTACAGTCCTCGTTAAGATTATCTAAAGAAGGCATCTGTGATGAAGAAGTCATTGGTCTTGCAAAATTTTTATCATGCGATCTCCAGCATCATTTCTATCAACAAGGTCATATTTCACAAAGACTACAGCCTTCATTATGGAAACAAAAATCCTCATAACTGGACCAATTAATAACACCATGATAAATGGATGAAAGACTGCAGCTGTCAAAGACTTCATTTTGATTAAATTCACAGTCAACACTCATGGAAGCAACAGTAAAGAAATACATGAGTTGGTGCATTAAGCTAAGCTGCTGCACTCTTTAAAGTCTTAAAAAGCAAAGATATCAATTTGAGGATTAAGATGTACCTGACCCAAATCATGGTATTTTCAACCACCTCATATGTATGTGAAAGTTGTGTACAATGAATAAGGAAGACTGTAGAAGAATCAGTGAATTCATGTTTTGGTGTTGGAGAAGAATACTCCATGAACTGCCAGAAGAACAAATAAATCTGTGATGGGAAAAGTATACCAGAATTCTCTTAGAAACTAGGATGGTGAGATTTCATCTTTTATGCTTTGATCACGTTATCAGGAGAGATCAGCTCCTGGAGAAGGGCATCATGCTTGGATGAGTGGAAGGTTGGTGAAAAAGAGGAAGACCCCCAATTAGACGGATTTACACAATCTCATCCAGAATGGATTATATTGTCCACAGGGTCAAAAAGAGTTAAGAACTGACTCGATGGCACCTAACAACAATAACAAATAGACTAAACAAGTTATTCAATCTCTCTTTGCCTCAGTTTCTAAATAGATAGGTATACGCATCAAACAAAAGGCATCATAGATTTGTTAGAATCTATGCATAGCATATAACGAATTCAATAAGCATGGTGTTATTCTTATCATCTTAGAGTTTTAAAGGCGCTCTGAAAAAACTACTTATAGAAATCTCACATTGAAAAACTCAGTTGACAGGAAATATTCTTTGTGAAAGAAGAGGGTAGTAAATTTATCAATCAATCTACAAGTATGTATTGAGCATGGACTATATGCCTAGTCATGAATTATTGTTGTGAAATGCTACTGAAATCAGTTCCCACTCTCAGTGACACTCTCTGTACAACAGAAATAAATACTGCTGGGTTTTATGCCGTATTCACAATTGTTGCTATGTTTGAGCCAATTGTTGCAAACACTGTTTCAACTCATTGTGTTGAGAATCTTTCTCTTTTTTGTTGGTTGGTTGGCAAGGTATAGTATTCCAAATTCCCTGTCATAAACTAGTGAGTACTTCCTATTCTACATCAGTTTCTTGAAACATTTCAATTGGGATGCTGTCAATTCCTGGAATCTTGTTCTTTGCTAATGGCTTAAGCATAGCTTGAACTTCTTTCTTCAATACCACTGGTTCTTGGTCATATGCTGCTTCCTAAACTCACTGAATGTCTACCTATTCTTTTTGATACTGTGATTCTGTGTACTTCTTCCATCTTCTTTTGAAGATTTTTGCATAGTTTAATATTTTGCCCGTATAATTCCTCAATATTACAACTAGAGGCTTGAATTCTTTTTTCGGTTCTTTCAGTTTGAGAAATGCTGAATTTGTTCTTCCCTCTTGGTTTTCTAACTTCAGAAATTAATTTCACATTTCATTATAATGCTTTACTTTGTCTTCTTGAGCCAGTACAAAAAATAAAATGATACCTGGCTCTGGTTAATTTTCCAAATTTGTAAGTTAATAGGAGGTGAAGAGTACATGGATGATGTGGGGTGTTGCAACAAAAACTAAAATATGTATTAAAATGAGATTGATGATAACAGGAATATCAAGTCAGGTAAAGGAGAGCCTTCTGTGCCATATCTGAAGACAGATTCAAGAAAGCTAACTTGGAAATACTCATACTTTAGATTTAGGATTTGTGAAAAACAAAGGTGACTAGTTATGGTTTTAAGGATTTTAAAGAATAATGTCAATTAATGACAGCCTGCTTTACTCTACTCGCTAAGTAAAACTAAGGAACTAGAATATAAGTGTGTGTATCAGTAAATTACTAAATCACTGAAAGGTTTCTCTCCTTCCTTCCTTCCTTCCTTCCTTCCTTCCTCCCTCCTTCCTTCCTTCCTTCCAGTATTTACTGAATACCTACTATATAGTAAGTAGTGTAAAGTGCTGGGAGTAAGAGTATACTTAGATTAGGATCATATCTGGTTTGATGAGAAAAAAAATTTTTTGTAGATAACCCCAAAATAAAAGTAACCAAGCTATTTTACTAGCATTTTTTTCTTCTTCTTTTTTTTTTTTAATCTAGGTTACTTTCTCATTACAACCTAAAGTATTTTATACTTTAAAGAGTGTAGATTTAAATATATTTTATATGTATTCTAAAACTCCACTCTGAAAATGCAGGCCACTTAAAGCATACAGAAAGAGGAATTTTGTGAACCCAAAATAAGAATTAGCAAAACACTATTCTAGAGCTGCACAAGAGTCCATAGTTTTTAAAAATATCCTAACAACTTTGTTAGATATTGACAATAACACTGAACAATTAATCTTGGTGTAAAAAAGGGAAAGAAAGGATAATTTAGGAGTACCTCTCCGGGCTGCGAACTGCAAGTTCAGCAGTTCAAAACTACCAGCTGTTCTGCGGGAGAAAGATAAGGCTTTCTGCTCCCGTAAAGATTTACAGCCTCAGAAACCCTGTACAGGGTTGCTATGAGTCGGAACCGACTCCACAGCACATAACAACAACTAGGTCTGTCGGTCTGTAATAACCTCAACAAGACAATCCAAGATTTACTTTGTTGTTGTTGTTAAGTGCCGTCAAGTCGGTTCCGACCCATAGCGACCCTGTACAGGGTTTCCGAGGGTGTAAATCCTTACGGGAGTAGAAAGCCTCATCTTTCTCCCGCGGAGCGGCTGGTAGTTTCGAACCGCTGACCTTAAGGTTCGCAGCCCGATTCGTAACCACTACGCTACCAGTTATTCAAAATCTTCCCACATCTCAGTTTCCTTCTCAATAAAACGATAGGCACCACAGGCAAATGCACTAGAGTGCAAAGTCAATTTGAACCGCAAAGTAGGCAGGTCAAGCTTACTAGTAGTGCCTCAGAAACCCTAACAGGGTTGCTATGAGTCAGAACCAACTCCACGGCACTAACAACAACAACAACATCTCAAAAGTTGTGTGGACATAGGAGTTAATATAGGTAAAGCTTGTTGTTGTTAGGTGCCATCGAGTTGGTACTGACTCATAGAGACCTTATGCACAGCAGAATGAAACACTGCCTGATCCTGGGCCAGCCTCACTACTGTTGCCACACTTGAGTCCATTGATGCTGCCACTTGGCCAATCCATCTCTTGGCACAGAATAAATGCTTTATACATTCTATTATTATCAAACCATCTTTCCAATATCTGACTAGTGAACAATAAACCCTGGACAAAAGTAAGCAATAGTTCTAAAAACAGAGACTGTTTAAAAATTGCACAATATAGAGCTAAGTAGAAAGTCAGAGAATTGTGTTACAATAGAATCCTAAAAAAAGGTTTAAGAAATATGAGGTGAAGCAGAGGTCACAATCATTCTGCTCTTATTTTTAAATAAACTTAAAAAAAAAATTGTATCTTACAAAATCTAGATAACTTCCAGCCACTTTCCATTATCCTAATACAAGTGATATTAACAAGGAAGAGTACACTTCGTGGGATACAGAATCTGGAGCTCCATCAATGGTTTGTTCTGCTTGCATAAGTCACAACTGATTGGCCACAGTCCCTGTGGGCATGCCATTTCATCCAGACTGGACGGTTCATTAGTCATAATTACTATAACTGTACAGCAGAGACTGCAGTTTTATCTCATCATACATCTTTGATCAAGCTGCTTCAAATTCTGCTTCATCAGCATATGAAGTTACATTATTGGAGCTTTTTATTTTCCAATCGGTGATTAACACAGATAATGCTTTTTATCAAAACATGTATTTGGTCTTCACATTTCCTAGTCAGGGACTGGATCTGACCATCATTTGACCTCTGATATTTTAAAACCACCTAAACACCATGAATCACCAATTGAAATCCAGAATGCTGCAGAGAAAATTACACAAAGAGAAGAACTGACCTGTGTTAAAAGCATAAGATGATTGCACTTATCTAAATTGAGACTAACCATATTTGCAGCAGCTTCTCATTAAACATTAAATCGCACACCCGAAGAACACATCATACATATTTATTGTTTTGCACCGTCACTTTCAAAACACTCATGCCACAATTAGTGTTTCCCTAAAACTACAAGCTACATAAAGAAATTTCCCATGAAGCTTGAAGACAAAAGTAATACAGAGGATTGCTGATGAAACTTAAAGAACAGAAGGATAATAGATTTCACCAAACACTAAAGCATAACACACTTTAGAAAGGAAAATGTTGCCAAAACATGGTTCACATGTAAAACAGTGAACGAAATTGATGTGTCAGGAAATCTTTCCATCTAAGTTCTTTTGGAGAACAATAGGGGCCTAAACGGCCTGCCTCACTATTTTCTGTCTCACTATTTTCATGTGCAAAGTGTCCCCACTGTAGGCTGCAAGAACAATCATAATGGACAGTTACACGCAGGCACTGAGGCTGCAAAAATCCCAGAGTAATTAGTGTTGTCTGAATGCAATGACATCTGTGTTCTCATGGTTCTCGAGACATGTCAGGCCAATAAGATGTATATGAAAAAATATGACAAGCATTGCAAATGCCCTTCTGAAAGGACTTACACATTGGGGAAAAGCTGAAGAAATAACACATGTCATCTTCTTTTTGTAAACAATATATTTAAGATTAAAAGATCTAAAAAGATCTTTGGAGGCATTCATTCTCTTTTGGTAACTACAACACATTTATTCAGAATACAGCAATGTGGTATGAAAAAAAACCTGCTGCAAGTTTGCCTCTTTAAAACTTTCTCCACACATGGGCTTCTGTGCAGTGGGCAATATCTGTAAATAACAAAATAGGGAGCACATCTTGTTAACATTCCTTTCTGAGTGTGTATCTTGCTCTCTTTTTTTAAACATTTTAATTAAAAAAAAAATAGTACTTCTCAATACTGGACATAAAAGAGATTCAAAGTTGTAATTAAATGGCTTTGAACTATATTTGCATTTAATAATAATAAAAAAGTCTTTGTTGAAGGATACCTAAGGTTTTTGCTTACTAGTGCCTGTTCCTTGAATCTTCTCTTTCTGGGCTATGGCTGTATGTTTGAGCATGCACTTGCTCCGAGAAAGACATTAGTCATCATTAACAGAAGCACTGACACCAAATCTAAGTGCCTCTCCACAATGACCAAGTGGCAATCATCTTTCTCTTACACTGTCACTGCTGATTAGGGTTTTCTTTCATGAAAATTTAATTTGTCCCCATTTCTGCAGCTTTTTTTTTTCCTTTCCTGAAAAAACACAGTACTAAGAAAAGATTGCAAATGTAGTAAAATAAGCTGTGCCTGTAACATGGCTAACAATACAGAGATTTAGATTCCCAGATAAACCAGATAAATAATTTACCTAAGCCAACAGATAACATAATAGATCAGTAAACAACAAAGGAAAAGAGATGGGTATAAAAGGAATCCTGCTATAAGATTCAGTAAGCCTCAAAAAGTGACTAATTCAAGTGATCAGAATAAGACTTCCCCAAATATATTAATTATATAATCTCAAAGCTTCTTTAAAACTAAGATAACGCACCTCAATTGTAGTTTATTTTTACTACATTTTTATTTCATATTCTCGATCTTCTTGTAAAAGGAGATGGGTAGTCACAAAGACATGTCACTACAAATTTTTTCAATAGACAAACAAAAATGATTCATGTAGCAATGCAGGGTACTCTGCAGCTAAATGATACTACAGCTTCAAACTCTGGTTCTGCACAATATCACAGTGTTAAACAAGATCTCTTAGCAATAACTTATTTAAGGAAGTTTCAAAAAACATTTACTTTTCTGCTTTATTTCAATTTGTTTAAAGTTGTTTTTTTTTTTTAAATAAGCAATGTGATGGTTTGCAAGGATCCTAGTACAGCTTAAATTCCTACTTTTACTTATAAATATTATCCTCTCTTATATAACTTACACTATGTAAAAAAAAAAAAAAAATGACTGGTTTAAATTTAAAACAAGTCTATTTTTTGTCCCTTAGAACAAGTGTAGTTTTATGTCAAAACTTTTACACTTTTGTGTTTAAGTGAACATAAATTGTATCTATCTTTAAATGTAAATCTCCATATGAAATGCTTTCAAAATTAAAAATCAGTAATACTTCTTTTCAAATTCAGAAGCAACTATAATTCATCAAAATTTAATCATTAAATGTTCCTTCTGACTATTTTATTGTGAAAAGTAATATAAAATGAATTTGAAGGTCAAATAGCAACTGCTTAGTGGCTAATACATCATATTTACAAATGGTTCAAGTCCCTTCACCCTCTCATTTAAAAGTTGATCTACAGTTAAAATATTTAAGAGGTTAAGAACCTAAATCAATTTTAAGAAGCAATTTCTAATAGCTGAACTTGCATAACAGAATATTCTTGCTTAAATAAAAAGATAACACAAAATGAAAACAAAAATATACCATAATAACCATTTATTTACCCTTACAGAGGAGGTTTGCAAATGATTGGCTCATCTCTAATTTTATTTCTTAACTAAGGAAGTTTACTTCTTAAATTCTCAAAAGTAAATTCTGACTTTCAATCTGCAAAGACTACTTCAAATCAAAACTTCAAAAAGTTACAGTACAATTACTCTAGTACATGTTCAAGCAAAGAAGTTTGGCTCTATAACTTCCACCTCTCAACCTAAGCCTCCAAGCCACTTGTCAGTTAAAGGTTGGGCAATTTATTGACCGCCTCTGGATGCATACTGTCAGTGCTGAAGGAAATATGAGGGTGGGTTGTCGCTACTGTTCTGGAGCTCATTGATAATGACATACCTGCTTCTGTCACCCATTACCCATACTACAAACTACTTAGACCTAACTGAAAAATCAATAGTCTACTTGCACTGGTTCCTGTGGCTGCCTCCTTTGATTGTCAGCTCCTGTCTAGGGTCAGCACTTACATGAAAGGGGCTGTGACTGCCTGATGCTTTCAGGACAACCTAACGATATGAAACTAGCCAACAGAACAGTAAATTCTGTCTCCCTGCCCTCCTCATCAATTAGGCTTTGACTAGGCTTGCCTGTAGAAATCTGACCTTTTAAGTTTAGGTGAATATGGACTAGCTGAACACACCATTGCCCTCAGCACTGAGCCAGGAAATCCACTGACAGGTTAAACAAAACAGAAGGTTGTAACTGTCATAATTTGCATTGCACTTTCACGCCAACAAGGGTGTTATCAGTAGGGGCAAGCCCTGGAACACACAACTCCAGCACCCTTAAGCCATGCTACTCATAAATTTTAAAGTGAAGTGAGATAAAACATAAATTCACAAATAGCAATGTATTTCTCATCTCTTAGTCTTTTAGGTTTACACTTCGCAAACTCGCAGTGTCCATCAACAACTTTCTTCGGTGGTCACCTGGCAATGCGTTGCATTAATGAAGAACTTCCAATGAACACAGTACTGAAGCAAAAACAACTCAATTGTCCAATTTAAAACTATTTTTGAGAGAGTTTATAATACAGCAGACTGACTGATTCATTGATTCATATCTAAAATAATTAGGTCTCAATATGTTATTTTTCCTTGCCTCACACCTCCTTTCCTAAAAAAAAAAAAAAAAAAAACACACACACAAAAAAATAGCTGTAAGCGTAACCTAAATAATAAGTTATCATGTCATAAGTGAAAGGAGGTGCTGAAATTATTTCCTACCATGCTACTCTGATATAGCATCTTTTAAAGTTTGAGGGAAAACTAAGAACATCTGTAAAATAAGAGATGTTAACACTTTTATGCTTGTCAGATGAAAACAAATGAAAAGTATGAGAAAGTAGTACCAAACTTTCCTTTCATTAGTGACTCAAGTCTTGAGAACAATTTTCCTGCTTAGGATCTATTATTCTTTAACATAATACGAGCATGGTATTACCATAGCTGCTATAGCAATGTTATTTCTCTAATAAGAAAACTGTGTGTTTCCATTTTGTTTTTGTTTTTTTCCCTAAGTTTCAAGAACTAATATGAGGGGGCTTCAAAAAGTTCATGGGAAATAGAATTAAAATACAACAGAATTTTCCCACAAACTTTTGAATCCCCCCGATATTTACAGAATATCCAATCTTAATGAAAATACCATAAACATTGAATTCTCAATCAACATTTGAGAATACAGCACACCTGTCAACATTTAAAAACACAACACAATTGTCAATCTTGTGTACATCTGAAAACACATTCTTTTCTTTAACTATACAAGAATATAATGTTAGCTCATATTGTTAAGATTCAATCTTATTAGGCAACAATGTGTACACTTTTAGAATTTCTCCCAAGTTGCTCCAATGTATAATCTCTTTTTTTTCCCCTAAATCTAGCATACAGACTGTATTCATCAGTATGCTATTCTTTTCGATGATTTTTTTCATGCTACCTTAGATAACCACTGAAAGTCTAAACTATTCTAGAAGAATTCTGATTTGAAGTAAACTAATAATGCTATCATTTTAAAGTAAACTAATAATGCTAAACTTTTGATCATGTTAAGTAGAAAATTCTAGACTCTTGTATCCTTAAAAGATGAAAGAGATTACCTTGTTCAAACCCCTCATTTTACAAATGAGAAAGCAGTGGGCAGCAATAGTGACTTCCTCATGGTCACCCAAGTAGTTTAGATAGGCCAAGAGGAAAACTCAGGGCCTTTTATTTTCTAGAACGACCATCTCTTTGGTACTCTCATATTGCCTTCCTTTACCTAAACACTCAATCTACAGAACAATAACGACCTTATATATTTTTGAACGCATACATTTGTGTCATTCACTTTTAAATGATGCAATAATTTATATAATGTTTTAACTAATTTGCAGAAAAGATTAGGCAGTTTGTAGAGTCTGCAAATTGAGTGTTAGAAGGACCTAATAGAGGATCTAATAATTAAGTATGGTTGAAACCTCTTACGGATCTAATAAGATGATTTGTGTGTACCTATCTGATAGCTAAGTAAAAGGGCATGGATAGTGTCTGGTACCTTCAAACAAATCATTTGGAAATGGTCATAGTTATAGATCAAAGATTATTTTTTACTTTATCTAGGTTGACTTACACCTACTAACCCAGATTTGGTGTACAGACAAAACAAGTCAGAAAATAAGAGAATGACTCTTTAAGGATCCAAAGATGATAAGGGAAGATAGAAAGGGAAAACTCAGAAAAGAAACAGACTGGCAGAACCTTGATATCCATAGGCCAAAGCAGCTGTTTTATATCCTAGCTATTTCAGATGGTTAAAGGAAAAGTTTCCATTCCTTAGATCATCAAATATTATTTCAATTATACTACACAGATGTCTTCTATACATAGATCTGAAACAGTAAAGGATTTTTTTTTTTTTTTTGGAGGGGTGGGAGGAGGATGCATGGAGGGTCTGTTTAAGTACTACATGAAATCAGAGAAACCTCTGCACGCATCACTTTTACTCTAATTCACAAGGTTTGAACGAAATAGGCTAGATATTTACCATTTCAATGAAAAATAATACAGTCTACTAAAAATTCCCTGTAATTTTAAGAGAAGATTGATACCAAATTAACGTTAGCAATAATAGCATAGAATGCTGTAGACCCCAATATATTTTAAAATAAGCTAAGATGTTTTAAATTGCTAGTTTTACTAATATACAGTAAAAATATACTTAATATGATACATTTTATTGACAATTTTAAATATAGGTCTATAAAATATTTCGTATGACATGAAATACAGAATGTACTGCTAAATCTTATACTTTGAACAAGTACGGCTCAGTTCACTGGTAGGTTAGAACAAAGAGTTCACTGAATTACAAAAGACAAAATCACAGTTGAAAATCCAAATGAACCAGTTAACTTCAAAAAATAAAGGTGTCTCTCTAACATAATCTCCATCCATAATCTCAGTCACCAGTTTCATAAATGTCTGCCACTGAACACAAGAGAAAACAGAAATAGGAGTGGCTCTAAAGTCCCAAGAAATATATTCAGAATAATGTGGGTCAACCATATCATCTTCATAAACAAAAGTTCTAATACCACTAAATCATAAAATTCACATTTGGTTTTCTTTAGCATCAAATTCAATATTGACCAATAATGATTTTCCTGTCTATTTTATGAAAGATTAAAGACTAGTGAAATTTGTTTTTCAAGATGAAAGAGATTCAAATAGTAACTCACAAATTATGCAAGTATTGTTGTTGTTAAATGCCAGGCGAATCAGTTCCAACTCATTGCGGCCCTGTACAGAGTTTCTGAGAACCACTCCTTGTGTAGTTAAGAGTTGACTCGACTAAAAATACTCTTTAATCCACTGAAATTTATAGTGACTTATGGAAGCCAAAGTTAGTTGGGAGGTGAAATTTATATTTACCTCAAATTATGATTCTAAATTCAAAGTTGTTCTGAAACATCCAGAAAAACTGTTTAGCTGCATAAGGAATAAAACAATGTAATTGCTACAAATAAAATATGTATCAATCTAAAATTAGATAAAGCCAAATGATTTTCTGGGTAAAGACAAAAGACACCTACCAAAGTACATACAGTTGTTTTTCAACTTAGGAAAAAAAAAAAAATACATACTTTGTATTTTCAATTTTCTCATGCTACCAAAATATTAAAAGAATTACACTTTAATACTGCTCCTGCTACTGTGTACCATCGAGTCAGACCCTGTATAGAAGGTTTTCGAGACTGTAAATCTCTATGGGATCAGAAAGCTCATCTTATTCCCATGGAGTGGTTGGTAGATTCAAACTGCTAATCTTGCGGCTAGCAGTCCAAGGCATAACCCACTACGCTACCAGGGTTCCTTGTACTTTAATAATAAAATAGCTTATTAAGGTAAACATCAATGTTAAGTGCCGTGGAGTCGGTTCTGACTCACAGTGACCTTGTATGGTGTTTCTGAGGAACATAGCTGGTGAGTTTGAATTGCTGATCCAGTTCGAAGTCCAGTGCTGATCCTATAGTGCCGTACCAGGAGTCCCAAACATCAATAACCATATATATTATCCAAAATAATGCAAACAAGTTTATAATAGCCACAAAATATTGCAAATGAAAATTACTTTTTAAAAGCTCTATGTTTTCAAAACAGTTTCACAGGTTTAATATGTTACTGCTTTTACCTAACAGAATACTTACTATCTTAACTTCAAACTTCAAAAAGAACTATAGCCTTGGGTTATAATACGAGAGATCACAAGGTTTATTAAAGAAAACAACACTATTTTGTGAGAAGAAAAATAATTTGCTTCTGTAGTGCCTGATCATTTAAATTCACAGGCAATACTGTGAAATGATACATTTCAGTGCAGTGCAATGACTCCTAGTGCATACAGTGAAATACAGTACAATGAAATGAGTCCTGGTTTGGCACTGTAATCAATGGATTGTTACTCGAAAGGTCACGGGTTCAAACCCACCAGTCACTCTCAGAAACACAATATAGAATCACTATGAGTTGGAGCGGACTTGATGACACTTAGAAACAACAACAGTGAACTGATCAAGGTAAACATTAAATTACTGGTTATTCTAGGTTGATTCTAGAATAATAAGCATCAATAGTTTAGAAGCAATCTTTATGAAATGTCGAAGCATTGGAAAATCTGATCTTTGACACAGAATGAAATGTAGTTTTACTTTGACTTTCAATTTGGATAGGTAAAATCCTGATCACTGTTTTTGTTATACTTTCTTACAGATGTTTTGATATAATTACTTCAGTAAAATTCCATCAATTATACACAAAACAAACTGCATTTGTGCTATTTATTTTTCTTTTTGTTTTACTGGAATAGTTTTTAAGTCCAAGATTTTTACTAGTGTTTTATTCCTCCATTTTTATTTTGGTCTTTTACTGGAATAAGATTTAGTTTCTTAGGAATCAAACATTCTTATAAATATGTTAAATTATTAGGTACATTAAGAATTCAAAATTTAGTAATTGCATAAATGTTTCAAAGTTAGTGACACAAAACATGCAGGTAGACTTCTGGTCCTTTGTTTCACATTAATTTTTCAATGCTTTTAAAATGTTTTCCTGGAAAGTAAAATCATATAATCTAAAATGTGTGTACTCTTTAGTAAAGCTTATTGAAATAGCATATACTATTTCTACAGATAAGTCTGTAAAATAGGAAATGCACCAAATTAAACTCCATAAACACATTTCCAAGGAAAGATCAGCAAAAAATACAACAGTTTAAAGACTCTGTATTCTCTGAAAATGTAAACAGGATTATAACTGTCAGATGTACAGAAGCACTGACTTCAGTCATTAGCTGGGTTTTGCTTCTGAGAAACACAACATGAACTACTGAGTCATTTCTTTTCAAATCCATACATTCCCTGCAGCAGTTCAAGTTTCATCAGCAGTACAGGAATGTATAAAAATGACAGGCAAAGGGCATTACTTCTTTTTTTCTCCCATATTGTTTTCCTATAAATGGGAAGACAGGGTTCTTTCTCAGAGCACTTAAGCTGAGACTTTTTATGCCAATTGCTGAGGAAAAAATATAACCGATTCGCTACACAATTGAATGTTTACTTCTTCTCATGATAATTTTGAGAAAAGCAAGTAATATATTATTTTAGAATGCAATATTTTAGGGTTAGTATTTAGCTTAATTAACCACTGGTCTTTAATCACAAGTTATTTTCAGCTTTTTAAATTTAGTCTCTTCATCCTATCATCACCTTATTTTTGCATCATTTAGTTTACATAATGCCCAGAATAAAAAGGTCCTGAAATTAAAATATGCTAATTTATTTAGAAATTATCATATTTGTTTAAATAGCTTTTTTTTTTTTTTTTTTAAGTTTCTGTAACTCCTATGTTTCACTACAAGGGAAAAAATTCAATTAACAAACAAGTTTATCTAATCATGAATAAATAAGAATAGGTTGTTATTTGTAATCTGACTACTTCTCTGGACCTTAAACAATCACATTTCTCAAAAGCTAATATAGTAATTTGCTATAGTTTAACTCAAAGTATTTAAAGAATTAGGAATTTTCAGACTAAAGTGTTACAGTTACACATATTCCATAATAATCAAAATCATGTTCATCTTAGTATTATCTTACTATTAACAACGACATCCTCATAAAACAGTCTTAATATAATGTGGTGAAGGTAAAGCCTAGACACGTCTGAAGGAATGACTTCATACAGCCCAAAATAAAATCAAAACAGCCTGACAGTCCTCCTTCCCTTTCAGGAAGGCACCATAGCTAGCCCAATATCACAGTTCTGGGCAGAAGCATGCTGATGTTGGCACTGCCTAAACCAAACAAACAAGATGTTTAACAGTCAAATAAAATGTCCTGCAGCCTCCCTAATGAATTTGTCAAGGACCATCAGATTTCGCTCCCCCTCCTTTGCCTCATTAACTCAAGTATGATGAGACGGATTATAACAAGAGAATACAGATCAATCGGTCTGAAGACTTCAAGTGGCTTTTAGCCTCCAGAGTTTCTCGCTCTCACTTGGTCTCCTTTAATAGAATACGGTATCTCCTGCAGAAGGGGCTGCCACTTCGTTTTAATACACCATCAAGGAGCTGCTGATGGACTTCTATACTAACATACATAAAAGCAGAGGTGACAGGGGCTCTTCAATTACAGCCTCCTCAGATACCGTTTCCCCCTTCAATTATTCAACCAGAGGAAGAGCGGATCCGCAAACACACAGCTGAAGCTGTTCTTAGAGCAGAGGCGAAAAAGGAGCAAGGGGGAGGGGGAGTAGGGGGGGAAGGCAGGCTGGGGAAACCAGAAAGAGGGAGCATTATTTGCTGGAAGTGTTTAAGTTTATTGTTCGAATGATGTTTCTAATTAGTAGCAGGGCAATAAATTAAAGTCGCCTTTGTTTAACTGATTTATTATTTACTACAGCATCTACCTTACACAGGGAAAATTAATAATGAATAGTTTTTAAATCAAAATATTTGTAACATTTTATCATCCCTCAGTCTCTTTATGGAAAACTGGCAAAACTGGAGGATAAGGTTGCGATGAAATTTGGCCGTGCTTCACAGAGCTTGGGTTAGAGGAGGAATGGGGTCTCCGGCCAGAGGTGGTGACAAGGAAACCCGCGCAGCCTGGGCTGCCAAACCCGAGCAGGGAAGGTGCGTGTAGAGAGGGCCCCCAAAGCCTTTCCGCCGACATCACGCAGGAACCGTGAGAATGGATAAACTGCCCGGTAGCCTTAGGGCTGTATGCAATCACTCACTCCCAGGAGCATCGTGGGCTGGTCCTGTCCACGCCTGAGGCCTCAGCCGCTCGCCGGCCAGAGGCAAACGAGAAGCAGCCACCTCGAGGTTCCCGGAGGGAAAGCTCTGCACCCTCTAGCCCCGCCATCAGTCTCCGCCCAGTAACTGCCCTCGACAGAAACTGCTAAGGATTCTCTCCCCGCGGGCCAGACAACTTCCTGCAACAAAGTGCCCCTCTTGCCCAGTAATATTTCCCAGAGTATGTGACCGCACGGGAAATAACCCCGTTACCCACAGGCTCCGGGCTCCCCACTCGAGCAAATCCCGAGGGCGCCGCAACTCCTCTCGATTCTTCAGCCGCGAAACGTTCCGGGACCCGTACTGATTCCCGCAAGAAACCCAAGTCCCTGCCTTTCCTAAGAAATTGTCTTCAACTGAGTCCTAGAGAGTCACAAACTTACTTTGACTATTCTTCCCAACCCCTTGCCACTGAAGTTCCTATCCTAAACAATAATTCCGTCTTCATTAAACAATACTTAAATATATATAACACATATATATATATATATATATATTTAAGTATTGTTTAAAGCCAACTAGTTCTTCAAAAAGGGCCTTTGAGGCAAGAAGACGAAGCACTGGTGTTCTGCGCCACAGACACAAGAAAGAACGAAGGGCCCCAAGTGTCTGACATCAAGTAAATGGAGAAGGATAAACTTTTCTTATGCAACTGATTTCAGACTCACCTGGTCCGCAAGCGCAAGCCTAGACCTCGCAAAGGCTTCTCATGTCTTTCCAAAATTGGGTGTTGTAAAACCAAGTCTTTGCGGAAACGGCTTCACCCATACTTACACCTATCTCATAACCCAGAGCTGGAAGATAACCCCCCAAATAAAAATTAATCCCGTCTACCGACATGTCTTAAAAATAAGACTCAGAATTCAAACACTTTAAATTCAAACATAAACCTTCAATATTAAAATACCGGTCAGAAAGACTACAATGGGCACATCTTGCAAAGATAATGCATATACGAAACACACACGTCTGAGTTTCATTGAAATGCCAAGGGAGGGAAACCATCTGTATAATCAATAACAGGGTTGTTATAGATTTTTGCAGTAGTTAAGTCTTTTAAAAGCCAAGAATCAATTGTGAAAATAAAATCATTTTATAAGTGAAACTCTATACTACCAGAGAAAATAGTAAAAATTTTATTTATAACATTAACATTTTAAGAAAACTTTGAAAGCAGGTTCACATATGCTTCCATTTTAAATTTATTTCAAAACTAACTTAATAGCTTATTTAAGTTTAAAAGTATATCTTAACCAAATTCGATCATACATAAATTTACACCCTTCCTCACAACTTATGTAACTTTACGTAACAATAAGATAATGGCCTTAAATATATCTGAATCTTAATTATGAAATAATTATAAAATAAGGCACTTGGACAATGTTTTCCCTGCCCCTGTTTCCAAATTACTGAAATTACATCGAAATCACTGAAAGGAGATTTATGATTATAAACCCTTTTTCTAGATCCACTCCACCCCCCACTGGTACACATACATATACAGTACAACAATCATTCTGGCTCTAGGCAACAATGGGATAAGAGGGAAAGGGGAAGAGGGACACTTTGTAGGAGAAACCCTAGGTACTTTCCAAGATCCTCCCATTTGCCTTTAAGCCAAAGTGATTTTTGTGAAAGAGTTTGCACACCTCTTTCCTACAGTGAACTTCCAAATAAGTGAATCTTTCTGAACCACATTGCTACTCTCCCTGGTTTTCCAGCCATCTCCAAGAGAGTTTCATCTATATAGACTTTCTCTTTTCTTCCTTACAATTGATAAGAGAGGAGGATAAAGAAGAGGCGGCTGTGAAATGTGTGCAAGCATTTGGCTTGTATCATCTCCTCCTATTTTCTTATTTCTCTCTTTGCCCCCTTTCTTTATCATGTGCAGCGGTGACTGCTACCGTCCGCCAAGCGTGCCTGTCTTCTCTCTGGGATTGGCTAAAGCACTGACAGCTCGGATAGCGATTGTAGGAACTGAAGCTCCACCTCCCTCATGATGGCCCTGGGACCATTCATAAACTAAATAACTCCAGGAAACAGCAAGACAGAGAGTGAGTGAGAGAGAGGAAGAGAGAGAGAGATTGAAGGGAAAGACGGAAGGGACGTCGCAGGGGAGGAGGGAAAGTCGACTCAGAAAGTGGAATCTGTATAAGCAACCTAGAGGGGGAGGAGAAGAAAACCCTGAATCTTTACAACTACAACCCAGATGCAACGCAAGCAACGACTTCGTCGCATTAAAGGAGATTTTGTGAAGGGGAAAATTATAAATTACGAAGCAGAAATGAGTATCAAACAACTTTCAGAGGTTTGCACCTAAAGAAGGAAAAGAAGAACCCATTACAAACAAGCCCAGTCCAGACAACGGCTCCAGGAGGAAAGAGGAAAACCTCTACAGCACGACCCCCCAGAGAAGAGACGAGATCAACACGCTGAGAGCTTGGGGCGCCGACAAACCTCCGAGTGTACCACGGACTTGCACTTCTCAGCTCTCAGGATATTAATTACACCCTTCACCTTTCATTTAGGTGAGGGTGAAGAAGAAGATACTCACCTACACAGAGTCCAACCAGTGTGGAAGAGAAGTTTAAGAATGAACCACTGAATGTTTCGCTTTTATCTTTAAATTTACTTTGGCACTTAAGAGATCCGATTGTCAGATTTCTGGACAATCACGTCCACCGAATGCAACAATCAGGTCTAACCCCCTGGTAACCTGATTTTTTTTTTTTTTTCCTACCCTTCATCTGTCACACTGCAACATCCTCATTTTACATATAAACAGAAAACAAAAAGTACCAGCAGGTACTTTTCTTTTTCAAAGATCGCCTTTTTTCTTATTTTCCAGAGAAGAAAAGAGCTTTCAAGAGGCTGAGCCTGGCAACAATTGCTTCTTCGACTGGTCTACCCAGGTGGAAGGCAAGAGTGAAAGTGGGGCATAGGGGGAGCGCACCACCTCTTTTGCAAGCCGCTGGGCCACCACCCGTGTGTGAGCCTTGGATCCCTCAACGTATTGTGAGACGCCGGTGTATAGCCCGGACCTGTGCCCCAATATGATCGCCGCTCAGGCCAAGCTGGTTTACCAGCTCAATAAATACTACACTGAGCGCTGTCAGGCGCGCAAGGCGGCCATCGCTAAGACCATCCGAGAAGTCTGTAAGGTAGTCTCGGACGTGCTAAAGGAAGTGGAGGTGCAGGAGCCTCGCTTCATCAGTTCCCTGAGCGAGATCGATGCCCGCTATGAGGGGCTGGAGGTCATCTCGCCCACCGAATTTGAGGTGGTGCTGTACCTAAATCAGATGGGCGTCTTCAACTTCGTGGATGACGGCTCCTTGCCTGGCTGTGCGGTGCTCAAATTGAGCGATGGGCGGAAGCGGAGCATGTCTCTCTGGGTTGAGTTCATCACAGCGTCCGGCTACCTCTCTGCGCGCAAGATTCGCTCGCGTTTCCAAACGCTAGTGGCACAGGCAGTGGACAAGTGCAGCTATCGGGATGTGGTGAAGATGATCGCTGATACCAGCGAGGTCAAGTTACGCATCCGAGAGCGTTACGTGGTGCAGATCACTCCTGCGTTCAAGTGCACCGGGATCTGGCCTCGCAGCGCAGCTCAGTGGCCTATGCCCCACATCCCCTGGCCTGGCCCCAATCGGGTGGCGGAGGTCAAGGCCGAAGGATTCAACTTGCTCTCCAAGGAGTGCTACTCGCTGACAGGCAAACAGAGCTCGGCAGAGAGTGACGCCTGGGTGCTACAGTTCGGAGAGGCGGAAAACCGCCTGCTGATGGGTGGCTGTCGAAACAAGTGTCTCTCGGTGCTGAAGACTCTGAGGGACCGCCACCTGGAGCTGCCCGGCCAGCCACTCAACAATTACCACATGAAGACGCTGCTGCTGTATGAGTGCGAGAAACACCCGCGGGAAACGGACTGGGACGAGGCGTGCCTCGGCGACCGGCTCAATGGGATCTTGCTGCAGCTCATCTCTTGCCTGCAATGCCGCCGTTGCCCTCACTACTTTCTGCCCAACCTCGACCTCTTTCAGGGCAAACCTCATTCGGCCCTGGAGAGTGCTGCCAAGCAGACCTGGAGGTTAGCCAGGGAGATTCTCACCAATCCCAAAAGCCTGGACAAACTATAGGATGCTGGAGGGTTGCTTGAAAAGCACCACTAACCTGCACCCTCTTGCATACACACAATACACACAACTCAGCGACAAACATCGGAAACTTCGGACACAAACTTTTACTTAAGCCACCTGAAAGAAGCATGAACCAGGCAGAAGAGCTTCGTTAATTAATAAAGCAAACAAAAAGAGGGCGAAAGAACAAACAAAAAATGTTTCACATTCTTGCACAAAAGTAATCGTTTTTCTTCCAAACAATGTGAATTTAAAAGGTCACACAAAAGAAGCAATCGGGCTTTACCACCACAAAATGAAACCCAAGGTACATTTTCAAATCATTGTATAGTAGTTTTCCCCCCTCTGTTCTTCTTTTCCCTCTTCTCTATCTCTATTCCTTTCTCCCTCTCTTGTTCGCTCTCTCTCTAATTTTCTCTCTCTCCTTTCTTTTTGTTTTTGGTTGCCTGGATGTGTCACCAAGTGAAAAAAAATTATTTAACTATATGTAAAATTTCTTGTTTAAAAACAGATTTACTGATGTTAAATGTATCTCAGTGCCAATGTCAGATTGTGCCCTTCCCTCTATTGCACCTCTACCCTCACCTTAACCAGTCTTGTTGAAAACAGTAATAAAAATATTACTTTAACTTTACATTGGCTGTTTTGTGGATTGTTCTTATATGAAGGCAGGTGAAATCACAGTAATCATTTGCAATGAAGAGATGTTAAACTTGAGGAACTGAAGCGTAAAAAGCTTCTATTGAAACTCTGATTTGGAAATCTTACAAATGTCCATTTTTTACATTTGACCATAAAATTTCACAACAAAATCCCTACTATCTAGAAAAATATAATTGTACCCAACTATAATATATACTTGTTTTGTGGATTTTAAGCTTAAAAGTAATATTTCACACCTGCAAAAAAGAAACTAGTATGAAAGAATAGAATTCTGTTCCAACTTTTGAAATATAAATAAAAACTATTTTACATTAAAAATTAAGAGATTTACATTCTTATATCCTAAATCTAAAAATTCAATCTGAGTCTGATAATGGAAAGGAAATGTTTAGGGGTCTTTTTATGAATAGTTAATACTTTTAACCATTTGTTCCATTTAAACTTTAATTGATAAAAATTAAGAAAGCCCCACCAACAAAAGAAGTTACTGCAAGTATTCCTACCCACCTACATGGTGATGATGTGAACCCATATTTTTAAATTACTTCAACTATTATCTTTTTTTAAAAAACACATTTCAAGAATTCTGAAAATTTTAGGTGCAATTCAGACACAAAAAATATATATCTGTACCATTTTTATGACCAAAGAAAACTGCCGTTTCAAGAATTTACAAATAATAAAACTACCTTCCCCTTCCCTTTCTGCTTTACTGAAGTGACAACCAATGCACACATTTCCAGTTTAACAAAGGTTTCTTCTTAAGGCAAGAATATAACTGATGAGAAAATTAAACATTAAAAGCACCCCAAATGAACTGTGTTGTGTTCTTCACATTGAAGGCAACTACATATGCCATCTGACATGCTAATAAAGAGGCACAGGTACAGAATGTATGTCAGCTCTTACCCTTTAATATTTAAAATGTATTCTTTGAAGTTAGCACAGTTTCTTAATTTATTGAGAAAATACATTAATGAGAGCTGTAGGAAAAAATGTTCTGAAAAGTAGTTATAGAGCAGAGAAAGTTTGAGAGGGGGGAGGAGGTACAAGAGAGATGAGCTCCAGGATAACAGAGAAGGATGAAAAACAAGGAAACTACTGAGGCACTGAAACCTACTTCACTAGACAAAACAGGCTTAAGTTGTAAGAATACTATTCCCTGGTAAAAGAGGTTTAGTGGTAGAAATATAACTTTGACCTTATCATTTCTGAATCATCTCTATTCTTCCATTCAATATTACTTATATCTATTTTTCAAATCTCTTATCCTATAGGTGTAAAATAAGCTCACCATAATAATACTAAGTGGTTCAGCCAAACATACTAGTTTGTTTTGCTTGTTTTTTTTTTAAATAACAAAAACATATTTACTCTCTAGGGAAAATGTTTTGATTCTTAACAGCATTTTCAAATAAATCAGTAGGCAATTACATTTATAAATGAAATTATCTAAGGGTAAAGTGTTTAGTTTAAAAGATAAAAACAGCATCTTACAATGATCTCTTTTTTTAACTCACAAAAGTATTACATCATTAGACACAAATCTCCCTGCAACTGTCTCAGAAAAAGTTTTTAAGTCTTGAGAATGCTGAAGAGAAACAAAAATTCAGTATCTTCTTTTCATCCTTATTTAATTTAGTGCAGATACCATTAAATTACAACAACAACAAAAATACTGAAACAACAAAAATTTCCTCATTTACAAACTAAACAAAGCACTATAGTTTATACAAACATTTTCAAAATATATAATAATAATACTTGGTTGAAAATTTTTTCATATAAAAATTAGCAAGAGCTTTGATTTTTGGAGTGCTACACAGGTAGCAAAGATCTATGCTTAGTTTCTATGATTAGGCTTAGCAATCCAGTATTTCACAAGCAACTGGGTGAAAATTGATTTAATGAGGCTATAGAATAAGATGAGAGAGAAATAAAAGTTATAACCTTACCTAAAGGGGCAAATAACTTCAGAGCCTAAACTCAGACAGTCAGAGTTCTATTTTTTTTTTTTAAATAATTCATTAAACATCTTTAAATTAAATCAGATTTTAAAGACATGTGTATTCAAAAGCATAATAGGATATTCTGAATTATCTTAAGTCACTTAAACTCACAAACTACAAGGTAAGAGAGTTTAAATAACGTTGGTTACCTTCCTTTCCTAAAGAAACTAAAACACATTCTCAGATATTTTAGTCAAATAACAAAGTAGAAACACTTATTGATATAAGTAAATTCAGAGCTAACATAAAGTTTCTTCTACATGGAATTAGAAGAATTATCAACCTCAAAACAACAGTTTCATAACAGACCTTCTGTCATAAAATCTATTATATCCTATATTAATAAAGGCAGCAATATTGAACCAAAATGCAGGAGGCATGTATAAACAGGATATTTGATTGCAAGATTTTAAATAAGATTATAACAGTTTTATCATGAGCGACTTTGAAATACTTTCAAATGATTAAGATTCAATAACTCACATATATTCTAAAAACCCCAAAGACTCTTCTTCCAGTAAACTCAGAAAGTGTGTGTGTATGTTTAAGTGTGTTAGCTATTAGTCTATCAAAGAAATAATTATGATTTTTCAAACCACTTCTCTTTCTACAGGTTTCCTCTTCTGCTCATTTTTAAAGAGTCTGTTTACTCTTTGAATAAACTTTACCATTCACTTTCTTGAAATAAACCTAATTTTGGTTTTATGGTTATGCCAGACACATTTCTTAGTAAAAATAAAGTCACTAGGGTCTAAAAAGTAATCAGAAATACATTTTAAAAGGGAAATTACATTTTCATTTAATAATAGGAAATTATTCAGTGCCTTGTAAAATGTACTAAAGGTAATGGGAACCAGAGGTATCTCACATGCAAAAAGCATGCATGTGTGCGCGACAGAGTAGTAAGTCATGGAGACAAAGCAAGGAGAGTGATATATTGGTATTAGACCCAGAAAACATAAAGGCTAAACAAAATAATTCCACTTTCAATCTCAGTGAATTCTGCAGTTTAATTCACCCTGGACCCTCTGAGGCAAAAATATATTTGTAGACAATGATCCCTGAGGTTTCTTATCCTCCTCAAATGAGCTAATGATAAATGCAATTAAGTGGAAATTGTTTTTGGATCTAAATGAACTTCAATAATCTAACTAGCTGTTAAGGGAATCATAAGCTTATAAAGAAAAAAAAAAAAAGTTGCCTTGCATATGAACAGAGAACATTCAGTAAGGAATTCAAACTAGACCTGCTAGCTTTTACCTAAGTCAGTCTCACCCACATGGTAGCCCACCATTCCACCATAAGAAAGAAAATGCCATTGAAATGTCTCCTCACCTTAGGATCTACTTTCTTGAAGTTGGGATCCTCTTCATCTACCTCAAAATAGAGTTCAGAAGAGGTAACAGAAAGAGTGCCTTTTACTACAACAGAGGGGGCCACGAGCTGAGCTGGTGTGCTCAAGCTAATGGGACCTGCCAAAAGAAAAAGACAAGTCATACAATCTGGGATGACATTTCTCAAAACTTGAATCAATTCAGCTAGAGAGTTTTTGTTTTTTAATTCTCAACTCCTTCTATACTTACATATCTGCTCCATACCTGGAAATTCAGGATTCTCATACTAAATTTGTAACATGTGATTAATGAATCACAGTAAACTAGGATGCAATTATTTTAGAGTTTGCAAGGCTTTGGTGTTAGTCTCTGGATAAGAAGGTGGCTCTGCCTAAGTAAGTCCATCCACATTCCATTTAGAAAACAAGCCTCAGGCTATCAAACAACATGGAAAAACATCCAGGAGCAGCCAGCCTCAATAGGATCCCAAGGCCAAAGGTTACCTTAGAGTTTGGGTGAAGCATGAATACAAAAAGATTGGTGATGTGGGAAATGTTAAACCATATTCTCTGATACAAAGATTTTGTGCCAGTTTGACACAAAATCTCTTCCATAATAACTTTACTTCATGAAAGACTGGTGAAAACACTTCTTTTCGAAACCTTCTTTTCAACTGTTAAATATTGTTCAATGCTTACAAATCTAATATTAGTGTAGTTCAGGGACTCTGGGAATAAACAGCTGGAGGGTGGGTTTCCAAGTGAATGAATTTTTATTGGAATAATCAAATCTCCACAGGGCTTATCAAAGAGACAAATCAGACTGCTACTGAAAACAATGGATTCTCTAACGATAGAACAGCATAAAGTATATTAGATATAAATCTAAACTAGGATGAAAAATAATAATTTCATAACATATATTAATGTAGAGCTAGAATAAGAATTTGAAGCCCCATGCCAATTCCTCATTAATACTAACCCTATTGGGAAAGAAAACGGCAAAAGAGAAGACTGGCACTTATACTTCTGAATTAATTAATATAGTGCCTATAAACAAGTTTCACCTACTCAGGTAATCACTGGGTGAAAAGGTGTTTCAAAATTCAGATGAACTGACATTTCCATCGATTGTTAGAAGGGTGATGGTCCTTAATCTCACATCAATCTTAATGTGTGCCAGTAGGACAATAGAAGGGATGCTCTGTGGAGATCAGAGCAGGTTTTGCCCTCTATTCCCAATGTACAAATACATTGTGTTTGCAGATGGGCAGCAGATAGCTGCAGAACAGCCATGATTTCCCAAAGCTCATCCCTATAAATGGATGAAATAAGCAGCTATGTGTTCTTTTGCTGTCTCCCTTTGCCCTCTGTACATTAGCATGTAATCCTGAAAAGAAATAACATTTTTTCAATCACTTTCAGACATTCAATTACAGGGTAAGCAGACAGCTGCAGGAGCTAGGGCATCCTAGGTCCTACAGGAGACCCCTGACAATTTCAACTTCATTTCTAAACCACACCACTTTATTAGTGTGTATTACTTCTTAATCCTATTGCCATTGTCAAGATTATATAATTAAACTCCCCTTTCACCTCTATTACTGTATGAATGTATTACTAGCAGCAAGAATAGATGCAAAAAGAGAGAGAGAGAGAGAGAGAGAGAAGGGAATGGATAAATGGATGTGAAGGAAAAGACTAGAGAGAAGCAGTATCCACCTTACCTTCCACTACCACCCGAAATCCCTTCACAGTATGCTCCAATTAATTTTATTTTACTTTACAGATAGGTTTTATCACCATAGAAGATACTATATTCTATTTTTGCACAGTATCACAGGTTGCAGATGATTTTCTAATAAAAGATTTTTTCTAATGCTTTTTTTTTTCTTAAAAATATTTTATAATTTTTAACCAATAGAAATTGTTGTAGACTCTCTCAGATTTTCCTCTTTGAAGGAAAAAGCTGTAGGCATTAAAAAAAATTTTTTTAAGCTGTCAATGAATGACCAAAATTTCAGCCTACACAAGAGCATTTTTCCCATAAGAGAAGTAAAACGGAAAATCCGCAAAGTGCAAATTAAAATTCCTACACCAAATAAAAATATGTGAATTTTGTGAAGAGCCATAACACCTTGGAAGTGATTTTATGTTGAGAGTTCAATTTACATACAGTGTGCTTCTCATGAAGACTTATACAACAAATAGTTCATCACCTAAAAGCTTTACTAACAAAACAACTGGCAATTATTTTTTTACTTCAAGCTCCATTTTATAGTGAATTCATAACCCCATGAATGTGTAAGCCATTATATTTTGTTGCTGCTTTCATTTTTTTTCTTTTTCAGTGAAAATTAATAATAAACAAAAACAAAAAAATGAGGAAGGTAAGGAGACAGAGCCAATGTTGGAGGTGAGGGAGAAAATGTTCGTGAGAACAAAAAACAATCTTTAATTAATGTAATTGTGGATGTAAGGTTGGTAGTCCTAGCAGTCACAGCTGAAAAAGTACGTAATTAGATGCTCACTGGTCCAGAGCTAACTGAAAAATCTGCACAAGCAGTGAATTTACCCGTAAGATTCTCTAAATCTTTCTCATCCACGGATGACAGAGTATCGTCGTCGCCTTCCAGGAGAATCTCGTTTTCTGAGTTCTGATTTCCTAAAGCCTGACTCTTGATGGACTGTTTTCCTTTAGCAAGGATATCTTCATCTGCAGCTGGAATGAAAAGGAAACAAAGCTGTCCATCAGCTCTGGGAAGAACACTTTGGCAGAGGGCAGGGGGCAGAAGTAAGGGTAGGTGGTAAAGGTGATCAATCATTTATGCACAGACTCATCCATGGTGGGGAAAGAGAATGGGTTGGCACACATGCTCAATTCTGACAAACTCGATTCCCCAAACCTAGTCTAATGTTACCCTGAGCAAGCACCCTAATCCCATTAAATCTGACCCCTGCACTACCAAACCATTTATTTACTTATTGTTACAGTAAGAGGTTCAAAAGCAGCCTTTTTTTGGAAATTAGTTAGGAAAAGAAACCAAAACCTAATTTTTGGAACAATTCTCATTTACTACTGAAAATAAAGACTACTGTACTGATCCATTCTGCAAATAATCTTACACCTACAAACATTTTCAAAGGGCTAGCAAGTGGAAAGGGAGGAGAATTCAGAGGTAAAATGAGTCAAAGCTGAGATATATTCACAGCCAATGAGGATTTGAGCCCAGATACTGAAGCCCTATCGGATACTAATAAAGCTACACAGCTCTTAGAAGCTGTATTTTCTTCCATTAACTTCATCCTCCCCCACATCTTCGCCATCCTACCCCCTCTTGGCCCTTATACAAATATCCATGAGTAAGGCAGAGTGGAAACTGAAGGCTCAAACACTACCTCCACCAAGTGTTTAAACTAAAGGGCTAAGGCACCCCGGGGGCAAACATAACAGAAAGACCTGGATGAGAGGCTTCTGGGCAAAGGGCCTCGTCTGCCAGCACTGGAGCAGCCTAGCGAGAGCTACAGTGCCAGACAGACTCTCAGGCACTGTGACAAGGCAAAGATTGCAAGAGGGAGAAGAGAATGTGAATAGTGGATCTGAGGAGCACCCTCAGCCAACAATGAGGCCAAAGAGGGGAGCTGAGAGGCAGATGAAAGAAGACAACAATGAAACTCAAAACGCTGACTTCCAGGTCTCATATCTCTGCAGGCTCACAGTATTTGAGCTACTTATCTTTAAGAAAGGAGTCCCGGTGTGGCGCTGTGGGTTAATGCACTAGATTGCAAAGTCGGTTTGAACTGCAAGGTTGGTGGTTCAAGCTTACCAGTCGTTCTTTGGAAACCCTCTACTGGGTCGCTGTGAGTCGGAACCGAATCGAAGGCACTTAACAACAACAACAATCTTTAAGAAAAGCAACTAATTCTGGATTTGTGATTTTTAATAAAGCTTATGTGTGTCTATGTATGTGTGTTTTCCTAACCTCATTTTTTAAAAAGAGAAAGTTTAGAATATTTTTAGCACTACAGGCATACATTCCTGGCTTCCAGCTAGGAAACTCCCAAAGGTAAAGCACCTGATCCACCCAGGCAGCAACTATTGATATGCAAACTGATGGCTAGGCTCGAGGATCCACAGTAGTTTTCCCTGGGCACAAGGCCCAAACCCCAGGGAAGAAAAAGTAGGAAGTGCTCAGTAACATGACTATTTTTACCTATACAATTTTTCCTAAATAGTTAAACTGCACATGTGTTAACTGGTTAGCTTAGCAAATCAAATAGGTTTTATAAGTATAATATAGGTAATGTTAAAGGTAAAAGTCTATTTCCATCATGTTTCTGTTGTTAAGTACAGTCAAGCAGGTTCTGATTTATAGAGATCCTGTATGGCACACTAGGATAAAGCACTAGACCACAAGGTTGGTTTGAATCACAAAATGGGCAATTCAAACTCACCAGCTACTCTTAGGAAACTCCATATAGGGTGGCTATGAGTTGGAACTGATTTGGAGGCAATTAACAGCAACAATAATTTCAATGAGTGGTGGCAGGGTTTGAACTTCCAACCTTGCAGTTAGCAGTCTACTGCTTATCCTATAGTGCCACACTGGGACTTCATTTTTATCATATTCAGTGTGAGTTCAACATATATACAATTTATATACACTACTGATGGCACTGGAGTCCTGGTGTGGTGCTGTGGGCTAATGTGTCAGACAGCAAAGTCCGTGTGTGGTTCAAGCTCACCAGCTGCTCCTGGGAGACCCTATACTGGGTTGCTATGGGTCAAAATCAACTCGACAGCACTTAACAGCAACAACAACTTAGGGCACTGTTCTTTATTTACTTTCTATTACACAAGGAAGTCACGCAAAAAAGTTTCCTGTATTTAGAGTAGAATACTCAAAACCAAACTCATAGTTATTGAGTTAATTGCCAACTCATAGAGACCTGACCTTGTAGGGTTTCCAAGGAATCCTGATGTGGTGCTGCTGGATAAATGCTAGACTGCTAACCACAAGGTTGGTGGTACAAACCCACCAGCTGCTCCCTGGAAACCCTATACAGTGGTGGTATGAAGAAATGACTCAACAGCACTCACAACAACAAAGCTTTATGAAATCTAACTGCTACATCTTTGCCCCATATAAAGTGGCTGGTAGGTTAGAACTGCTAACTTTTCAGTTAGCAGCCAGATGCTTCAATCACTGTGCCACTGGGGGCCCTTAGTTAAGAGTAACTTACATGAGTAAGTGAAATCATATTTGATTCCTGTATACAACACAGTGTTGCACATAAAAGTCTCAATAATATCTGAAAAAGATTAAAGTAGCTAATGAATATCTTATTTTCAAAAACGCCTCAAAATATACCAGTACTTAACCAGTAACTTTCAGGAAAATAGCAGTACAATTTTTTATATCATTGTATTTATTTCAATTATTTTATATTTCCCTTCTCTGAAATCAGAATGACTGCCCTTAGTTCACTCAATATCCTTTCCAATTTTCTATCAACTTTACAAAACATAAACTGATTGCTGAGAAATACAAAAGCAAGTACCATCTTCTAGGTTTTCCTGTAACACAAATTATAATAAATTATCAATTTCTAGTTCGATTTTAGTACAGAATCGATATGTTACATTGTCTTCAATGCATGAATTTAAATGCCTTCTTCAGAAAGGAAATAATAATGTTCACAGAAATAAAGGCTAATATTATCTAGCACTTGCCATATGTCAATGTTCAAAATACACACATATTTTAATTTACTAGTTTTCATAAATCCTGCACTAATTTCTAATTTTCAGAAGAATAAACAGGCTCGGATTAATACAATTTCTGAGAAATGGAATCAGGATGTAAATCCAGGAAGTATAACACTAGAATCCTGAGAACAGTGACTATGCTGTGATCAGACTAGCTCTTGGATATAAGGAAACAAACAATAAAAAAAGTAACACACATATAAGGCGATTTCAAAAGGTCATAGATAAATGGAACTAGAAGATAACAGAATTTTTCCTGGAACTTTCTGAAGTTCCCTCTTAACATACATATATAAGATTTTCCCATTAATTCGCTAATTATGCTTCCATTATGCATTTGAAAACAAAGTTAAATCAGAATTAGCATAAACATATAGAGAAAAAAAAACTTATTTTCAAACTTAAATTTGATAAGCATATGCCAAGCACAATTAACTTCGACACCTTGTACTTCACTTTCTCTGATTATTGCCATACATGCACTGAGGTACCAGGAGCTTATTTAGAAAAGAAAAAAAGGCCTTTAATCTGCAAACATTTACAAAAAAGAGAATACCCAGTGGCAATAGACAGTGATTTAAAAGATCTCAGTAAATAGTTACAATCATTTACATAAGCACCTAAATAAAATTTTAATTTAAATTATGCCATCCAACTAGAATTTTAGAAGTTTAGACACATAGTCGTAATATCCTGACTCATAAAATACAACAACTTTTGAATTAAAATAAAGTTTTATGAAAAAAAATTTAGGAGTACTTTAGGTGTACTGTGCATACAAACACCCACTTTAATTTATTTATTTACTTATTTTTACAAGCTCAGATTCTGGAATTGTTCAACCTCAACAGAAAAACCTCTTGTCATGGAAAATATGCAGCTTACTGATATTTAGAATGGTTTTCCTGTAATTAACTCCCCCTTGAGGATTTTAAGTTAGCAGCAGTAAAATTACCAACAGTACCCTAATACACACCACATGGGCTAGTGGTCAATTCTCAGTGGTCTAATAGCTTTCTGCTGAAGAACTTTTTTTTTCTTCAAAATTAGAACAAAATTGTCCCAAGCATAAAGTAAAAGATAATGATCATGTTTATGCATGCTGAGAAAAGAATATTTTTAACTTCCGTCTGTCTTATACTCAATCAACTACTACAAATAAATATCAACTATTTTGATCTCTTCTGTGAGTATATTTTACAATAGTCTGAATGTTAAACTGGATGAAACCAAAACATACTTTGGTTCCATTTTAAAGCTTGATTCAGATAATGGCTACTGAAAATGATACCTGCTTAAATTTTCCATGTTACTGTTAAACAGACTGCCTTCATTTCATCTTCTCTGATTTAATATCTACCCCAATTTAATAATTAAACTTCAAATGTTACCTAAATTATAGAGACTCATCAAAAATGCTTTTCTTGAAACATGGCTCTTAATTCACTGAGCCAAGAGCAACGAGAGGGCCGAGGAGAAGGCTGGTGCTCAAAATGTTCACTTGAAGTTCTTTGGCTTTAGGCTCAGAGCTAGCTCTGGGCATGAGCTGATTTATCTATCTAACAGGCTAGGTAAGTAAAATTAAAAACGAAAAAGAACACTGAAAACCTGTTCCGCATATGACATATAAATCTCCTTTGTAATGTTCACTGAGTCATTGAACTCAAATCATCAATAGTCAATGTTATAGAAAAAGAAGTTTGCATATGAAAAATTAGCAATTTTATTGTGCGTGTGTGTTTTAAAGGAAAAGGTCTTCAAGATTCGTAAAGATTGGCTAAGAATCTTGACTTGACACACTTCAAGACTGGTCAGCAAAAAATAGGAAGACCCTCAAAGAGATGGGCTGATACAGTGACAGCGACTGTAACTACGCACTCAAACAAAACAATGGATGACAAAGGATTCTGGCAGTGTTAACTTCTGTTGTACACAGTGTCAATATGAATTGACACCTAACAAAACAGCAGCAGAATAACAAAGTGACCTCAAATATTCACAAAATAAAAGTGGGTGTACACTTCATGGACTGTGAAGCACACACCATAATAGGATCTTACGTATGATACATAAAAAGAATATTTGTATTCAACTCTTGTCCGGATCCAATTAATTCCCCTTTATACAGTTTGTGCTTTCTCCACAAGGTTCCAAATACAGAAAACATACTGGAGAAAGGTTAGCAAAACTACCAAGTAGTAAAACTACAAAAAATGATTAGGAGAACAAGTGCATTATAGATTTCCCAAAAGTTTTGGAGAGAGAACCTAGTACACATTAATTACTAAAGCATTGTTGTTGTACTGTCAAGTCGGTTACCACCCAAAACGACCCTGTATAGGTTTTACTAGGAGTGACTGTTGAGCTTGAACCACCGACCTTGTGGTTCAAACTGACTTTGCAGTCCGTCCAGTGCATTAACACAATGCCACACCAGGACTCCACTAAAGCATGGGAAATTATGGATGTTATGAGCAAATGGCAGGATTTTAGATTTTTACATGGTCTGTCATCCATAGAAAACCAGATTACTTATCTGTACTCTTCTATACACTTACAATGGCTTTGTAGGGTAAGCTCTGGACTGTGAACCAAAAGATTGGCAGTTCAAGCCCACCAGCCACTCCTTGGGAGAAAGATGAAGTTTTCAGCTCCTGCAAAGATTTATAGCCTCAGAAACCCTATACAGGGTCCCTATGAGTCACAACTGACTCAATGGCACTTAACAACAACATATGCTTTCAAAATACTTTATAAACTATGTTAAACTTTTTCATATTTGGTAAATATGTGTGTGTGTTTGTGTGTGTGTATATATATATATATATATATACATACATACATACATATATATAGTACAAAATGAAATGCCTTGAATTCAATAGAATGCTACTGTTAAGCTGTTTTAATAACTGAATTAAAACCAATCTTTCTAGTATTTCAAATATTTATATAAGATTTCAATCTGAATATAAAATTCCTATCATATTTAACGATGAACTTAAGAAGACAGCACAGTACAATGATATGAGAATTATGACTAGGAGTCAGTTAAATTTGGTTTTAGCCCAACATTTGCAATGAATTACATATAGTCTCTGATCCTCAGTTTCCCTATCTGTGAAGAATAAAGTTGGAGTAGATTTCAGCCTTATTTCCCTTCAAGATCTAAAATGTCAGTAATAAATAACTGACAATCTGGGTTCTATGCATTAGGAGAATATTTGGAATCATTACAACTGATTTCTAATAAACCTTAAAACTATAATATAGAAAGAAACGCTCGCAAGAATTAAATACTCATCTCTGCTTGTTGCTGTTAATTTCCATAAAGAATACATAAGCATTACAGGGAAATTTTAATTTTAATTTTAAAATATGACTCAGTTCTACAAAGTTAAAGAAATCTCCCATTACAACATGACTTTTATAAATAACCACTTTGGAGGGTCTCTTTTTGAAAAATTACCTAAAGCTCTTTTCCCCAAGCAAGTTAATGTGAACTTGGGAAGGGCAATTAAATTGTCAGAATTAAAAAATTTGTTTTTAACTAGAAGGTAGCCAGAAGTAGAGTCATGGGGCTGGTATTGATCGCCTGAACAGAGAACATCACTCTTCAGGTATTTACTCTGCCACCTTTACACCAGAGGCTTTCCTTCAAATCAAGTCAATCTATAAAAAAGATGGCTCTCACTACTAAAATACATAACTAATCTCCAAGTGCACTTCTATTTAGATGTCTTCCTTTGATAATGATAGTATTGCTCATGATGTTCCAAAAGTCTGTGTTGTCAAAAGGTCCTGTCTCCTTCCTTCCTTGAATCAATTATAAATAAAAGTGAGACGAACTCAGAAAACAAAATAAACTGACATACTATCCTCAGTCAAACCTATTTTAAATATTTCAGTGTTATCTATGTTAAGTTCTTAATTTCAATTAATTTAAAAATCATATTAACTATTTTATTGAGCATACCTGACTCTAAATACATTTATTCTGATTGGCTTTATTAATGTTTCAAAAAGTAAAGATAATATTTTTAAATTAACTGAGATTAAGAGTGGCACACTTTATTTAATATTTAAAAACTAAGAGCTTTATTTGATATAGATTATATATTAAATTATACTGATATTAAATAATACCATAGTAAAATCTGGGTGTAGAATTCAGAAATTAACTGATATATTCTCATTTTCCAATAAGAATATATACAAAGTATGATTCATGAGCATGTGTCATTTTTTTAAAAAAATGTTAAATTTAAGATGCCACAACTCCTTACTAGTAAGACTACTGAAGCATGTCCTAATTTTGTTTCATTAAAATATACACATACAGATTTCCGATAATTTTTATTTTTAAACTGTCATAATTTGCTTTAAATATTACTTATTGTAAGATTTATATGAAATGCTGAATTAAATATGATGAAGTCACATAAAATACTTTAACTTTGTTTCTCTCGATTTTACAATAAATAATAAACAGATAACTAATTAATCTTGTATTAATCCTTCAACTACGGCTTAGACTAATTTGAGTGAAATCTGCTTCTATATAGGATGTTTCACCTCTTAAATTACAGTAACTGATGCTAATAAACATCTTTATATCCAATACCATTGCAGAGTCTTAGCCTTACAAAACAAACACAATTATTTTAAAAGGTAAAGTTCAACAATACAATTTTAATCTGTTCAGTATGAAGAATCCTAGAACTCCTCAAAATGCATAAATTTTCTTATTTTGATAAGGATGCATTTTAGTAGGTTCTACATTGAATTTATGCCACAAATTTTAAAGTCAGTTAGTGATATATCTCCTATATAAAGGATTAACACTTTATGTGTGAATTAAGAAAACCAGTCCTTCTTTTCCAAATCTAAAAAGGAAAATGTTTATAGCAATATTATTCCCAGGCACAAGTCCTCAAATTGCAAGCTTACTATTAAAATATAATTTAGAAAATAACACTTAATTATTGAATTTCACATATGTAGTGTCACATAAAAAGAATACGAATCCTAAAAGTAAAAGTGGCCTAATTAATTCTACATCTTATTTTTCCTTCTCCACCTCCTGTAGCTGAAGATGTAGGGCCCTGGGACTATTATTGCTTTTAGATCACTTTGTTATTGACTATTCTCTGTATGGTCATTTATTTTAAAGGACTGATGTCACATTTGGTGTTATATCTGATGACATATTGTGGACATTTTCTCCCAGAAATGGCTCTTTAGGGCTGAGTGCAAGAGGTTAAACTGCCTGACTGAGGCCAAACCAAATATTACAGATTTTAATCTAAATTCTTAATATTCTTATTAAAGGTGTTAAACATTTATTTTGTGTTCTGTATATAATTTCACCATAAATTACTGTACATTAAGCTAATAAGCTGAAAAAAGGGGAATTAAAACTACTTCCTATGTGATTAAAAACTATCCAATTTATATTCTGAAATATACAAACAACTTTTAAATTAGGAGGGCCTTTTTGCCCCTTAATCTGTATATCTTAATTAGCTTTCAAAAGTCATAAAACAATAAATAATATTCTATGTTCAAAGAACGTATAGCACAAATCCAAAGTATTCATCAGTGGACCTATTCAGTTTTTCCAATTTGCTTATCTGACTTCTACCAAAAGTGAATCATAGTGATATGCACAATATCAAAAAAGGAAAACTCTTTTGTTGAGCTCTGATAACAAGATGATGCAGAACAGGAACATATGAAAATAATGTTTATTCTCTTTTTCTAAGACTCTTCTGTCACAGCCCTCTACAAATCAAGGTTCAGAAAGTGTCTCTGCACGTGGACATTTATTACCACCTCTCCTATTTCAGAATCTCATGCTAAAAGACTATGGTGGGGGAAAACCATATATGCATGACAGAACCTGGGAACCTATTTGATCTATAAATGCAGTCTTTCTGATATTCATGGATTTAAGGCAGTCTTCCTAGTATAATTTTCTCAACCTGGATGTGTTACATGAAAGGAGAAATATATTTTCCTCCCACTAGGAAACAAAGGGTCCATGTTAAGTAAGTTTTGCATGTGTAACATAATAAATAAATAAATACACTTGACACCATAAGTTTATAGTCCCCTACAATCACTATAAAAAATTTAACTCCTCTTTCTGGGGTAAATAACTATGAAATATAGTGTTGGACCATTTTACAGTGCCTTGTAATAATGAAGTTATGCTCTTCATTACCAAGTACTGTACCTGCTGCTATTGGCAAGAACTGGTTTGCACACTGACCATGTTCCACGGCTGTTTTTAGTGTCGCTTCAGGATGTGTCGATCCTAGAGGGTTACGCACAAATCGTCGCCGGCGCCGCAAGTCATCTTCCCAGTAGTCAAGGCGCCAGAACTCACGAGGACGACTACAATGAAACAGAGAAGCCACATATGTTAGCAATTATAAAACAGCGTGGTAGCACTGATTTTCTGCATAAAGCTCTCCTTGTTTGCTCTGCCTTTTTACCCCCTCCCTTTCCTCTTAATTCTCCCTCCACCTCACACTCCCCGTTTTTGCAATCTTTAACTTAGGTATGTCCTTGAAAATAACAATATCACCTTCTAGTCTAAGGAACTCCTTTCCCTTTTTCTTGGAAGGTGAAATGAGCACTAAATACATCATTTTGAAATGAATTGCTGACAGTGTGATCAGTTTCCCCACACTCCAGTGGCATGTGCTCTGATTTCAGCCTCATTTCAGCCTCAGCAGGGCACCTTTCTCTGTGGCTGCATTTATAAACCAGAATAGGGAAAAGGCTATTATAAATATGGTATAGCATTACCTATATTAATCAAAGTCTGTCCCCCTTCATTTTTCTTCCTAATTTGTGCCTTTTTGCACAAGGTCAGTAAATCATACCATGAATTCTTGGTCCAGAAAGTGTTAACTTTAATGAATATCTCAGTTACATGGTTATGTATGTGATAATAAAATATTACTCTGTTTAGATGTGTAGGAATTTAATTAAAATAATCTCTTAAAATATTCATTACATTTAGCCCCTGAGGCTTAGAACAACACAAGAAAATGCATTTCTTCTCCATTTACTGTTTTTAAATAAACCATTCCTGTAGAGTGAAATAGCAATCTATTTTCAAGCAAATCAGATTGGATTTCTGTTTTATGTAGTCTGTTTTTATATTTAATTAAAAACTACATGCTATATGATGTGCAATAATTGCTATATCGAAAGCATACTATTGTAAATGTATATTTTAAAAAAAGGGTTCACTCATTTTAAGTTCTACTATATTTTCCCCAATTATGTAGATCTTTTATGTGGCAAGATATAAATGTCAACTTTCTCTCCTGTTAGCTAATCATAATCTAGCATGCTGGAAAATATTTTGTAGGGAAAATACAAGTATGAAAAATTTTTTTAGTTTTAGTAAGAAAAAAAAAATCTCTGCAGAATATTTTAATTCACTGACAATATACAGCAGGAAACTCCTGTAAGTTTCAATAATGAAATAAAAATTTTATTTCAAAACTAAAACTTCTATAAGAATGACTAGTATGAAATAAAATGTTATAGTTCATACACTAATAAAATTGTGTACCTGTCAGATCTGACAAATTAGAAATTTTGACCAACTGACCCAAAATATACAAGTAAAAGTTACATTTATTTTGATGGCTTAAAAATGCCATATTGAAGATTCAAAATAGATTTTTAAGTAACTACTTATATTAATTTTTTTTAAAAGTTTTAGATTAATAAAAGTATTGATATTGTTAACAGGCAAATCTTGTTCAAAGAAAGTATTTAAAAAGCAATAAGAACCTTATTTCTGAGAGTGCTAGAGAGAAAATAACAACATCAAAGATTTCCTTTGTTGATCATGCATGAGGAGGAGAGAGGAGATATGATATAACCAAAATGGAAAACAAAATAGTGTAACAACCTTAGTGCTCAAAAACAACCAAACAAAAAAGCTTTTTTCTTATCTACGGATCGTCATTATTTTGCTGCCTAAATTTTAAATAAACATCCTTATTAAGGTATCATTTAAAAATAATTTAAAATACCCACAGTATATAAATATAGGCAAGAGACAACAGTGATTGGAGCTCAATTAATAACATAAAATTCTCCTTAGGTGATTGTTCGAGAGGGGAAAAGGCGGTACACAGATGGCTATGTGTAAGGCTTTGATAGTCGTGGAGCTTGGATAGGTACTTCATCATTCTGCCTACCTACATTTATCTGTTAAAATTATTATCAAATATCAGCCAGGATGCAGTCGTGAATCACAGGCTGCTCCTCGTCTTCAGGGGAATGATACAATGAGGGTCTATTCATCAGTGCAGCAATCGGCACAAGTAATTAGTTCCCTAGACTGAGATCTCCTACAAAGCCTATTTCAGTCAGCACCACAAACATATGACGATGTAAAGCTAATGAAAGCTGTTAAAATTTGTTAACCTTTTCTGCCATCAATCCTTCTAATATTCTATGCTTCAGTATTATGCAAAGGTGGTAAATTATTAATTTGTCATTCATCCATCCTTCTGAATTTTGAGTAAAATTAAATTATGTCATTCTTCTTGATAACAATTAAAATTATAAGAGATGTTAAGCTACTATGATAAAATTATTACAAAATTAGGTAACAATAGATTCTGTTATAAGCAAGATAGTAAAGTCAAATCCACTGGCTATTAAAGCATGTACCCAATTGTTTTCTTTATACAATATAGTACCAGAAGGGCTGCAAAATCATTAGAAAACTGCAAACTGTAACTAAAATTTGGAGGAAATAAAACAACAACACTTATTTTCATATTCTTTAATACTATGGGGGGAAAAAAGGGCAAATGGTGACATTGGGCTAAAAAAAAAAAAAAGGCGCCAACTGATCAGGAACTGTGAATTTGGTCTCATAATAGAAAATATTTTCAGATAAATCTTCACTTATCCTAACTATGTATTTCTGTCTAGAACTATGAATGTTCTACCAAAAATAAATAAATACTTAGGACACAGTCCAAATACGGACTTTATATAGCAGCATGATAATTTTTATAATACCCTTAAGCTGTATCATTTAGGGACTATCTTTGCAACACAAGTACTCTCTCTCCTATTACAGTGATTTAATATAAAAACCAAAAATCTAAGCCCACCCATCGAGTTGATTCCAATACGTACACCACAGAGAAGAACTACTCCTTAGGGTTTCTGAAACTGTAAATCTTTACGGGAGCAAACAGCCTCATCTTTCTTCTGTGGACCAGTTGGTACATTTAAACCTACAACTTTATGGTTACACAATCAAGTGCTTAGCCCACAACACCACTAGGGATCCTTCATTTAATATACTCTGAAGGGAAAACTCAAACTTACCTATTTTAGACCACAGATTTGGAATGCATTATAAAAATCACCTACAGAAATCAGTATTTAATGTGTTGTTTTTTTCAGAATCTCTCAAAGTCACTGTTCCAGGGATACGAATCATTGTTCTAAATGATACAGAATACAAAGCTCTCACTAAATCCAAAGTCATTGCCATCTAGTCAATTCCAAGTCCTAGCAATCCTACAAGGACAAAGAAGAACTGGGCATAGGGTTTTCAAGGGTGTAACTCTTTACAGAAGCAGACTGACTCATCTGACCACCTCCAAATAGCTGGTGGTTTAAACTGGCAACCTTTCTGTTAGAAGCCAAATGCTTCACCTCCAAGGTTCCTACAGAGCCCCTCAAGGAGCTTACTAAAAATTAAAGAACTACTGCTCTCATTTGAAAAAAAAAACAAAAATTAACACTCACTTTCTCATCATGACAGTATATTCTTTGGAGAGAAAAGTCACATTCAAATGAGGGTAATTATTGGTGGGTTTACAGTCATTTACAAAGTAACAGATTAGGACCAAAAAGCTAGTGCTCTGTCTCCCTGATACCACACTCCAACAACATGCATTACCAATACCACAAAAAAAAAAAAAAAAAAGAGAGAGAGAGAGATAGCGCCTTAGTGGTGTGGTGAATTAAATGTGGGGCTACTAACAGAAAGGAGTCATGTGTGGCACCAAAGGATATGCACTGGACCACGAGGTTGGTTTGAACCACAAGGTTGGTGGTTCAAACACACCGGTCTCTCCTCAGAAACCCTATACAGGGTCGTTATGAGTCAAAAACGACTCAATGACACTTAATAACAACTTAATACTTAACAACAATGAACAGAAAGGTTGGTGGTTCAAAACTTCTCAGGAACAGAAAGATATAGTAGTCTGGTTCCATAAAGATTTACAAGCTTATAGAGGAACAGAAAATACTTCCTGAAAGAAAGACCAGCAGGAATAATCAAAAATAATAACAGCAGTCTGACTGACTACTATAAGAACAAGCAAGTTGTTTGCTGGGGAGCCATCAAGGCAAGAAAACAAGTCCCCTCAGGGCAAACCACTTCCAAGACTGAAACTCAAAAGAGAATACACGAGCAGGCATGTAATCTTGCTGGTGACCACACTGGTCCACCTATAAGGGAAAGTGAGGGGAAAACAGCAATGAAGCTGTGAGCTAAGTCCGACCAGGTTCAACAGACTCCGTTCAACCTGTATTGAGACCTATTTGGCCAGCAGTATAGTAAACCCGGGGATTCCCAAGCCCAAGCACAGGGACATAGTCACAGAGGACTAGAGTGGAGAATGAAACATCCAGTTGATATGAAGTGAGGGGAGATGCACAAGAACACCCATACTTTCAGATAGTACCCATTTGACCTAGCTTCAATGACTGGATAATGAGAACTCAACTAGAAGAAGAAAGAAGATGAAAAAAAAAGTATAATCTGCCACAATTTGATGAACTTGACCAATACTTATGGATGTAGTAGCTCATAAAGAACAAATCTTTACAGAGAGGATCATTCCCAACCCCTCGGTACACAGGGTTGACACGGATGAGCAACTTAGAAATTGGCTATCCAAAATGGGAGGCTATGAAGGCACGAAGTGACTGGCTTACAAGTTTTCAAGAGGGAGCTTAATTTCAGAGGGTGTGGGGGGAAGGTAGACTCTCCAATGAGGGGTTTCCAACCTGTCAGAATAGACTCAGTCACAGTGGGTTGGGTTTACAAAAAAATGAGGCACACTTTGTAATTTGAATACTGAAAAAGGTCTCCCTCATCTGCCAGTTTGTTATGTTGTGGTATCTATGTGTTGCTGTGATGCTAGAAACAATGTCATTGGTGCTTCAAATACCAGCAAGATCACCCATTTTAGAAAGGTTACAGAAGAACTTCAAATCTACAAACAGACTATGTTGGGGGCCAAAAGGCTTACAGGCCTCATAAAACTTTAAGTCTGGGTCTAACCAGACAAAGTCTGCTTATCAATACAGGGGAAGTAGCCTTCCCAGGATCACGTGATTCACAGTAAAGGATAAACATGCAGGGAAAGTAGCTTTCCCAGGATTACGTGATTCACAGCAAAAGATAAACTTATAACTATGCAAAACAACAATGACTTGCAGAACCACCCTATATAAACTTGGAGATTTGAAATAAACTTCCTCACTCGCCATCAGCTTGTGTCCTCTCCTCAGTGCTTTTCTTTTGTACATATTTTTCTATATCCACGCCCCTCCCTCAGGCACCTTCGAAATGGTTGGAGCAGGACTCTGACAGGTGGCGCCCAACGTGGGGCCCGAGTACGAGGGAAAAGCAGAGGACCCCGAAAGAAGATACCATGGAAAAGTAAGCAGTGGGGGCAATTTTTCCTGAGGAGACATGGGAAACAAACATGGGAAGGCTCGGTATGTACATATGATTATAGAAATGCTCCGAGCCAGAGGAGTGAAAGTAGATTATAGTCAGCTGTGTAAATTCATAGATTTTTGTAAATATGGTATGTCCCTGGTTCCCTGAGGATGGGGTCATAGATGTAAAATTATGGAATCAAATTGGGCAAACTATCCCCCTACACCTCAGAATTCCCTTAATCATGTAATTTTTACTTTAAATTTAATTTTAACTGATGCCTCCGGTCTAACTGCTGTGGATTGGCACATGGGGCTCCCAAGAGACAAACAATCCCCTCTGGTCAAATGGAAGGATGCTCTAACAGGGCAATGGAATAGGCCCGACCCCGTGTTGATCTGGGGACGAGGCTATGTATGTGTTTTTCTACAGGATGAAGCTGCCCCTCGCTGGATTCCTGAGCGCCTGGTTCAGCATTATGACAGCAACAGAGTATTGGGCGATCGTACCACATCCACCCCTGCTACACCCAGTGGACTGGAATGAGAGACCCTTTCCTCTGCTCGTGAACGTGACTAACTTTACAACCACACAAGGACTTGTTGAGTACAGTCAACATCTTTCACCAGAAAGCCAACGATTTGACTATAATGGGACAGTCTTTGTGAAACCTGTATGCTTTTCTCAAAGAAATCAGACTGCATTTTGTAGCAATGTCTCTGCTATAGCAGAGTTAGCAGTGAGCCAATGGAACCTAACAACAACAGATGGGTCTGGTGACAGGAGATGGGGATAGGATTCATTTGATTCAATACTGATTAATAGTTATCATGACTAA
The DNA here is from genome assembly GCF_000296735.1 of Chrysochloris asiatica. Classification (NCBI taxonomy): domain Eukaryota; kingdom Metazoa; phylum Chordata; class Mammalia; order Afrosoricida; family Chrysochloridae; genus Chrysochloris; species Chrysochloris asiatica. Next base: position 6,013,242 of record NW_006408673.1, read on the forward strand.
TTGCAACAGTCACAATTGTAAAAGTAAAATTGTTTAACAAAAAGGGGGGAACAGTTTATCTTACATTCCAGGAACAGAGGACTCTAGGGCCATCAAGAGAAGACCATGAGCAGAACACGGGACCCTAACCAGAGAAGCAGCAACACCAGAGATGGAGGCAGAAGTGATGGCATGGAGAGATAAAACAGCTGAGGACTCTAGATTCATGGAAAGAGAAAGGCTGTGTGCTTAGCAGCCAGGATGATGGCTTGCAGAATGTACCCTTTGTTCATTTAAACAGTTATATATTCCTGCATGGTTTTGTGTACATTAAAAAAAAAAAGGGGGGGGGGGAATAGAAGCAAATACTTTTAACTGATGATGCATGGAGTGGATTATAATCATTGATTGCAATGAAAACACAATATGATAGGTTAAGTGTAATACCAATGTTCTCTGATGTAAACTATCACTCAATTCACAATAAACGCTGTTAAACAAATACACAAAACCCTATGAACAGCAACGGAACCTTGTTTGATATAGTGTCAGAAGATAAGTCAGCCTCTCAAGTTAGAAGGTTCTCAAAAAATGACATTTTTGAGTTTGAGGAAATGTCCTTTCCTCAGCTGCCTCCTCAACATGGAGCGAAACTTAATGAAACTGGATAGAACAAAGCTTTCATTAATAATCAGAATATGGAATGAATGAAGTCTGATTCTATGAAAATTGAAAGTCTTCAAGAATGAAATGGGAATTGAAGAGATAGAAGCCAGAATTAGTGAGATAAAAGATAAATCTCTCAACACTACTAAGACAAAAGAGCAAATTTAAAAAAGGATTTAAAAAATCTGAAGAAGTCCTAAGATTCATGTTGGACAACATGAAGAGGAATAACTTAACAATTATTGGCATTTCAGAACAGGAACAATCACATAAGTCCACAGAGGAGATAGTTGAAGAGCTTCTGGAAGAAAATTTTCTTAACATCATGAAAAGTGAAAAGATAAGCATACAAGAAACTCAACGAACTCCAGGAAGCATAGACCCTAAAAGACAATCACCAAGACATATAATAATCAAGCTCTCCAAGATCAAAGATAAGGACAGGATCTTGAAAGCAGCTAGGAAAAAGAGAAGTGTAACATACAAAGGCAAGCAAATCAGATTAAGCTCAGATCTCTCAACAGAAACCATGCAGGCAAGAAGGCAATGGGGAGACATATATAAAACCCTGAAAGAAAAAAACTGCCACCCAAGAATCCTCTACCCAGCAAAGCTGTCAATCAAATATGATGGTGTAATCAAAACATTCCAGGATAAACAGAAGCTAACGGATTTGGCCAAAGCCAACCATGCTATGAAAAACATCCTAAAGGAAGTTCTGTGGACTGAGAACCAACAAGAACAGACAACAAGTACAGAATGACACACGTGGCAGCATCACACTGAACTCAATCGACAAATGGAAGAGCCAAAAACAGAATAAAATGATAAGAACAGAAGATCTAGGAGGTCAGTCTATGATCAAAACAATTACAATGTGAAAGAAGGTAAACACAGAGGAACAGAGATCCAGGTGGTGGGAAGGTCAGGTAGATTACAAGATAAAACAGACTGTCTTAAATGGAGGGTATAACTAATGGACTATAAGGTAACCACAATGGCGTTGGGGTGGGATGTTTAGTTTGGGTGTTGGGGAGGGCAATTTAAAAAAAAAAGATAGAAATGGAACTCATGAAGCTCAATATTTGAGGCACTGTTGTTGGTTAAGTGCTTTTGGGTCCGTTCTGACCCACAGTGACCCTGTATGGGCTTCCAAGGATTAGCTAGTGGGTTTGAGCCATCAACCTGTGGATAGCAGTCCAGTGCTTATCTAGCTGAAATGAACATGTACTGGCTTACTATGGTGGCGATAACTAATTGAAGTGGTATAGTGTTACAATTACTGTCCAAAAGATTTCTAGATCTATACTGAAATATGTTTGATAGGATAGTATCTATATAACTACAAGGAAGACCAATGAATACAAATACGCAAATTTGTGTAGCCACCATCAAAGCCAATGATAAAGAAATTAAATACTTCAACTTCTTTAGTCTGAAAAAGATCAAACATGTAATTAAGATGCACTGATAATAACTGGGGATTGGAATGCTAAAGTTGAAAACAAAGAGGAGTGGATCAAAAGTTGGAAAATATGGCCTTGGTGATAGAAATGACACTGTAGATTGATCACATGATAGGATTTTGCAAGACCAACAACTTCACTGCAAATACCATTTTTCAACAACATAAAAGATGACTATACAAGTAGACCTTGCCAGATGGAATACACAGGTATCATGTGGCACTGTGGGATAAGGCACTGGACCACAAGGTCAGTGTAAACCACAAGGTCTGCAGGTCAAACTCACCAGTCACTCATTGGAAACCCTATACACAGTCACTAAGAGTTGAAACGGACTCAATGGTACTAAAGAACAACATGGAAACAGTCAGTGGAAAAGCTTAACATCATCATCTAATTCATGGACAGGGGCTAACTATGGAACACAAAATCAATTGCACATATGCAAGTTTAGGCTGAAACTCAACAAAATTAAGCCCATGAGAGCCAAAATATGACCTTGAGTACATCCCACCTGACCATCTCAAAAACAGAATTGAGCACTGAACACAAATTACTACAAATTAGAGGAGGTGTGGGATGAACACTAATGACTATAGACCAGAGGTATTGTGGGATGAGATCAAGAACATCATAAATGACAAAAGCAAAAGGTCACTAAAAAAAAAAAAAGAAACACATAAAAAGATCAAAATGATGGAAGTCAGAAGAAACTCTGAAACTGCTCTTTTGAAATGTAGAGAAGTTACAAGTACAAGAAATAGTGATGTAAAAGAGCTGAACAGCAAATTACAAAGGGAAATTCAGGAAGACCAAGAAAAGTGTGGCAATGAAATGTGCAAAGAATTTAATGAAATGTGCAAAGACCTGGAGTCAGGAAAACACACTGAGAATTTCTGAAGCTGAAAGAACTGAAGAAAATATTAGCATCGGGTTGTAATATTGATGGATTCTATGGGCAGAATAACACAATAGTATCAAAAAAAGATGGAGGTACACACAAAGTCACTGTCCCAAAAGAAGTGATTGGCATTCAAACACTTCTAAAGGTACCTATGATCAAAACCATATGATACTGAAGGAAGAAGTCTGAGCTGGACTGAGGATACTGGTGAAAAAGCAAGGCTCCAAGAACTGATGGAATACAAATTAAATTGCTCCACTAACTGATGGCATGCTGAAAACTCTCACAAGTCTATGACAAGAAACTTGGAAGACAGCTATCTGGCCAACCTACTGGAAGAGATCCATATTTGTCCCTCTTCCAAAGAAAAGTAACCCAACAAAATGGTGAAATTTTCTAACAATAATATCATTAATATCACACAGAAGTACAAGTTTGCTAAAGATTATTTCAAAAATAGTTGTTGAATGTTGTTATGTGCTGTGGAGTCGGTTCCAACTTAAATCTTTACGGAAGCAGAAAGCCTCATTTTTCTCCCACAGAACATCAGGTAGTTTCAAACTGCTGACCCTGAGGTTCACAGCCCAATTCATAACCACTACGCTACCAGATGGAATACACAGAAATCAAATTGACTACATCTGTGGAAGAAGAAGGTGGAAAAACTCCATATCATCAGTGAAGACAAGGCCAGGGGCAGACTGTGGAACAGACTATCAATTACTGATATGCAAATTCAAACTGAAACTGAAGAAAATGAAAACAAGTCCATAAGAGCCAAAATATGACCTTGAATTTATCCCACCTGAATTTAGAGATCATCTGAAGAACAGATTTGATGCATTGGACACTAAAGACCGAAGACCAGAAGAGTTGTGGGATGACATCAAGAACATCATACATGAAGAGAGAAGCATTATAATAAAGAACCAGTAATTAAGTTATGATCCACATTTTGGAAGGGTCAATTATCAATAAATTGAATCAAATTATCTTTCATGTCAATACATTGTGAATAAGAATAGTTTTTAAAACTTTTGTTTCCTCTGAGAAAATACGGAAATTCGATTAACACAATATGAATGTATGAGCATTCAGACAGAATCCTAAAATAGTTTCCAATAAAAATTACTGATTTTTTTACATTGTGCCAGCTTCTGGGAATACAAGAATTATTAAGGTATTTCCCCTAATTTCATAGAAAAGAAAGATGTGGGGGCAAAAATATTCTAAAGAGTGAGAATAAGCAGAGCTCTATTACAACTCAGAAAGAATCCATGTAACTCCTAGTGTTTTCTTAGCATTAGATTTTATGGATGCAGACAGCCAGCTCTCTCTCCCACAAAACCTCTGGTTGGGTTTGAGGGACCAATCATTCAATTGTGGGGCTTTGGAATAAAGCACTGGACCACGAGGTTGGTTTGAACCACAGGTTCCTTTGAAACCCTAAAAAGCATTGCTATGAGTTGGAACCAACTCAATGGCACTTAACAACAACTGAACCATTGTGCTACCAGGGCTCCTTAAGGTTCACATATACAACTATTAAAATACACAACTCTAGCAGACACCTTTCATATTAATATTGATGTACATGGAACTCCTTGAGTTGTGCAGTGCTCATTCTGAATTGCTATCTGTCACAGCCCTAGTGCCTTGCAAACAGCCCATATTTGTCCCTACCACACACTATTCAAGTTCCTTTTATTCTATCCCAAAGGTAAGCTTAAAGTTGTGGATAAAGCACAGATAAGAAGGAAACAGTAGTCACACCAGAAATAAATGAAACTGTTAAAAAGCAGGTAAAATCCAAAGAATATAATAAAATGGTCAGGTGAAAAACAGAAACACTGACATTTATTCTGCTGAAACCATCAAGCTCATTATTGCTTTATTAAGGTAGCTTGTTTCCTGGGTATTGTTTCCTTAAAGCAGAATAGCTTCTAGAATGATATTAGTGAAATCCATCTATGTAAGTATCCCAATGATGCTTTAATCAAAATGCGTTGACACCTTGTATCAAATTAGAGACACGCATGTCTGTTGTCTTGCTGGTTTTAATGTCATTCTAATGTAGGTAGGTTCCACATCAAATAAAAGGTACTATATAAAAAGAAACACTGTCACAGCAAGGCAATCTTATTAGAAAAATTTCCTATTTTCCATCTTACCCACTTTCCTGTGCCAATACCTGATAAATCTAAATTACCTTTAACAGAAGTCAGTAATAAATTCTAGCTAGAGAAAAGTTTTAAATCCTAGAAAAAAAATTTATTCCATATTTTACATTCTGTGTTTTGCAAACTTCTATATCTAACTAGCTACCATTTCCATTATTTTAGATTAAAAATTTTGCAAGACATTAGCTATGACTTAAATAAAGGGTAAGCCCTAAAAAGCAAGGAACATTTTCAGCACATTGTCAGCTAAAAGATAAAAGTGCTTAAGTTGTACAAGGGTTTCACTTTCTGCATAAATCTTGGTGAAATAACACTAAGGTACTAGAGAGTATCATGCAGTATAAGAGGATGCTTTATCTCATGAACTAAAATCTATGGTGCCTTCATGCAGATAGATAGAAAGAATATTAACTAAAACCTCTGTTTACCTAGTACCAACCATAAATCAAGTACATGAAATCTATCTCCATATTGTCTTAATGAAAAGGGGAAAAACTTCAATTGTGTGGATAGCAGCATAGAAAATATTCTCAGAAGCAGAATTATTTATTTAATCCAGATATGAGTATTTTGTATCAGGCTGAAACATTAGACAACCATGTATCTTAAATTATTATATTTTATATAATTATAAATTTCTATATTATTTAGTGTCTTTCTGTTTGATTCTCAGTGTCATGTACATATCCGTCGTCAGTTGATTAAGTCAATTATTATTTAAGACATTTAATGAAAAACGGAATTTCACAAACAAGTTAACTAAGAAATAAAGTCAAGCTTTTCCTGGCTAAGGTTGTTGTTGTTGTCGTCGTTGTTAAGTATCGTGGAGTCAGTTCCAACTCATAGTGACCCGGCACAAGGTTTCTGAGGCTGTAAATCTTTACGGGAGAAGAACGCCTCATCTTTCTCCAGCGGAACCGCTGGTAGTTTTGAACTGCCAACCTTGAGGTTAGTAGCCCAATTCGTAACCACTATATAACCAGAGCTCCCTTAGCTACTGTTAATCACTATTACTTAACCACTTACCAGGGAGTAAGCAAAATCATGAGAAAATAAAAATCTAGTGTTAACTGTTGTTGTTGTTGTTGTTGTCAGGTCTCATCGAGTCGGAACCGACTCATAGCGACCCCATGCACAGCAGAACGAAACAATGCTCGATCCTGGGCCAACCTCACCACCTCTGCCACCCCCGAGTCCATCAATGATGCCACCTGGCCGATCCATCTCGTTGGGGGTCTTCCTCTTTTTCTCTGACCCTCCACCCTACCCAGCATGACATCCTTCTCCAACGATTGTTTCCTCCGGACTACATGTCCAAAGTAGGAGAGACGAAGCTTAGCCATCCTGGCCTCCAAGGAGCACTCTGGCTGCACTTCTTCCAAAACAGATCTATTGGTTCTTTTGGCAGTCCATGGCACCCTCAGTATTCTCCTCCAACACCACAACTCAAAGGCATCAATTCTTCTACGATCCTCCTTATTCACTGTCCAGCTTTCGCATCCATATGAGGCTATTGAAAACACAATGGCCTGGGTCAGGCGCACCCTAGTCCTCAAGCTGACATCTCTGCTCTTCAATACTTTAAAAAGTTCCTGTGCAGCAGATTTGCCCAGTGCAATACGTCGTCTGATCTCTTGACTGCTACTTCCGCGAGTGTTATAGTTGATCCAAGAAGAATGAAGTCCTTGACAACTTCAATCTTTTCTCCATTGATAAGAATGTTGTTTATTGGTCCAGTGGTGAGGATTTTTGTTTTCGTAATACCAATTAAAATGCTAACAAAAAACAACTAGAAAAAGACACTAAAATAAATGATGTAATTGGATGTCAGAAGAACTAAAACTCACCTCAGTAACCACACTTTTTAGACAAATCTGAGTTAAAAAAAAAAAAAAAATCTAAAAACTTTACTAAACATTTGGTGAGTGTCAATTATGTACTAAAGCCTGATACATATAAAAATAAATTACACATGATCCAGCAATTCCTGGGAACTTTATACAGAGAGAGGGAGAGGGGCTGTGTGCTGACGACCGGGGGCGGGGGGGGCAGGCTTGTAGTGTATACCCTTTGGTTGGTTGATGATGCATGGAGGGGATTGTAACCATGGCAATGAAATGATATACGTTAGTATGAATGTAAAACTAATGTTCTCCCATGAAAACTATCACATAATTCACAATAAAACATTAAAAAATAATAATAATAAATAAAAAAACACCTACACTTGCAAATAATATTCACTTGACCTGGCTTCACTGACTACATGATCAGAGCTCAACTAGAAGAAGAAAGACAAGGAAAAAAAGAGTAATCTGATACAATTTGATGAACTTGACCTATACCTATGGATGCAGTAGCTCAAAAGAGGGAACAAATCTTTACAGCAAGGATCATTCCCACCTCCTCCACACACGGAGCAGACAGGAATGGGCAACTTGGACACTGGCTACCCAAAATGGGGTTACAAAGACAAGAAGTGACTGGCTTACAAGATTTCAAGAGGGAGCCTAGATTCAGAGGGCTTGGAGGAAGGTAGAATCTCCACTGAGTAGTATCCAATCTGTCTAGGCGGGGCTGATGAAATGAAATGCAGATGGGTCTCTTGTGATACAATGGTGAATAATTGTTAGGAGGACAGATTGTGAGGGTTGGAAATGTAAAGGTAGACGTTTTGTAGCAAGGAAGGGAGTTATTAACTCTCCAGTCTAGGAGCGGAGGTCCCTGGGACCATTAAGGGAGAAGAGCGGAGAGCGGGACCCTACCCGAGAAGCAGTGATACCTGAGATGGAGGCAGAGACGGTGACGTGGAGAGATGGAGCAGTTGGGGACTTTAGACCCAGAGAGGGAGAAGGGCTACATACTGATGACCAGGGCGAGGGGGAGGGGGAAGATAGGTGGATAGACAGATACAGAAAGATAGATAAACAGACAGAGACATAGACATATATATATAGGTATGTTGTTGTTGTTGTTGTTAGGCACCTGTGAGTAGGTTCCAACTCTAGGCAACCCTCTTCACCACATATATTGTTGTTGCTAAGTGCTGTTGAGTCAGATCCGACCTACAGGGTTTCTGAGGAACAACTGGTGAGCTTGAACCACTGACCTTGCAGTTCAAACGACTTTTGAAGTCTGGTGCATTAACCCACAGTGCCATACCAGGACTCCTCACAACATATAGCATATAGGTATATATATACACTATGGTAATGGTGGTGGTTGTGTGCTCTGGAGTCTGTTCTGACTCATAGAGTAACAACCCTCTAAAGGGATTCCAAGACTGTATATCTTGACAGAAGCAGAAAGCCTCATCTTTCTCCTTCAGATCATCTAGCGGATTATAACTGCTGATCTTGTAGCTAGAAGCCTAACACGTAATCCACTGTGCCACCAGGATTCAGGCATAGGAATGTTATATTTAAGTGCTACTGAGTACATTTAAACTTGCAGTGGCCCTGGATAAAGTTTCCAAGACCCACTCGTGGGCTTGAACAACCAGTGCTTATCCTACAGCACCATGCCAGACCCCATTATTACTGATATCATCCAAGTATTAAGTAACTGCCTAAAAGGACTGCAGATTGCAAGATAAGATTTCACAAGACCAATGATTTCTTCATTGTAAATAACTTTTTTAACAACATAAAAGCCATCTATACACATGGACTTCACCAGATGGAATATACAGAAATCATATTGAATACACCTGTGGAAAGAGACAGTGGAAAAGCTCCATATCATCAGCTGAAACAAGGCCAGGGGCAGATTGTGGAACAGACCATCAATTGCTCATATGCAAGTAAGTTCAGGCTGAAGCTGAAGAAAATTAAAACAAGTCAACAAGAACCAAAATATGATCTTGAACATATCCCACTTGAATTTAAAAATCTCATCAATAACAAATCTGATGCATTAGACACTAATGACCAAAAGCCAGAAGAGTTGTGAGATGGCATCAAGAACATCATACAAGAAGAAAGCAAAATGTCATTAAGAAGACAAGAAAGAAGGAAAATAATGGATGTCAGAAGAAGACTCTGAAACTTCCTCTCAAGCATAGAGATGCTAAAACAAATGGAAGAAATTAGAAGGTAAAAGAGATGAACAGAAAATTTCAAAAGGCAGCTCGAAAAGACACAAACATTATAATGAAATGTTAAAAGACCTGCAGTTAGAAAACCAAAATATTTCTGAAGCTAAGGGAACTGTAGAAAAAATTCAAGCCTCGAATTACAATATTGAAGGATACTATGGGCAAAATATTGAATGATGCAGAAAGCATTAAAAGAAGATGGAAGGAATACACAGAGTGCCTGTACCAAAAAGAAATGGTTGAACAGGGAGGAATACAGTGGTTGGAATGAACAGAGGTAAATGCTATTAACTGTTGGTGCAGGGAGGGGGTTGCAACCATATAATGAAGCAAAGTATATGATTTGTTGAATGTGAAACTGATGATCTGCTCTGTAAACTTCCCCTCAATTCACAATAAAAGTTAAAAAAAAAAAAGAAATGGTCGATGTTCAACCATTTCAAGAAGCAGCATATGGTCAAGAGCCAATGAAACTGAACAAAGAAGCCCAAGGTGCACTGAAAAATTGACAAAGAACAATACTCCAGGAATTGATAAAATACAAATGGGAAAATTTCAACAAACTAATGCAGCACTAAAGGCACTCACATCTGTGCGGAAAATTTTGGAAGAAAACTACCTGACCAACTGACTGGAAGAGATCTTTGTGTACATTCCAACGAGAGGTGATCCAACAGCATGTGGAAATCCTCGGATAATATCATTCATATCACATTCATGAAAACTCTTGCTAGAAATAATACAAAAATGGCTGCACCCATACATTGACAGAGAACTTCCAGAGAGGTTCAAGCCAGATTCAGAAAAGGACATGGAATAAGGGATATCATTGCTGATGTCAGAAGGATCTTGGCTGAAAGCAAAGAATAACAGAAAGATCTTTATCTGTACTTTACTGACTATGAAAAGTCTTCTGATTGTGTGCATCATGACAAGCTATGCACAACATTGTGGAGAATGAGTATTCTGGAACACTGCATTGTGATCATGACGAACCTCTACATACACCAAAAGGCAGTTGTTTGAACAGAATAAAGGCACACTGAATGATTCAGAGTTAGGAAAGGTGTATGCCAGGGTTGTATTCTTTCACAATACTGGTTCATTCTGTGTGCTGAGCAAATAATCTGAGTAGCTGGATTGTATAAGGAAAAACCTAGCATCAGGATTGGGGGAAGAGTCATTAACAACCTGCAACATGCAGATGATACAACATTGCTTGTTGAAAGTGAAGATGACTTAAAATACTTACTGATGAAGATCAAATATCACAGCCTTAACTATGGGTTGCATTTCACTATAAAGAAAACAAAAGTCCTCATCAATGAACCAATAAACAATATCCACATAAATAGAGGAAAAGATTGAAGTTGTTAAACACTTCATTTTGCTCAAATCAACCAATCAACACTCATGGAAGCAGCAGTCAAGAAATCAAATGACGTATTGCATTACGGAAATCTGTTGCACAAGACCTCTTTGAAAGTGTTTGAGAGCAAAGATGTCAGTTTGAGGACTAAGATGTGCCCAAGCCATGATATTTCAATAACCTCATATGCATTTGAAAGTTAGACAGTGAATAAGGAAAACCATAGAAGAATTGATGCATTTGAATTATGGTGTTGAAGGAGAATATTAAAAATACCCTGGACAGCCAAAAGAACGAAGCAATCTGTATTGGCAGAAGTATAGCCAGACTGCTCCTTGGAAACCAGGATGGCCAGACTTCATCTCTGATACTTTGGATATATTATAAGGGACCAGTCATTAGTCCCTGGAGAAGAATACCATAGTGGGTAAAATGGACAGACAGAGAAAAATAGGAAGATCCCCAATGCCATGGATTGGTACAGTGGTAGCAGCAATGGGCTCAAACACAGCAATGACCATGAGTTGGCACAGGACCAGGCGGTGTTTCATTCTGTTGTGCATAAGGTCACTATGAGTTGGTACCAACTCGATGCCACCTAACAACAGTAACAAAAAGGATTGGTATGGCGCTGTGGGATCAAATAATGGACCACAAGATTGGTTTGAACCACAAGGTCGGTGGTTCAAACTCACCAGCTGCTCCTCGGAAACCCTATGCAGTATTGCTATGAATCGGAACCAACTCGATGACATTTAACAACAAAAATGACTGAAGATTCCATCAATGTTTCAATGAAAATATATTTAGCCTGTTCAAGGAGAACATGGACTTTTGTGTATATAAATTTACTGATAAAACAGTACACTGAACAAATGATTTTTTTAAACAGAAATTTCAATGCTATACAGGAGCTTGCTGGGCAAAACGTAAAAGTCATTACAAGCAGAAGTGACACGGGCAAAGGTATGGAGCCATCCAAGGAAACATTTAATCTAAAAATGCTCAGATAGTAACAATGGCAGCATAACAGGTTTTGTGTGGTAATAACCAGGGTACAAACACATATTTTGAATCAGGTTTCAAAAGGCCTTATATAATTAGTGAACTGCAGCACTTACCAATCCATTGTATAGTTAACAGAAAGCCAAATAAGCATTTGTACAAGATGGTTGATATGATAAACCGTGCATTTTCCATGGCAGCAACATTTTTAAAGGTTTGGGCTAAGGTGGTGGGATTGGAGCCTAGAGGCTAAGATCCAAGTGACATATGTGATGTAGAATAGATAGCAGGAGTCAGGTTTCTGACAAAGGAATAGAACAAAGCATTGAATTTTAGGAAAAATTTCCTTAAGGAATATGCTAGAATGCTTATTAAGGAAGAGTTTAAGGATTACTAAATAGTTACTAAAGGTCCACTGAGCTTGGAAACAATATACAGTGATTGTGTGATTCCCTCCCTACACTGGCCATACTCAACATCTTAGTAGCAGAACAAAAGGAGGAAGGTTAAGGAAACTGAATAGGCTGGTGAGAATGTCTGGAAAGGGTAAGGATGATAGAGCCAGGATTTTCCTGAATTGCCTTAAAATAAATAAGGATAGGCTTGATTAAAAACTGATTTCTTAGGAAAAAATATTTACCTTGCTTCCCAAGCAACTTATAATGATGGTAATGAATAAATTACACTTAATCTACAAAATATTCTTTTAAGATACTTATTATTTAATTTACTGCTGGGCAACTCAAAATACTGGTCTTTAGCATTACCAACAGCTCAATCAAATATAATCTGCGTTGGGAGAAGTGCAGCCAGAGTGATCATTGAAGGCCAAACTTTGTCTCTTATACTTTGGACATATTGTCAAGTGGGACCAATCGCTGGAGAAGGATATCATGTTTGGAAAGGTGGAGGGTCAGAGAAAAACAGGAAGAACCTCAGTGAGATGGATTGACAAAGGGGCAGCATCAATGGGCTCAAACGTGGCAACTGTGATGTTGGCCCAGGACGAGGAAATGTTTCGTTCTGTTGTACATAGGGTCCCTATGAGTTGGCACCAACTCAATGGCACCTAACAACAACAAAGAATGAAAGAGTCCTTGTGTGGCACTATGGGTTAATGGACTGGACTGTAAATTCTGTTTGACCAGCAATGTCAGAGGTTCAAGCTCATCAGACACTCCTGAGAAACCCTACATAGGGTCACTATGGGTTAGAATGACTCGATAACACTTAACAACAACCACAGAATGAAAGAACAGAATTTCTTTAGTCTTCAAATTACAGGTTTACAGGCCAGGAGATGCGAATACAGAGCAGGAACTTCGGTAACCACAACCACCACGAGTGCTAATACAATCATGTAGGATAAGCAATGAACTGCTAACCTCAAGTTCAGCAGTTCAAACCCACCAGACACTCCTCAGAAACCCTCTACAGGGTCACTATGTGTTGGAACAGAATCAACAGCACTAACAACAATAATAACAGACACCGTGCATACAGAGAATAATCTGAGCTTCATGAAGATAACCCTCACTCTTCATTTGAGAAGCGAGCTCTGGTAGCATAGTGGTTAACGAATCGGGCTGTGAACCTCAAAGTCAACAGTTCAAAACTCACAGTTGTTCCAAAGGACGAAGACAATGAGGCTTTCTGCTCCCTTAAAGATTTATAGCCTCGGAAAGCCTGCACAGGGTTGCTATGAGTCAGAACCGACTCCACAGCACATCACCACAACCACCACCTAAAAGGGTGACTTGTAGAAGTTCATCATGATACCATATTTTTTTCTTGTTGTTGTACTTCTAACGATAGCTTATGAGTAACCGGAGAGAAGGAAAAGCAAAGAAAATACTAGGCTTCATAGTATGACATATTTATCTTTAAATAAATAATTTAAAGGCTTAACTACAATAGCAAACCCACCATAATTCAACACTGAACACCTTTGATCCAAATCTTTACACTTGTTAGGGAAATACTAGTGAAAACAAATAACTTATTTTAACTAGCAAAAGAGAAAAATATACATACTGTACTTTGTGACCTAGATAAATTAAAGCACTAGCAAAAGGTATGTGTTCCTTATCCACAGGGGAGAATGAGCTTATTATGTTACATTTCCAAGTTTTTAAGACAGTTGGAAGCCAATTCTTTCAATAGTTGCTGTCATCTCCTAGAAACTTTCTAGTACTTTCAATTTTTAAACAATTATTCACATTCTGAAGTGATTTATTTTCCTCTCTTTCTTTGCTATGTTTCATTTTTGGCTGATGCTCAGAGACCAGTTCTGCTTTGGTTAAGCCATTTCATTTTAAAATCTTTTTTGAGTATCTACTATCACTTGGGAAATACTGGTTGGAGATAATATGGGAAAAACATAGTGTCTAATCTCAAGGTACCTGCACTCTAACAAGTGGTATAAAATAAGCAAACAAAGAATTATATTCAAAAGTAGCATAAGGTCCATACTAACAGTACAAGAGGAGAAACCCAGAGCTCTTGTAAATTCAAACGAAGGAGCAATTGCATCTGTTCTAAAGGTATTAGGGAAGGCTTTAAGGAGCAAAATCAATTTTTGATAAATTTCCTGAAGAAGGGGCCAAGTTTCAAGTGGTACACAAAGAAAATGGAATTCTATGTTTTATAGTGTGGTAATGCTGGGTAAGCACTGGACTACATTGTTGGTTTGAAACGCAAGGTCGGCATTTCAAACTTATCAGTGGCTCCTCAGATACCCTATATGGGGTTGCTATGAGTCAGAACTGCTATGAGTCAGTACTTAACAACAACAATGAAGTAAAAGCAGAAGTCAGAAAATGGGGAAAGGTCTTAATTGGTTGGCTCCAGTAAGAGATGCTATATGAAAGATTTGCTGGAGCCACAACATGACATGAATGAGAAAAAATGTGTTTATATTTCATTCATTATTGGGAATGGCATGAGCAATTCCCCAGAGTAAGAAACACTGGCACATGCTAAATTAAAGTGTTCCCAACACTTCTGGAGTACAAGACAAGAAGTGGCAACAGATAACGCTTCAGAAGTATACAGGGGCCTGACCATGGAGAATCACCCATGTTTTATGTAAGGAATTTAGGTTTTATCCTATAGCAATAGTTGTTGTTGTTGTTAGGTACAGTTCTGACTCATAGCAACCCTGTGTAGGGTTTCCAACGAGTAGCTTGTCGGTTTAAACCACCAACCTTTTGGTTAACAGTCCAGTGCTTATACTACAGCACCACACCAGGACTCTAATAGCAATAGAGAGATACTAAGATGTTTTGAGCAGGGGTTTTTGTCTACACAGCAGTAACTTGGGGGAAAAATACAACAGTTAGATAAAAGGGAAGAAATATGTGAAACAACAACATAAGTTAATAATTTGGCAAGATATAATGAGGGTCTTCAACACTAATTTTTAAACGTCTACTTTTCTGATTTATCTTATTAACATGTCACTGAAATGTGCCTAAAATTCTCTGGATACTAGGTGGGCAATAAACATAAATTATGAAAGATATGAAGGATGAGTTGAACTATATAATTCAGCTTATTTATAATAAAATAGGTTTCAAATCACATATTATAAAAAATAAATGTTGTATGAAGCATAATAGACCTAGAGATGAAGTAAAGAGATCAAAATCTGAAGACTGTAAAGCAGAAAAGAATGCTGGAAAGATCCAGTCATTATATGCTACATAACGTCAGCCCAGAAATGGCATACATATCCTCAACTCCCATTTCGGTGGTTTTATTTTGTCACATTACCTACATGGGAAATTAATCCCTGCAGCCTCAGAACACAATTTTATCCTACATAAAGAGGACATGAAATTACATTGGTAAACTAGTTATACCTGTTATAAAAGAAGGTCAGTACTACAGAGAAAAGTAAAGCAAACAAACAAAAAAGGAATAAAAAATGTTAGGGAGAGAATAGCGACAAATATTGTTACCTTAAATAGGATAATTAGGGAAGATTTTTTGAGAGGGAAACACTTGAGCAAAGACCAGAAGAAAGCCTACCTTAGGTGGCTATATTGGTGAAGAGAATTTTAGACAAGATTAAGAGTAATTTCAAAGGACCTGAGGTCTGAACACACTTCATGAGGCCATGCAACTGCAAGGAAGTCATTTTAGTTGAGTAAAGAATAATCAAATAAGTAGAAATCAGTTACTAAAATACCCAATCATGTAAGATTTCATGATTTGACTAGAATATGTGCAGTCTAGGAGAGATAAGAAAGATAAGACATTTAAGTATTTAAAGTAGATGATATGATATGACTTACGTTTTAGGTAAAGAATTTGGGTATTATCCTATAGCAATAGTTGTTGTTGTTAAGAGCCACCGACTCAGTTCTGACCCTGTAGAGAGTTTCCAAGGAGTGGTTAGTAAGTTTAAACCACTGAACTTAAGGTTCAAACCAATCTTGCAGTCCTGTGCTTATCCTACAGCACCATACCAGGATTCCAAGTGAGGAGTGAAAGTGATAGTGGTTATGTACCTTGAAATTGCTTCCGACTCATAGTGATGCTGTATCGGGTTTCCGAGGCTGTAAATCTTTGCAAGAACAGAAAGCCTCATCTTTCTCCCATATATGATGATGGTGGTGGTAAGCTTTGGCATCAGTTTTGACCCATAGAAGCCTTGTATAGGGTTTCCAAAGCTTTAAATCTTTAAGGGAGCAGAAAGCCTCATCTTTCTCACATGGAAGTGCTGGTAGCAATCCGACTCATAACCACTACATGAACAGAGCTCCTTAAGTGAGGAGGAAGAGTAGTTAAAAATTACTTATTACTATTCTGGTTCATTCCTTATTTATATGTGCTAGGCTAAGGCTATAGAAGAGTCCCTGGGTGGTGTAAGTGATTAAATGCTGGACTACTAGCTGAAATGTTGGAGAGGTTCAAACCTAACCACAAGCACATTCAAACACAGACCTGTCAACTAGCTTCTGAAAGATCACTGCCTAGAACACGCTTCTGAAACAACTCTACTCTACATAATCAGAGTTAACTTGAAGTTACCTAACACAGCAACAATATGGATACAGAATGAAAAAAAAGCCTCAAAAGCACAAAGATGCTCTTCTATCCTTGTCTGTCTGAATGACTGTATTTTCCAATAAGATCTTGCCACCAAAAAAAGAAGTTTGTTTTTTTTTTAAATGAGGATTATGTAAAGTAGGAAAAATTAAAATGAAATGTAGAAATGTTCAAATGGGTCCACATGTTTCTCTCAATCTTGTTTACATTAGGAAAATTAAAATATTTGTGTTGTACCTCCATGCTTTCAACTCTTATCCTTTGGGAAAGAAACTTTGAAAACATACCAAACAAACAAGCACTAGTTCAAAAGCTCTAAATTCCTAAGCTTAAATATAGCTATAAATTATTCACATCTGATCAATGAAAGACCAATCTTTCAGTCTTATAACCTTTTAATGCAATGACCTATACCAGATAACCCACTTTTGCTGGGACCGATCCAGCTAAGTTCTTACTCTTCCTCCAAATACGAAGAATAACGCTCATGATCTGCCACAGCATTTTCTTTTATCAAAGACATGCTAAATTCACACAGATGAACTAATTTACTTATGTTATATAAATTTGAAGCTAACATGAAACGTCTCCCAAAGCAAGAGTTGTTTAACTAAAAAAGCTAATAAAATAGCTACTTCAAATTCACTAAAATAAAAAGAATAATCACATTAGAATAATATTTATAACAAGCATAACATCCAAGCATTCAACTCCTAGAACAAATAAATCCAACTATGCGTGAAAAAAAATACATTTTCAAAGAGAATGTATTATTTCTAATTTTTTAAAGATTATTATCAATCCAAGTTGAAAAAGGAGGGGGGGAAAAAAAAAACCTCACAGAGATTGATGTTGTCTAAATACCTTATGGTTTCATTTTACACCTCTCATATCTGGGTGAAGTTTTAAAAGTAATTCAAAAGGAAAATGAAAGTATTTTAGTCAGAAGATAGAGTCCATATGTTCTTCAATCTACAAACCCATTGGGAAAAAGACTTGAGTTTTTAAGAACTGAATTTTGACAATTGGAAGCTGATGTGGCTTTTTTTCTCCTTTCCATGCAGATTTGAATCATTCCCAGGAGAAGTGAAATAGACCTTATGCACTGCAGAAAAGCTTAACACCTGTTTAACTCCAAATTGCTTAGAAAAAATTTTCTTTAGAATCTCATAGTAAGAATTTAAAATAAACATTTATCCTTAATTCTAACTGTAAGATATTTTTATAAACTTAGCATGGGAAAGTATACTTATATATTTGGATTCGTATACCAGGAGGCTTCAAAAAGTTTGTGGAAAAATTCCATTTTTCCACAAACTTCTTGAAGCCCCCTTATATATTTCATATTCCATAGTTTTCAATCCTCGTTAAGTTTGTTATTACCACACAGACGCATACATAATTTTATTATTTCTAATATTAAGATTTTGAAGTCCTGATATAGAGTTTTAGGGTATGCACTGGACAGCTAAGTGAAACATCCGCAGTTCACACCAACCAGACACTCCTCAGAAAATCTATACAGCGTCACTATGATTCAGAATTGACTCAATGGCACTTAATGCTAATCAGTGTTTCCTAGACTTGTTCTTGTTAAGTGTCCTCAAGTCACTTCAGGCTCATAGTGACCCAGTATAGGGTTTCCAAGGAGAGCAGACTCTAAAACACTTAATGATTTTCCTGTTAAAATCAAGGAAGCAAATGGGTTAAAAATTTTTAAGTACTTTCAATTTCACACAAATTTAAGAAAAGGAGGATTATCTAAAATCTACTGGTCGCTATGGGTTGGAACAGATTTGATGGCACTTAACAACTTTGGATACATGTTGTTAAGTAGCATCAAGTCTGTTCTAACTCATAGTGACTCTGTATAGGGTTTCAGAGAAGTGTCTGGTGAGCCTGAACACCTGACCTAGCGGTTCACACATTTCTGCAATCCAGCACATTAACCCACAGAGCCACACCATGACTACTGATGTATACTATTCCTAATTCAGCATAATTTAACACACACACACACACACACACAAAATGAATACCAATAATCTGAAAGGCACTTTGCTAAAATGTACTGATGTATATTTTCCAAGTTCTAGATTAAGACTCCTAGTGTGGTGCTATAGAATCAGAACTGGACTGTGAACCACAAAATCGTCAGTTCAAACCCACCAGCTGCTCCTCAAAAATCCTATACAGGTTTGCTATGAGCTGGGACCAACTTGACGGCATTTAGCAACAAAAACAGATTAAGAACAAATATTTGCAATTAACTTATATAAGGATGATAAGCTAAGAATAATTAAGTAAATGTTCATATTTGTTTTGCTTTTTCATTGAAAGAGCTTAGCCTATTCTGTTGTTAGATAAAAGTACTCTATCCTCCAAGTTCTTTTCCAATTTTAGGAGAAAATAAACGGAATGAAGTACTTAAAAGGTGATGGTGTATCCATTTGTCAAGAATAGCAGCTTTAGTAAAAGTGACTGAGAAAAAAAACACTGTATGAAAATGGAAATTATTGCCATAAGTGGGCAGCAAACATCTGCTCTTTTTATACCTTATTTCCTCTACTCTTAAAGCTATTTTTTTTTAACCTTTCCTTGTTGTTAAGTGCCATCAAGTTGGTACCGACCCATAGCAACCTTATGCACAGCAGAACGAAACACTGCCCGATCCTGGGCCAACCTCACTACTGCTGCCACACTTGAGTCCATCGATGCTGCCACTTGGCAGTCCATCTCGTTGGGGGTCTTCCTCTTTTTCTCTGACCTCCCACCTTACCAAACAAGATGTCTTTCTCCAGCGACTGGTCCTTCCTAATACTATGTCCAAAGTATGAGAGACGAAGTTTGGCCATCTTGGCCTCCAATGAGCACTCAGGCTGCACTTCTTCCAAAATGATCTATTGGTTCTTTTGGCAGCCCTCCAACACCATAACTCAAAAGCATCAATTCTTTATACTGTCTTCCTTATTCACTGTCCAGCTTTCACATGCATATGAGGTTACTGAAAATACGATGGCTTGGGTCTGGTGCACCTTAGTCCTAGTCTGTTCTAATAAACTGTGGATTAAATACTTTTTCTTTCTTCCTTAAATTTTTCAATATATTTTAAATTGTGTTTCCATGCACCCAAAAATTAAGCATTCAATTATGTCACTCTGTAATACTATTGTTGAAGAAAGACAATACATAAAAACTAGCACCAGGTAGGGAGAAAAAATATCTAGATTCCAGTTCTGGCTTCCCAGTTAGCTACGGAATCCTGAGCAAACCCATTCAATCAATTTGAGTCTCAGTCTCTTCTAAAAGATGTTGTTGTTGTTAAGTGCCATCGGCTCGGTTTCGACCCATAGCGACCCTGAATAGGGTTTCTGAGGCTGTACATCTTTACGGGAGCAGATCGCCTCATCTTTCTCCCGTGGAACAGCTGGTAGTTTCGAACTGCTGACCTTCCGGTTCGCAGCCAGATTCGTAACCACTACGCTATAAAAGCACCAAATTAAATAATCTATGAGGCTCATGAGAACCTATTTATCTTAAAAAAATATATCCCACTCTTTTTGTTGTTGTTATTAGATGTTGTCAAGTCGGTTCTTGTCAAGAAGACTTGAAACATTTATTTATGAAGATCAAAGAGCACAGTCTTCGATATGGATTACATCTCAATGTCAAGAAAACAAAAATCCTCACCACTGGACCAATAAACAACATTCTTATCAATGGAGAAAAGACTGAAGTTGTCAAGGACTTCATTCTTCTTGGATCAACTATCAACACTCGCGGAAGCAGCAGTCAAGAGATCAGACGACGTATTGCACTGGGCAAATCTGCTGCACAGGAACTTTTTAAAGTATTGAAGAACAGAGATGTCAGCTTGAGGACTAAGGTGCGCCTGACCCAGGCCATTGTGTTTTCAACAGCCTCATATGGATGCGAAAGCTGGACAGTGAATAAGGAGGATCGTAGAAAAATTGATGCCTTTGAGTTGTGGTGTTGGAGGAGAATACTGAGGGTGTCATGGACTGCCAAAAGAACCAATAGATCTGTTTTGGAAGAAGTGCAGCCAGAGTGCTCCTTGGAGGCCAGGATGGCTAAACTTCGTCTCTCCTACTTTGGACATATTGTCCGGAGGAAACAATCGTTGGAGAAGGATGTCATGCTGGGTAGGGTGGAGGGTCAGAGAAAAAGAGGAAGACCCCCAACGAGATGGATCAGCCAGGTGGCATCATTGATGGACTCAAGTGTGGCAGCGGTAGTGAGGTTGGCCCAGGATCGGACATTGTTTCGTTCTGCTGTGCATGGGGTCGCTATGAGTCGGTTCCAACTCGATGGCACCTGACAACAACAACAACAAACAAGTCGGTTCTAACTCATAGTGACTCTAAACACAGAATGAAACACTGACTGTCCTGCACCACCCTCATAATTGTTATTTTTGAGCCCACTGTTGCTACCACTATGTCAATCCACCCTGTTTAGAGTAGACTTCATTTTTTATGGCATTCCACTTTACCAAGTATGATGTCTTTCTCCAGTGACTGATCCCTCCTGACAACAACTCAAAAAGAACAAAAGACAAAGTCTCATCATCCTGGCTTCTAAGGAACATTCTGTTGTATTTCTTCCAAACAGATTTGTTCATTCTTCTGGTAGTCAATGGTACTTTCAATATTCTTCACCATCACTTAAATGCATCAATTCTTCTAAGGTCTTCCTTATTCATTGTCTAATTTTCATAGGCTTATGAAATTGAAAATAGCACAGCTGGGGTTAGGCTCACCTTGGTCCACAAAAAGACATCATTGCTCTTTTACCAATTTCAATAGGCTTTTTTGCAGATTTTCCTAATGCAGTATGTCTTTTGATTTCTTGACTGCTGTTTCCATGAGTGTTGACTGTAGATCCAAGACAATGAAGTCTCTGAACATTTCAATCTTTTCTCCATCTATCATGATATCACTTATTTATCCAGTTGTGAGAATTTTTTTTTTCTTTACATTTAGGAGTAATCCATAATGAATGTTGTAGTCTTTGGTTTTCATCAGTAAGTATTATAAGTTCTCTTCTCTTCTAGTAAAGCAAGGTTGTGTCACCTGCATGTCTCAGGTTGTTAATAAGTTTTACTCCAATCCCTATGCCACATTCTTCTTCATATAATCCAACTTCTGGTATTATTTGCACAGCATACAGCTTGAATGATTTCAAACTATTTGGTATTCCTTGCTCTTGGTCTATGTACAGGTTCCTCATGATCACAATTTAAGTGTTCTGGAATATCCATTCTTCACAATATTATCAACAGCTTGCTATGAAGCACAGTGAAATGCTTTTGCATAGTCAATAACACATCTTTCTGGTATCTTCTGCTTTCTGCCAAGACTCATCTTATGTCAGCAATGATATTCCTAGTTCTACATCCTCTCCTGACTCTGGCTTGGATTTCTGGAAGCTCTTTGTCAATGTACTTCTGCAATCATTTTTGAGTTCTCTTCAGCAAAAATTTTACTTCAATGTGATATTAATGATACTGTTCGATGATACTCAAATTCCACTGTGTCGCCTTTCTTTGTAATGGGCACAAATATGGATGTCTTCCAATCAGATGGCCAGATAGTTGTCTTCCAATGTCTAGGCATATAAGAGAAAATGTTTAAAGTGCTACATCAATTTGGTGAAACATTTCTATATGTAGTCCATCAATGGTTAGAAGTTTGCTTTCGCCAATGACTTCAGGTCCGCTTGTTATTGGTTCTTGACTAATATTGGCTGTTGGTCATATGGAACCTTTTGAAATGGATGAGCACCGACCAATGCTTTCTGGTATAGTGACTCTTGTGTATTTCATCCATCTTCTATTTATGTTCTGTGCATCATTTAGTATTTTTCCCAAAGAATCCTTCAATATAATACTCGAGGCTTTAATTATTTTGTCAGTTCTTTCAGCTTGAAAAATGCTGAAGGTGCATATGAGCAACTGATGGTCTGTTCCACAGTCAACCCCTGCCTTGTTTTGGCTGACAGTGAGTTTCTTTATCATCTCTTTCCATATATGTAGTCAATTTGATTCTTGTGTATTCCATCTTTGAGGTTAACGTGTATAGCTGCCTTTTAAGTTATTGAAAAAAGTATTTGCAATGAATAAGTCATTGGTCTTGCAAAATTCTATCATGCAATCTCCAGCATCATTTACATCATCAAAGCTGTATTTCCCAACTTTCACATTCCATTTTCCAGTTATTATCAATAATACTTCTTTGCATCAATGGAATAAGTTAGTAGAATTTTTCAATTTCATCATCACTGGCTTTAGTAGTTGGTACATAATTATCAATATCAGTGACATTAATTGATCTTTGTAGGTATATGGTTATCCTATTACAAACAACATTGTACTTCATGACAGATTTTGAAATGTTCTTTTTGACAATAAATGCAATGCCATTCCTCTACAATCTTGTTGTTCCCATTATATATAGCAAATAATCTGATTGTCTGATTTAAGATGGACAATAATTTCAGCTCACCAATGCTTAGTGAGGAGCTGTGGCTTAAATGCCCTAGACCACAAGGTTGGTTTGATCTGTAAGATCGGTGGTTCAAATTCATCAGCTGCTCCTTGGGAACTCTATACAGAGTCTCTATGAATCAGAACTGACTCAACAGCATTTAACAACAACAATGCCTAGGATTATCAATCTTTATTCATTTCATTTAATTTTTTTATGATTTCTAATTTTCCTAGATTCATACATCATCTATTCCATGTTCTAATTATTAATAGATGTTTACAGTTGTTTCTTCCCCTTTTGAGTTTTGACATTATCAGCAAATGAAAGTCCTGGGAGCTTTGCTGCACTCATATCATTAAGGTCAATTCTAACTTTGAGGAGGCAGCTCTTCTCAGTCAAATTTTGAGGACCTTCCAACCTGAACGGTTCTTCTTCTGGCACTATGTCTGACAATGTCTCAATGCTGTTTATTAAGTTTTCAGTGGTCAATCATTTAGAAGTGGTCTACCTTTCCTTCTTCCAGTGGTAGAGCTTCCAGAAGTATCACAGTAACACATATGCCACCACAGTAATGACAAACTGACAGATGAGTGGTAATTTCACTCTTAGTATATACCAACCATTTGTGTGATTATTCGGAACCTTATTTCTTTCAATTTCTCACAAACATCAAAGAATACTATCTAAGGACAAGGAAACGTAAATAATTAATCTTTAACCCCCTTAATATTATATATTTCTATTGGGAGTAGGGAGGACAGAAAGCAACAAAATAGTGGTAAATACTAACTCTTTAGGAAACTTTCCACCTTTAGGTCAATATAGAGGAATCTACTATATATGAACTCTCATCAGTAGAAACAAAAAATATTTGGATGGATGTTTTTTTTTTTTTTCTGCCTTGCATGGCTCTTCTACCTATAGTCCTTGTAACTCCAATCAAAAATGTTTTCCTTGATGGGTCCAGGTAACCAAATGTGGGAGAAGACGCTGATAGGATGACATGACTATGGTTAACAGAGTTAATTGTGATTGTAAATACTTGGAACTCTAACATGGGCTTAGAGTGAGTCATCTCAGAAGCAGGAGAAGAGATCTCACTATCATCAAAGAAGAAAAGCCAGGAAAAGTGTATTATCTGTTACATTCCGAGATGCCTGTGCTTGAACCTCCAAACCACAGGGACAGAAAGCTGTGGTGATGCCAGAGGAGTGTCAAAGGACCAGCTACAGCAGAACCAAGAGACAGAGCATGAGACAGATTTTATCTGTAGGCTTTCCAACAAGTGGCTGGTGGGTTTGAACTGTCAACCTTTTGATTAGCAGTCCCATGCTTATCCTACAGCACCACACGAAGAAGGACTCTTTTTGAGATCTCTAACCAGCAAATTTACAACAGACTTAATCACATAAGTAATTGATGCAGAGGCAATAACTGGAAGACCATTTTTGGTTTGTACTACAAATAACTCTGATAAAGAAAAGTCAAGTTATACCTTCAAAGCTTTTTCAGGAAGTAGCCAGAGTTATATTTTACCTCTAATAACCAAAACTAACATTTTTAGATACTAATAAAAAAACAGACAGAAGAAGAAAGAAGAGGAAAAAAAATTGTATTCTGATACAATTTGATGAACTTGACCTACACCTATGGAAGCAGTAGCTCAAAAGAGGGAACAAATCCTTACAGCAAAAATCATTCCCACACCCTCCACCACACACAGAGTAGACAGGGATGGGCAACTTGGACATTTGCTACCTTAAATGGGGGGGGGGGGTATGTGTGTACAAAGGCAAACAGTGACTGGTTTACAAGCTTTCAAGAGGGAACCTAGATCCAGAGGGCCTGGAGGAAGGTAGAATCTCCACTGAGTAGTATTCAATCTGACTAGGCAGGGATGGGCAACTTGGACATTTGCTACCTTAAATGGGGGGGGGGGGGTATGTGTGTACAAAGGCAAACAGTGACTGGTTTACAAGCTTTCAAGAGGGAACCTAGATCCAGAGGGCCTGGAGGAAGGTAGAATCTCCACTGAGTTGTATTCAATCTGTCTGGGAGGGGCTGATGAAATTAAATGCAGACGAGTCTCTTGTAATACAATAGTGAATAATTGTTATCAGGACTTATTGTGAGGGTTGGAAATGTAAAGGTAGACGTTTTATATCACAGAGGGGAGTGATTAACTTTCTAGTCTAGGAGCGAAGGTCCCTAGGACCATCAACGAAAAAGAGCAGAGAGGGGTGGCCCTATCCAGAGAAGCAGTGATGCCTGATATGGAGGCAGAGACTATGACGTGGAGAGATGGAGCAGCTGGGGACTTTAGATCCAGAAAGGGAGAGGGACTGTGTGCTGAAGACCCAGAGGGTGTGGGGGGCAGGCTTGCAGGGTAAACCCTTTGGTTGGTTGATGATGCATGGAGGGGACTGTAGCCATGGCAATGAGACAATATACAATAGAAAACTAATGTTCTCCCATGTAAACTATCATATAATTCACAATAAAACATTTAAGGGAAAACAAAACAAAACAGAATGTTGTTATACAAACTCACTTGAAAGCACAGAGTATAGCTTTGCTCAGAATCTTAATCTAACTTAAAATCCACTCCAAGGATCATAAATTATTTTGATCGCAGAAAAGAAAATAGTATGATTTAATTCAATAGTTCTTAAATTTGACTTGAGCATACCTGTTGTGTTTTTAAAAAGATTCATGCCAAGTGCACAAAAACTAACTCAAAATGGATCAAAGACCTAAATTTTGAAGCTAAAACTGTTATGTTCCTGGAAGACAACATAATGACCTGATTTTCAGTATACATAGCCTCTCTAATGCAGCTAAAAATGCACAAACAACAGAAGGCAAGTTAGATAACTGAAACCTCCTAAAAACCTCATCAAAACACTTTATCAAGAAAGTAAAAAAAACAAACTTCTAAATTGGGAAAAAAACATTGGCAACAAAATATCTAATAAAGTTCTAATTCTCTTCAATTACATTAAAAAAATTCAACATTCAACAACAACAAAAACATTCAAATAATGGGCAAAAGACATGAACAGACATTTCGCCTAAGACAACATTCAGGTGGCCAACATACACATGAAAAAACGCTGTCAATCATTAGCCATGAAATCAAATAAACTTGCTATCAAGTCAATTTTGACTCATAGTGACTCCTAAAGGCAGAGTTAACCTGCCCCTAGTGTTTCCAAGGCTGTAATCTTTACTGAGGAATCCTGATGTGACTGTAGTATAAATACTGGACTGCTAACTGCAAGGTTGGTGGTTCAAACCCATGAGCCACTTCTTGGAAACCTTATACATGGTGGTCTCTATGAGTCAGAACCAACTTGGCAGCACTTAATAACAACAGTCTTTACAAAAGCAGAAAGCTACATCATTCTCCTACCACCAACATTTCATTTAGCAGCTGAGCGGTGAACTACGTTGCCACCAGGTATTCTTACCTATTGTTGTTAAAGTGCCATAGAGTCTATTCCAACTCATAGAGATTCTATAGAGTTTCGTAGGTTGTACATCTTTGCAAGAGCAGAGAGCCTCATCTTTCTCCAATGAAATGGCTGGTGGGCTTGAACTACAGACTTTGTGGTTAGCACTCCAGTATTTATCCTACAGAGCCACAGTGCTCCCATTAGCTACTAGTGGTGGTAGTGTGTTGTGGTGTCGGTTCTGACTCACAGTGACCCAGTATAGGGTTTCTGAGGTTGTAATCTTTATGGTAGCAGAAAGTCTTATTTGTCTCCCATGGAGCACCTTGTGGATCTGAACTACCAACCTTGTGGTTAGCAGACCAAAGTGTAACCCACTATACTTCCAGTAAAGACATACAAATCAAAACTACAATTAGACATCATCTCACTCCTGAAAAAAATGGCAACAATCCAAAAACCAAGTGCTGACAAGGTTGTAGGGAGACTGGAACTCATATACTGCTGGTGGGAATGTAAACTGTGGATAAAAAAATTGTGGTTCGTATATTCAATAGAATACTGCATAATTATAAAGAATAATGAGGAATCTGAAAAGACTTATCACACAGATGAATCTGGACAAATATTATGGTCCCGCTATTATAGAAAGTCAAGAGTAGATACACACAGAGAAAGCAATCATCTTTGATGGTTACCAGGGATGGCAGAGAAAGGTAATAGGGAATCACTTTCCAGATAGTAGATACTTGCTGTTTGAGGTGACAGGAAAGACAATTTCATATACAGGTGAAGTCAGCAGAACTTGATAAAGATAAACAAAGACACTAAGAAGCAGACAGGAAAAAGGCACAATTTTGGTAAATGCTGTAGCATATATAATTTTGCAACAACAGTAACAAGAACCAAAAAATCTGTGGTTTCATAAATACATACGTATGCATATATGTAGACATATGTTAGTAAATGTGCATGCATGTATAGGTATGTCTGTCTGTTGTTATTGTTATGTGCTGTGGAGTTGGTTCCGACTCATAGCGACCCTGTACAGGTTTCTGAGGCTATAAATCTTTATAGGAGCAGAAAGCCTCATCTTTCTCCCACAGAACAACTGGCAGTTTTGAAATGCTGACCGTGAGATTAGCAGCCCGCTTCATAACCACTACGCTACCAGAGCTCCTTAGGTGTATCTATAGGCATGTGTATACATACCTGTTTGCATGTGCTGCATATACATGTTCATAAATGTAACAAAACACATAGAGGGCACAGTTACGAAGTTATGGGCATGTCCAAACAACTTATGGGATTGGTTTACTGGGTTAAAAGATGTAGGACAATAGTCTCAAGACAGTATGGGGCAAAACATAGTTCATAGATAATGTTCTACATCCTAGTTTGGATCCTATTTTGGTGAGTAGTGTTTGGGGGTCTTAAAACTTGTGAGCAGCCATCTAACATACAGCTGTTGGTCTTTATTTGTATGGACTAATAGCCCACACGAACCAAAGCCTCTATTAACTTGAAACCTGAAGAAGAAGATGATGCTTGGCTACCTCTACTGATTGTTCTGACCCAGGGCAATGACAGAAGGTCTTGAATAGAATAGGATGAAAATGTAAAACAAAGTTCAAATTCATTTAAAAAAAAGTCAGATCTATTAGATTGACAGACTAGAGGAACCCTGGAGATCATCTTTCAGACAAATAATAGGTTGACTTATAAAATAAACATCATCAACCATGAGTAATGTGCTCTCTTAAAAATTCAACTATATAAGATAAAATGGTGGTGGTGGTGGTGATGTGCAGTGGAGTCAGTTTGACTCATAGCGACCCTGTATAGTTTCAGCGGCTGTAAATCTTAACAGGAAGAGAAAGCCTCATCTTTCTTCTAAGGAGCAGCTGGTAAATTTGAACTGCTGTCTTTGTGGTTAGCAGCCCAATGCGCAACCCACGAGGCTACCAGAGCTCCTTATAGGACCAAATGGTCACTATTTGCCCAAAAGCAAAGATGAGAAGGTAAAGAGGGGGCAAGTAATTTAGAGCAACAGAAACAGAACAAATAGTACAGAAATGAAAATGCTGACACAATGTGTAAATTGTATTCTCATGGCAGAAACAATTTCTATAAAAATTGATAAATGGTAACCTAATATGCTGTGCAAACCATCACCTAAACATATTATTTTAACAATATTATGCTCAATCATTATTTCTTGGGTTGAGACTCTTGCACTGATTTCTTCCTCCAAAGCTTCCCATTTAATTCTAACACACAGCCAGGATTAAAAACAATAGGTTTGGAAAAATAACTTGACTGAGTGTTATCTATCCAATTTTAATTATCTATGCTTCTGAGCAGCTGTGAAATCTTGACTATTATACCCAATTCTTCTTAGTCTTAACTCCCTCGATTTGCAGTATGGATTGAATTGGACCACATGATATCTAGAATCCTTTTGACTTTAAAGTTGTGTGATTAGACCATTCAAAACTGTCACATGCATTCAACATCTAACCAGTGCTTCTAATGAAAGCTAACCCACTTCAACATATCTACTAAGATTGTGCACATTAACCCTTCCCACATTTGCAGATCCCATGTGAGAAATTACAGTTTCCAAAAGCATTTAATAGTTTGTCCTTGAACAAATATTGTTTTATATTTTCTACTGTTTAATTAATGGCAAAGTTAATTACTATGCAATTCTATCTTTCATTGAAAATTTTAGTCATCATAACACTATTGGTACATTAAATATCACACATAATTAAGATTTATCCTTTAATTTAACAGATACAACAGAGAAAGACTATAGTTTTCATATAAGCCAAGAACTAATTTATATGGAATAATGCCACCAGACTTTAACAATTAGATAAATATGCAAACAATCAATTATGAAAAACCAATAAGATGTTTTTGAAACAAGTAGCATTTCATTGTCCCATATTACCACCAAAAAATTTCCACAAACACAAATAAACAAAACACATACAGAGTTTCAGAAACTGAAAAACTTTATGCAGGGAAACAGTCTCATCTTTTTTCTATGGAGCGTTTGGTGGGTTTGAACCTTTGCATTAGCAGTCCATAAACTAACCCAGAACATCACAAGGGTTTCTTATATTATTACCACCAGCTGCCTTCAAATCAGTTCCAGCTGATAAGGACCCCATGCATGTCAGGGCATAACTATGCTTCATGGAGTTGTCAAGGACTGAGTTTTCAGACGTAGATCCACCAGACCTTTCTTATAAGGTGCCTCTGGATAAACCTGAACCTTCAATCTTTTGGTCAGCAGCAGAACACATTAACCAACTGCAGCACTTAGGAATTCTACTCCATATTTGGGGGCTTCAAAGGTTCATGGACAAAAGGAATGAAAAGATAATGGAATTTTTCCATGAACTTTTCAAAACCCTCTCATATTAGACAGGAGTAAATATGAACACTTAGAATGAAACTAAGAAAGACATGAAAACCCCAAGTTTCAAATATTTAAATTACAGTTCACCTCATTTTAAATTAACTTTCTTTTTAAAAAGATTATACCTGTAATTACTTTCTCTTTTAAATGACTAGTCTTTCCAAATCATGCACATATTGAGATGGGAAACATTATTAATTTATATATATAGTCATTTTTCACTTACCACAATATAACTAACAACAGGAATTTTGCAACTATATAATTGTGTGAAAAGAAAATGTAAATTCATGTACCTCTTCTTACATTAGTTTTAGAAAAACAAATTTCAAAAACAAAAACAAACCTTAAAGCTATTTAAAAGATAACCACAAGCATTTTTTGGCTCCTCAGCATTACTGGTCGTGTTCCAGCAGAACAGCGTATGAGAACTAGATTATATACAGAATGTTAAGCAATGGTTGTTGCTGTTGTCTGTTACCATAGAGTCTATTCTGGCTCATGGTGATCCCATGTATACATTGCTCCTTAAGGGTTTTCAAGGCTCTGACTTTTATAAGCAGATTATCAGGGCTGTTTTCCAATACAACTGTGGAAGGATTTGCCCTGCCAGCCTTTTGGATTGTAGTTGAGTACTTTACTATTTAATATTAAAACTTCAATACAATTATTTCAAGTACTTGGGCAAAACAATTCTATAATAAATGACATGAAACAAGTTTTAACTTATTTCAATGTTTACAATAAGAAGTTAAAACATTTTTCATATATAACCACAGGGTCAGTTAATTTTTAGAAATACCTTCTAGGGAACATCATTCAAACTTTGAATTATTTTCATATGTTGTTAGGTGTTGTCGAGTTGGTTTCGATTCATACTGACCCTGTTGGTTTCCAAGGAGCAAGTGATGGGTATGAACTGCTGACCTTTTAGTTCACAGTCCAAGGCTTATCCTACTGCGTCATACCAGTCCTATTTTCAAATAGACTTGAAATTAAGGACCAATTTATTATTTGAATATTATAATTAAAAGAGAACAAATATCCTAAATTAAATACAAAGTAAATCCAGCTCTCATAACATGTATATTTTTATGTTCATATATATTTCTCATTGTAAGAAACTACATAATGTCATTCTGTCCTTGAAACAAATTGTTATTTACCAATTGTGTCTTTCTGTATTTGTCACAGTTCTGACATTTTCGCTCATCTTCAAATCATGATTTTAAAAAGCATTTAATAGATTTAAATTAGTAAAAGAAATGTGCCTTAAAATTTCTTTTTGCCCTAATAATTGGGAAGAAAACAGAAATCCAAAGAATGAGACAGTAAGTGAAAATTTTGCTTCCTTGTCTACTTCACACAAATTGACTTTGAAGTCAATTTATTAATATCAACTTACATGCAGCAATAAGAATTTTTATAACACTATGCTAGTTTTTATTATTTTATTGAGAATTAACAATAAAATAAATGAATATCTATTTGCTTCTTAATGAATTTAAAGCTTTGTGGTGTGCTTTTACTAATATCAGTCTGTTATAAATCAAAAGTATTCTTTTAATCCCAACAGTAGACAAAATAATGTATTTTATACTTAAACATGTTCAAGGAAAAAAATTAACATTCTTTATCATTTCCCAACAGAGACAGTTAATACTCTAAGGCCACATTAATGGAATCTTTCTGCCATTGTAGAAAGTTTGATAGCACTCCTATTTCAATGTCTGAATTTTTCTCCTTTTTTTGACAAAGACAAATGATTGCCATCAATCAAGATCCAATCGGGTATACAGAGAGTCAGGCAAATGCATCACTCTTTACTGGTTTTCCTGCTATTTGAGCAGGCTTTGCTCCATATTATTTTATAGAATGATCAAAAAGCAGCCATAAGATAGATCATTCACACCCACTGTAAAATTAACTTTCATGAATAATGAGAGTTTTAAACCTCAGATAATGTATATGTTATACCAAGGATATTACTGAGTTCATTTCTGGCTAGAGATTATGTAAATGATACTATATGACCTTTATCATTACAGCAGGACATGCAAAACACATATTATTTCATACATCATTTTAAAGCAAGTCAGTTTCTAAAGGAAAAACAGTCATTTATACTGTTCATGGCAAAGTGCTAAAGTTTTGAGAGAAAGACATGAAGGATGACCTTTTGATCATCCTGAGTCCTTCCTTTAACCTGTTACTTCTATAGAACATATAAGACAATAAAACCTACTGTTTAAAAAAATACACTTTGTTGTCTATTTCTTGGTTTAGTTAATGGTAATCATTTCTTTTTGCAAGCTCAAATCACAGAGCATAATTTTCATTAATTTTTTTAATAGATGTAAGTATTCATACATGCTTTCATATAATTCCAGTCAAAATCTGGTAGAATTCAAAACAGTGCTATGAAATGGAATTGGAAGGCAACAAAGGAAGAAATTTCAATACTGTTTCCTTCTAATTCTACTGTCAAGTTTAACACCCAGAGACTCAGAATATAAACACCCTGTATAGGGTTTCAAAGGAGTGGCTGGTGAGCTTGAGCCACCGACCTTGCGGTTCAAAACAACTTTACAGTCCAGTGCATTAACCCGCAGCACTACACCAGGAGCCCAGCAAACTAACACAGCTCACCAATTATAAAATAGTTCTTTAAAAATATACAGAATTACATTTCAGCTTCTTTCTCTCTGATGTTGACATCATCTTCTATGCATGTAAGAAGCTTACTTAGACATCATCTTGGTTCCTCCGTCTCCTTTGCTTCCATACAAACCAAGCCTCAAACTATTCTCCCATTAAAGAATCACAAATCCGTGTCCACCTCCTTAATTCTACCATATCTCTTGCCTAAACTACTGCTACAGTGATACCTCTCTATGGTTTCATTATTGGCAATAATTTTCCTTCTACAAATTTATTATTAAATAGAGCTGCCAGAATGATCTATGAAATCTGGTGAATTTAATAGCTTAACTGAAATACTTCAGCAGCACCCTATTCCTCAGAGCTGTGATCTCCAAAGTGGATTATAAAACCAGAAAATACTAAGAGAATTCTTTGCGAGTATAATTTCTAAGATAAGAAGTATAAGAATTCCTTGGAATACAAAATACTTAAAGAAAAAAAGCAAGAAATTAAGCTTTATTAATTAAGCTTTCGAGAGGTAGTATATTATCAAAAACCATGGTACTGAAGGAAGAAGTACAGCCACACTTAAAAAACTGGCAAAAAACAAGATTCCAGAAATTGATGGATACAACAAACTGATGCAGCACTGCAATAGCTCACTCATCTATGCCAAGAAATTAGATGGAACCTAACAACAAGAACAACCTGGAAGTTGATTAGAAAGTGGTTACAAAAGACAAACTGTTTTAAAATATATATTCCAAGAAAGCTTCTGTAAGTGAAATTTGAAGAAAGTAAGATTCAGGGATACAAACGTGATGCTCATCCTGATCATTTCTACTACTCTTATAACAGGCAAAGACCCTGACTCAGACATAGAGCCATCATGTAGAAGAGGACCAGAAGTAAAGCAAGTTGAGTCAAGTAGCTAAAGGGTAAGAATAGTCCATTAATTCTAAGGCTCTCTGTCCTCCCAGTAGTATTCTTCAGTCACAGTAAACTTCTTAAATATTCACACTATTAAAAAAAAATTACTTTCCCTTCCCATCCACCCCTGATAACCAGCAAAGAATATTTCCTTTACCATGTAAAACTTTTCTTGAAGCTTTACAATAGTAGTCTCATGCGATATCTGTCCGTCTGTGATTGACTAATCTCACTCAGCATAATGTCCTCCAGGTTCAATCATGTTATGAGGTGTTTCACAGATTCATTGTTATTCTTCACTGTTGCACAAATATTACTGTTTGTATATATTAAATATTTGCTTATTCATTTTTTGAGGCTTTATTTTTTAGTACAACAAGAGTTACAGGCTCATCTTATAGGTTATCTTCTGTAAGTCTGGAAGCAGTCATTCCTTAGAATTCTGTTTCCTTTTGATGTAGAATATTGTTTCAAAACCAAGACCTGGGCTTTACATGTACTACAGACAGGCATTCACTGCTATTGGGATGTCGGTGGAAAAGAGTAGGGAATCTTTAATAGAAAGTGTCAGGAACTATGTCTATGTACAGCTGACCTACTGTATCTGAGGATTGTATATCCAAAGATTCAGCCAACAGTGTATAGAAAGTATTTAGAAAAAAAAAAAAATTCCATAAAGTAAAACTTGAGTTTTCCACATACCAAGGACTACTCTGAATCCCTATAAATGAAGTGATGTGTAGGAATACTGTGCTACAACCTCCCATCATTTCAAAGATCTTCAATCTTTCTCCAGCACTCTCTGTCTGAACACTGCTCACCACACATCGTATTTCTTTACTACTTGTGTTGTGTGCAACCTTTGTTTCTATGGAAAAAAAAAAAATTGGTTCTTAAAAAGCAAAGTGGTCAAAGCAATCTCTCAAAGAGGTAAAGTGCTATTTAAACAGCACTTACATTGTATTAGGTACATAAGTAATCTAGAGATGATTTAAAATATATGAATAGACTATATGCAAATATGAATACTAAACCATTTTAGATAAGGGATTTGAGCATCCACAGATTTAGTATTGGATGGGGGAGTCCTGGAGCAAATTCCCTGTGGATATTGAGAGACTATATACATACATGCATATGTTTACATCTATTTTAACTGATATGTCTATTTATATGTACTGATTTCTGTATTTAGCATTATATATGAGAATAAACCACAAGACTCAGTTTCGTTTTCTCACTGTTTATATTACTAATTCTCTCATTCAACAGTAAGAAATCTGACTTCCCATTCTTCTTAATATATTTATCTTTTGTTCACTCTCTGTAAATGAGAAGAAATGTTCATTATTACCACAGACTCTGCCCACACATGGATAATATTCACAACCCACCTGGATTCAACATCTTCGGTTGAATGATGGTACCAAGCATGGATGGTCTCTACTCACAGTTGTAACTCCAACAACTCATGGCAGGACACCCTCCTTCCCCACCTCAGGTTCTGAAAATAGTTGCCTTTAAATGAACTATAATAACTTCCCTCTTACTCTTAAATTATTAATAGTTTTACAACTTAATTTTGTTAAAGGCATTCTCTATATCTACTAAGATAATCATGTGTTTTTTTGCCCCTTGTTTTATTAATATGATGTATTGTGTGAATTGATTTTCACATGTTAAACTAAACTTGCATCTCTGTATATAATCATTTTATATATTACTGAATTTGGGTTGCTAATATTTTGTTAAAATTTTTAGTATCTCTATTTATGAAGAACGTCATTTACTTTTAACAATAAAATGCTATTTTCAAGATGATCAATCTGAAAGTGCTTTACTTAAGGTAAAACATACAAAACAATGGGGGGAGCATGAGATCTAAATTTAAGTATCTCTGAAAATAAAAACAGTGATCTGTCCATTACACAACCGGTTTTCAATTGGTCCCTACAGGGAATAATAAACCTTTTGGAGGGCAAATTCACATTTCACAATGCCTGAAGAGTGCTATTGTGATTCAGGGGGAAGAAGAATGGGTGAAAAAGGTTCCTAGGCATCCTACAAGAAGTACAGCAGTTTTAAAACACTAATAATGACCCTGAACCTTGCATGACATTCAAATGTTGTTGCAGATTATCAGTACTAAATTCAATCACTGTGTGAATTAAGATAAAAATTAACTTAATTTTTACATACTACATTAAGATTTAGTCACTATTTTGGAAAATGGTACTATTGCCAGACACCAGAATAGATCATGTGCCATACCTCTATCAGTCTGCATTTGTAGATTTCAAATTGACAATGGTTCTACGAATGAATGCATCCAACTACTTCATTATGTCTTACTGTTTGAGAACTTACTGAACACTGGAATATATACGATTTTAAATAATAGTCATTCATTTTACTTCTTGTTTATATTAGAGTGGAAGCAGCAATGGGCTCAAGCATAACAACAGTTTTGAGGAAGGCCCAGGACCGGGCAATGTTTTATTCAGTTATGCACAAGGTCAACATGAGTTGTAACAATAAGGCATTCTACGAATTAATTTAATACTATGTATTTTTTTAAAGCTCCATTTACAATTCCAAACCAGTATTCACAGATGAGGGATTACAAAATATCCATTTAAAAAAGCCTGCCAATGTGTTGATTCTTACTCAAAGCAACCCTATATTGACAAAAGACTAAAATTGGTTTCCAACACTATACATATTTATGGGAGCAGACTGACTCATCTTTTGCTCATTGAGTGATTCATGGGTTCAAGTTAATTACCCTTCAGTTAGTAACCCAATGCTTAACCCACTACACCACCAGGACTCCTTCTTTCATAAAAAGATGGTATTAATCTTGAAAGAGTAGAGAACCACTGCACTACATTGTTACTATTGTTACTAAGTGCTTTGGAGTTGATTCCCACTCAGAGTGATCCTGTAAAGGATTTCCTAGGAGCAGCTGGTGGGTTTTAATTGATGACTTTGTGATTAGCAGTACAGTGTTTATCCTACAGTGTCACACCAGAAGAACTACATCACATTTCATCTAAAATCTGTCTCCTTCTCAACATACTCACTGGATTGCCATATTAATATTCCTCTTATCTCTGGTCTAAATATCTTGTGACAGCCTCCAAACTAGCTTCTGTCCTTTGAAATCTCCCCTCCAATATAACATTCATATTGCCAAAAATATTTCTGCTTTCCCTATTAAAAAGCAAAAACAAAATGCTACCTATATACAAATTGGGTCAAAATAAGTCTGTGAATTTGTATTTTCCTTTGGGAAAAGCTCAAATTTTCCCCTATGTTATTTAGGACCTTTAAAAATATAGCTTTTTACCTGTAATTCTAGATTTATTTATGTAGCTCCTGTTGTTGTTAGGTGCCATCGAGTTGGAACTGAATCATAGAGACCATATACACAACAGAACGAAGTATTACTAGGTCCCACACCAACCTCACAATCTTTGTTAAACTTCAGTTATTGCTGCTGTCAATGTTAATCAACCCCACTGGAGGTCTTCCTCTTTTTCTCCAACAATCTACTTTATCAAACATGATATCTGTCTCCAGGAACTGGTCCATCCTGATAATACAGCTGCAGTATGAGAGATGAAATGTGGCCATCGTGGCTTCCAAAGAGCATTCAGGCTGTACTTCTTCCAACATTTTGCTGCTCTGTTCTTTTGGCAGTCCATGATACTTTTCCTATTCTCCCCAAAACCATAAATCAAATGCACCAAATCTTCTACAGTACACCCCATGCACTGTCCAACTTTCACATACATATATGAGGTTATTGAAAACACCATGAATTAGGTCAAACGCACCTTAGTCCTCACACTGGTATCTTTGTGTAACGCAAAACATCACTTGATTCTCGGCTGCTGCTTCCAGGAGTGCTGATGGTTAATCTGAGCAAAAGGAAGTCTTTGATGATAACCACGTTGGTCACCAATAAGGGGAAGTGAGAGGAAAACAGCAATGTAGCTGCAAGCTAAGTCCACCACATTCAATACACTCCTGTGAACCCAGGTAGATACCTGGTTGGCCAGCAGTTTGACAAGACCTGGGGACTCCTGGGCCCAGAGTCAGTTATATAGCCACAAAGGACTAGAGTGGAGAATGAAGCGTCCAGCTGATAAGTAGAGAGGGCATATGCACAAGAACACCCACAATTACAGATAATATCCACTTGACCTGGCTTCGATGGCTGGATGATGAGAGCTCAACTAGAAGAAGAAAGAAGAGGAAAAAAAGCATAATCTGATACAATTTGATGAACTTGACCTACACCTATGTATGCAATAGCTCAAAAGAGGGAACAAATCTTTACAGTGAGGCAAAAGAGGGAACACACCTTTACAGTGAGGATAATTCCCACCACTTCAATACACAGGGTAGACAGGAATGGGCAATTTGGACATTGGCTACCAAAAGTGGGGGGTGGGTGGACTACAAAGGCAATAAGTGACTGGCTTACAAGCTTTCAAGAGGGAGCCTAGATCCAGAGGGTGCAGAGGAAGGTAGAATCTCCACTGAGTAGTATCCAATTGTCTGGGCGGAACTGATGAAAGGAAATGTGAATAGTACTCATGTGGTACAATAGTGAATAATTACTACCAGGACTGACTGTGAGGGTTAGAAATGTAAAGGTAGATGTTTTGTAGCAAAAGGAGGGGAGTGGTTGACTTTGCAGTCTAGGAGCGGAGGGCCCTGGGTCCATCAAGACAGAAGAGTGGAGTGAAGGACCCTACCCAGAGAAACAGTGATGTCAGAGATGGAGGCAGAGAGG
Source organism: Chrysochloris asiatica (assembly GCF_000296735.1). Taxonomy (NCBI): domain Eukaryota; kingdom Metazoa; phylum Chordata; class Mammalia; order Afrosoricida; family Chrysochloridae; genus Chrysochloris; species Chrysochloris asiatica. The sequence goes on from NW_006408673.1 coordinate 6,051,733, forward strand.
ATTACATGGAGAGATGGAGCATCTGGGAACTCTAGACTAAGGGAGAGGGGCTGTGTGCTGACGACCAGGGGGCAGGCTTGTAGTGTATACCATTTGGTTGGTTGCTGATGCTGATGTTACCATGGCAATGAAAGGATATAAGATACGATGAATGTAAGGCTAATGTTCTCCCATGTAAACTGTAACACAATTCACAAGAAAACATGAAAAAAATGGAAGTCTTTGATAACTGCTATCTTTGTCTCCACTTAAATTGATGCTATTTATTGGTCCAGTGGTGAGGATTTTTGTTTTCTTTACATTCAGATGCAACCTATACTGAAGGCTGCAGTCTATGATCTTCATCAATCAGTATTTTAAGTCCACTTCACTTTCAGCAAGTAAGGTTGTATCATCTACATACTACATGTTAATAAGTCTTTCTCCAATCCTGATGTCAAATTTCTCCTCATATATTCTAGTTTCTTGGATTATTTGCTGAGCATACAGACTGAATAAGTATTGTAAAAGAATACAACCCTGGCATACGCCTTCCCTCATTTTAAATCATTCAGTGTTCCCATGTTCTGTTTTAACAACTGCTTCTTGTCTATGTACAGGTTCCTCATGAGCACAACTAAGTGTTCCAGAACACTCATTCTGTATAATGTTGTCCATAGCCTGTCATTATCCACACAATCAAAATCCTTTGTATAGTCAATAAAGCACAGGCAAACATCTTTCTGTACTCTCTGCTTTCAGCCAATATTCATCTGACGTCACCAGTGATATCTCTCGTTCCAAGTTCTCTTCTGAATCTGGTTTGAAGTTCTGGAAGTTCTCTGTCAATGTATGGTTGTGACTGGTTCTGTATTATCTTTAGCAAAATTTTACTTGCATATGTAATTAATGATATTACCTGATGATTTCTGCATTTCGTTGGGTCACCTTTCTTTGGAATGGGCACAAATACGGATCTCTTTCAATCAGTTGGCCAGACAGTTTTCTCCCACATTGACTGGCACAAATGAGTGAGTGCTCCAGTGCTACATCAGTTTGTTGAAAGATTTTAATTTGTATTCCATCAATTCCTGGTGCCTTGTTCTTAGTCGATGCCTTCAATGCACATTGGAATTCTTTCTTCATTATTACTGCCTCTTAATCATATACTACCTCTTCAAATAAGGAGCTCTGGTAGCGTAGTGGTTACGAATCGGGCTGCGAACCTTAAGGTCAGCGGTTTGAAACTACCAGCCACTCCGCGGGAGAAAGATGAGGCTTTCTACTCCCGTAAAGATTTACACCCTTGGAAACCCTGTACAGGGTCGCTATGGGTCGGACCCGACTCGATGGCACTTAACAACAACAACAACAACAACCTCTTCAAATGGCTGAATATTGGCCATTTATTTTTAGTACAGTGACTCTGTGTATTCCTTCCATCTTTGTTTGATGTTTTCTGCATCATTCAATATTTTCTCCATAGAATCCTTTAGTATTTCAAGTTGCAGCTTGAATTTTTTCTTCAGTTCCCTCAGCTTGAGAAATGCTCAGTACGTTTTTCCCCTAATTCCAGGTCCTGGCACACTTTGTTATAATATTTGACTTTGTCTTCTTGAGCTGTTCTTTGAAATTTTCTACTGAGCTCTTTTACTTCTGCATTTCCTCCATGTGCCTTAGCATCTCTATGCTGGAGAGCAAGTTTCAGAGTCACTCTGACATCCAACTTCGTCTTTTCCTTCTTTCCTGTCTTCTTCATGGTCTTTTGCTTTCTTACTGTATGAAGTTCTTGATGTCATCCCATAACTCTTCTGGTCTTCAGTCATTAGTGCATCAAATCTGTTCTTCAGATGATCTCTAAATTCAGGTGTATTATGTACAAGGTCATAATTTGACTCTTAAGGAGTTCTTTTAATTTTCTGCAGCTTCAACCTGAACTTGTATTTGAGCAACTGATTCTCTGTCTCACATTCTGTCCCTGGCCTTGTTTTGGCTCATTCTATGGAGTTGTTTCCACCATCTCTTTCCAGAGATGTAGTCAATTTGATTTCTGTGTATTCCATATGGTGAGGTCTATGTGTACAATCATCTTTTATGTTGTTAAAAAATTATTTACAATGAAGACATTGGTCTTGAAAAATTCTGTCATGTGATTTCGAGCATAGTTTCTATCACCAAGGCCCTATTTCCTGACTACTGATCCTTCCTCTTTGGCTCCAGATTTTGCATTCCAATTGCCAGTAATTGTCAATACATCTTGATTGCATGTTTGATAATTTCAGACAGAAGAAGTTGGTTGTTGCTGTTGTGTGAAATGGAGTCAGCTCCTATTCATAGCAACCCTGTACAGGGTTTCCAAGCAGCAGCTGGAGAGCTTGAATCACCAATCTTGCAGTTCAAACCTGACCTTTCAGTCCAGTGCATTAACCTGCAGCACCACACCCTGAATTCTTCAATTTTGTCAGCACTGGATTTAATGGTTGATGCATAAATTTGAATAATAGTGGTATTCGTTGGTTTCCCTTATAGGCATATGAATATTATCCTATCACAGAGAGTGATGTACTTTAAGGCAGATCTTGCTATGTTCTGTTTGATGATGAATGTGATGCCATTCCTCTTTGTCATTCCTGGTATAATAAACCATGTGATTATCAGATTCAAAATGGCCAATAACAGTCCATTTCAGCTCACTAATGCAAAGGATATTGATGTTTATGCATTTCGTTTCATTTTTGACAATTTCCAATTTTCCTAGATTCATACTTCGTACATTCCATGTTCTGAATATTAATGGATGTTTACAGCTGTTGCTCATTTTGAGTTGTACCCCATCAGCAAATGAAGGTCTTGAAGGCTTTACTCCATTCGTGTCATCAAGGTCAACTCTTCTTTGAGGAGGCAGATCTTACCCAGTCATGTTTTGAGTGCCGTCCATCTTGAAAGACTCATCTTCTGGCACTGTATCTAACAATATTCTGGTGCTCTTCAACATGTTTCAGTATTCACTATTCCGGTGCGGACACTGTTCCACTACTTTTCATATTGTTTTCCATGATTAAATATTCAGAAGTAGTCCATCTTTCTTCCTAGTCTGTTTTCGTCTAGAAGGTCAGCTGAAACCTATCCACTGTGGGTGACCTTACCGGTATTTAAAATACCCATGGCATAGCTTCCAGAGTCACACACACACACAAGCCATCACATTAAGACAAACTGATAGATGAGTGGTGGAGATTTATCTATAACCACCCCCAATACATATACTGTATCCAAGCCAAACTTTCTTACTGGAATTTATCAAAATTCTCGTATTATTTCACTGCAGGGTCTTGCATGTACGACTCTCTATTCTGACATGACTTTACCATTATCGTCGCAAACATAGCAGGAATTGTTTACTGTAGGATACTCTAACACCTTAATCCTCCCTCAAAACCAAGCCTTGTATCACAGAGATATATGTATATGAGACCATCTATATTCTACTGTAATTAAATTAACTGTACAACCTTCATACTAAACTATGTGAATCTTTTCATACCCAGTAACAATGTTTATCAGTCCTTAATGTTCATTGATTAATGAATATTTAACTAATTTTCCATCCTTCTCAAATCTAACCTTTCTGAAATTCTAAATTCTACTGACAAATATCTCAATATCCATAATGACCTATATATAATTCTAATTTAATCAACAAAAGCATGGAAAACTTGCTAACTTTCTCATCTTAAGATGTCATGAAAAAAACTCATTGATAGTATTATATTAATTTGTCTATTTAAATAAAATTTCAGCTAACTTAAAATAGGAGAAACACTTTGCAACTAAGGTTTCATTCACCTACTTTTCATTTTTACCTTTGCAGCAAACAAATATACAGATTTCTAACCTCTCAATGTTCAAATAGAAATATATACACATTACATCACATCAAACAATTCCTTTATATGTTCTTGTTTTTATGCATAACGCAAAGAATCAAGTTTAGGAGTAATGGAGTGCGCTACAGTCATTACACACTAATGTGGCAAATATTACAGAGTCAATTTAAGTAAACTCTAAAGGGTTATTAGGTCAAAATGAAAGACTGCATAATTTATCAGAATAAGCAAATCATTTTGAAAGTACGGAGTTAAGTGCGGCATTATCCTATTACTGCCTTTCATGAATAAAGGTTAATATCAATGTTTATATATTTACACACTAGATGGTATTTACTATATAACTTTATTTGTTAAAAAAAAGTTTTCTGACACTGTCATATTTTAAACCACTAGGCCAAATGTAATTTACAGCACTGCATTATACTAATATAAATTCTATTTATTATTCTAAGTTTTAAATAAATAGTTAAAATTGCCTCAGGCATTTGGGTTAGCAAAATATGCTGACTGTGAAATATAAAATCTCAGTTTGGCACTTTGTGGCAATTCAAAAGCTTAATAAATATACTTATTTGTAAACTTTTAAAGCATTTACAGTTATATTTTATTGTTTTATATTATTGGGATTTATTGTTTGGTATTTTTGCACAGTATTTCTCTTGCACAAAAAGCGAGATACTTGGGGGATTGGTAGGTATAAAATACTGATCAATGAAAACAGGAAAAAAAGATAAAAATTTAAAAGTAGCTGTTACTCTAATGAAAAAAGAGATCGTGATAGTTTGCTTCTTCATATATCCATTGTTGTTAAGATGTTGTTACATGCCTTCAAGTCAGTTTCCATTCATAGCTACCCGTTTTAGGGTTTCCAACAAGCAGCTGGTAGTTTTAAACTGCTGATCTTGCGATTTGAAGTCCTGTGCTGATCCTATATTGCCACACCAGGAGTCCTCATAAATCTACAGCATGTTTCAAGTATTATATATTTCATATTCTAAGTTAAACAGTAATATATATGAAATGGATTCAACAGCTATAACAACACAAAAATAGGGAAATATATTGGTGGCAAACTAATGCTACTTTTTCCAAAATAAAACTCAAATGAAGGAAGGATATGACTAGATGAAGCAAACAGGCAAAATCACAACTAAAATCTGTTATTATTTTCCCATTTTACTGTACATTGCTGTGGTTAAGTGCCATAGTGACCCTGTACAAGGTTTCTGAGGAGCCACTGGTAAGCTTGAACCGCTGACCCTGCAGTTAAAACAGCTTTGCAGTCTGGTGCATTAACACAGGGCCACACCAGAACTCCTTACTGTACAATCATACTATTTCAGTTAACAAAAAAAAAATTTCAGTTATAAGAAAGATATCAAAATTAACTTTGTAGTAAAATTACTTCAAACAAGTTCACATCTATAAGGCCAACATGTTATTGAAGAAGATAAATACATGAGCAAAAGTCAAATGTGTACTATACTTACAAATAACACAAAAAGGGACAGAAGGAGAGGTAGTTTACAAAGAATGGAACAGAAAAGTTTAATGTGATATTTGCATAATTATACTAAAATGAAACCTAAAACATCCATTACATGTTCTTTGCTGTTGCTTTTTAAATTAATGCATTGGCGATTTGTGTAAATGGAGTACTTACTGTTGAACCCACAAAATAATTTGTCCACAGAATCTCACCAAGGAAAACGTAATGGCCATATAATCCAACCATGCCTTTCATTTAATGTAAAAAGTTGCCAAATAAAAATCTCCATCCACAACTGATCCCTTCTAAGCCAACCTGTGTGGAATACTCACTCCATTTTGGTAAAACACAAACTATTAGCAGCTTCATTTATTTCATTCCAAAAATATTTACTAAGCATCTACCACCATATGCCAAGTAATTAAATATGGAGAAGTGTCAGAAAATAGAAAACCAAACAAAGAGATTTATAATAAAATCTTAGAAAATATGAGGGAAAATAGTCTTGCACTGTTAATACAGGTTAAGAGACAGTAATAGAGGGGCATGAGATGGTCAGAAAAGGTAAAGAAATATGGCAGAGGGGAAACGTGAGCAGACATGACAGAGGGAAAGTCAGTTATACTGACATCTGAAGTTAAAGTGGTCCTTGCAGGAAAAACAGATGCAAATGCTCAAAAATGCAAGTAAATTCAAATAAGAGCAAATAAACTATGGTTTACTGTTAATCTGAGATCAAATTATCCAGTATTCTGTGTATTTCAACAGAATGGGTTAGCTTGTAAAGTGGAATATTACAGAGATAAAGTGATCAAAGTGGTAGTAGGACACTAGTTAGGACACTAGGACACGGATTAGCAAATTATTTTTGTATAGCCCATAAGAAGAGGAGAGTGTTCTTTAAGTTTCAAATAATTGGAAGAGAAAAAAGGAAAACATGTCATGTGAAAATTATATAAAAGTCATACTTAAATGCCCATAAATAAAGTTACTGATTCAGGAAAGAAGGCTGGTCTGAGATAAGGCATGGGACAAAGCAGCACGCCTCCATGGAGGAAAACCCGAACGCGACCCCGGCTCCAGTCAAGGCAATTCCTCTAACTGAGCCAAACTGGAATCCAAATGACTGGGCCTGCCGAAACTGGGACACTTTAAAAGGTGCATTCTCAGAGGTCTGAAGAAGGGAAATAAAAGAGCTTGAACAAGGTACAAGCAGTTCAGCAGAAGGTAACTGAGCAGAGGCACTCTGAATTCTTTAAAATAATCTACCAAGTTTATTATAAATTCATAGACCTTGATCCCAGGAACTCACCAAATATCAAATGTTTAACATGACTTTTATCTTCCAAAGTGCGCCCCGATATGAGAAAGAAATTGCAGAAATTCAACAGGGTAATTGGCATGAATTGGCATCCCAGTTTGTGGACAGACATCACCTTCGATGTATTTAACAGCCGAGAGCACGAGTCTCAGGCCATTACTGTCTTCCAAAAGACCACTAGAAGTCTGCTAAGGACCTCCACCCTGGAGATCATGTTCTGCTCAGAATATGGAGAGAAGGATTTGAAAACCAGTTAGAAGAAAGGTGGACTGGACCCTGGTAAGTCTTAACAGGTACCCCATCAACTGTCAAGTTAGCCAGACTCAAAACCTGGACACACCATACCAGAATCAAGTCTTAACCTGTCAGTTGACAGGACTACCTGGATATCAAAAGCAACTGGAGAAACCCAACTAAAGATAAGAAGATGCCTCTTAAAATAATGTATCCACTTCTCTTTACAATGGGTCTCTTGCAAGACATTATTCCCTTTCAACAAGATGAAAACATTTGGGTCTATTTAGCTCAGAGTGTAATGAATGTATCTGATTTTTGTGTTTCAGGAAGCACTTACATAGAGCAGACCTTCACCTCATGTTTAGTTGGGGTATGTACTCTTTTAGAGTTAATTCAAAATTTTACCCTACTTCAACATATTCAAATGAATATCACTTGTGATGACATCTATACTTGGGGCTCAGTGGGAATGAGGAAAGACATGTTCTCTATTCAGCTTAAAACAGTTACCCCTAGTGCCCACTGTGTGCAGTTCTCCGGATATACAACTGATTGCAAATCTTTAAGAAACATTATTCTAAACTGTGTAGAGGTAAATACAATGTCGTATGCCAAGAGACATATTAAACTATCTTCCAGGTAGATCCTCCTGTGGGCAGCGGGTTTTTCGAATATTCCCACCAATGCCTCAGAGGGCTCACCACCTTTTTACCCAGGATTCAGATTTAAAAGAAACAAAGAGTCAAGTGACCCAGGAAGTTAGTCTGCTGACTGTCTAGTGATCTGCATTTATTTAGCCCTACAGAATACGTAGCTTTATGTTTGTCACCCCTGCCATGGTTATTGCCCTAAATGCAGAAATCAGTTGATGAGCCTGTTCAAAACTCTAACACAACTCTCCAGGTAATCAATGCCCTAAGTGTAGCACTAGGACAGGTCAGGGAAACGCTTTTGGAAAACAAGGCTGCTATGTATATCCAAATGTTACTTACCCTATCTAATGTGCCTGCTCTTTGTGAAAGACAGGACGGTCTTGAGAAATCATTCTCTCCGTCCTCCAGACTGCTGGCTTTCTACTAACAAAGCTTGGACTGGATCTCTCCCCATCTCGGTGACTGACTACAGTGACAGGTGGCAAACCCTTGTTTTGGTTTGGCAACACTATGACCCTCAACTGTCTTTCAGGTATGGAATTGAACTCACCTTCATGGCCCAATTTTCAACCAAACAGTAGATAGATATATAGAGGAACAACAACACTTCTAAGGTGCACTAACAATGGAATCATCAATCATTTAACATCAAAAGGGCAACATTTACCTAAGAGCAAATTTGAAAAAGGATGGGAAGGAGGATGGAATAGAAATAGAAACTACAGAGAGGAAGTGGAATAATGGTTGTCGCATGGAGAGGATTGCAGTCATTGAGATGAAACAAAATATATGATTTCATCAATGTAAAACTCATGATCTTCTCTGTAAACCTTCACATAATTCACAATAAAATGTTTGTTTTTTTTAAAAAGTTATTGATTCAGCCACATTCATTTACTTGTGGACTGCCTATGGCTGCTTTTGGAGTCCTGGTGTGGTGCTGTTGGGTAAGCACTGGACTGTGAACCCCAAGGTCAGCGGTCCACATCTACTAATCACTCCTTGACATCTACTAGTCACTCCTTGGAAACCCTATACAGGGTAGCTATGAATCAGAAGTCACCGGAAGGCACTTTTCAACAACATGGCTGCTTTAGCTTTTGCAGTGCACCCTGTTTAACACAGCTGCTCTGCACAGCACAGATCACGGTGGTGTCACTTTGAGCATCATGAGTATTACTTGACCTACTTTTATTTTCTATTTGTTACTTGTTATTGTCAGTGTTCTAGTGTGGCACTGCAAGATTAGCACTGGACTAACCACAAGACTAATAGTTCAAACCCACCAGCTGGTCCTTGAAAACCCTATACAGGATTGTTATGACATGGAACTGACTCAACAGCACTTAACAACAACATTACCAGGGTGTACATACCAACAGCACTTAACAACAACATTACCAGGGTGTACATACCATAGCAAAACAAAAATGGACTTGGAATTCAAGTTTTTTAATGGCACAGTAAATTCTTTTGTTTAAGAACTGCATGGCAAAGCATTTATTCATAATGCACTGACTATAGTAGTGAAAACACAATGCAGTATACATTGGCACCACCCAAGTGTTCATTATAATATTCCAAGCTGACAATGGAAGCAGCAGTTAGAGAAATTTAAAAATGTAAAACAACGTACTTCATCATAACAAATTTCTTCACAAAAATGAAAATGAAGCTACAACCAATGTATGTTTCACAGTAGCTCATTTGTCAGTCAAGCTAAAAAAAACTATTTAGAGATATGACTTAATTAAACTGTATTTGACTTGGCAGCCAAAGAGTTTTATCCTGAGAAAATAAACTTGTTTAAAACTATTAGTCTTTCAGCAAGAACAGCTGCTCAAGTTGCTGAGAAAATTACAAATAATATCAGCAGACAAAAACAGGGCAAATGATTTTGAGTAGTTTTCCTTGTCTCTTGATGAATCAACACTGTTCAGTTGCTGCTGTTTATTCAAGGAGTCAATGACAATTTTAAAGTCACTGAAGAAAGAGTCTAACGGAATACTACAAGGTCGGCAGTTCAAACCCACCAGCTGCTTCCTGTAAGCCCTATATGTGGTCTTAGTTGGAAATGACTGTACGGCACTTAACAACAGCAACAATAGCATTTCTGATGCTGTAATTCTTAATGGGAACAGAAAGCCTCACCTTTCTCCCATGGAGGGACTGGTAGATTCAAACTACTTGGACTTGTAGCTAGCAACCCAGTCATAATCCACTACACTATGACAACTCCTAAATAAGAAGTGATGAATTTGCAATATGATAAATAATATGCTACAAGGCACATATAAAAAGAATAATATAATGGAATGTGACAACTCTGAAGATATGAATTGTTGTTGTTGTTGTTAAGAGCCATCAAGTTGATTCTGACCCAAGCAACACTGTATAGGGTTTTCAAGGAGCAGCTGGTGAGCTTGAACCACCAACCCGGCAATTCAAATGGCTTTGCAGTCTGGCGCATTAATCCACAGTGCCACACCAACACTCCCAAGATATGAATACACGCAATTAAAATATTAATTAAGTAATATACTTATTTGTCTGAGAAGATATTTTTAAACATGACACATACAGAAGGTAATCACCAGTGACATTAATAGATGAAAATTTGCCATGGAATTTGAACCCCAAAAGAAATCCATTCTTATTAGGAAATCTACTACAGAAAATCCCTAGACTTTAGATTTTAAATTTGTGATTTCTCATGTGTAATATCCTCAGGTTTTTTCATATCCTCAATTTTGCCTTCTGACTGAAAAGTCTAAAATATATACTATCTGGTTCTTTAATAAAAAAAAGTTTGCCAACCCTTGGTAAGTTTAATTTAGACCAAAGGAGTAGTGAAGTAGATGATAAAAAAATGCTCATATTTTGTTTTTATTTTAATGGAAGAAGCCAATGAGATTTCCTGACTCTTCAAACCTACTGTCTCTGCCTATCTTTCATTCCCTTCAAGATTTATCCAGTTTATGGAACACAAGGCCACCTTTCTAAAGCAGGTATTTACTGGTTCAAAACCTCTAAAATGTCCAACAAAGTGAGGCTAAATCTCTTACCTCCAGCATTTATAAATCACATCTATTAGATTCCAACTTGTCTATCTGGTCTTATTGCCCCCAAATCTGCTTTACATATCATTCACTCCAGACAAACAAATAGAATTGCTATGTGTTCTCTGTGCTTGCCCTTCTAGTTTCTGTCTACATGCTGTTGTCTATCTTCCTTTCACTAAAAGTAATGCCTTTCTTTTGCATACCAGTTCTACCTCATACTTTGAACTATAACTCCTATGACACTTTCCCTGGCTACTTAGCGGTAAGCAAGCTCTTCCTTTCCTGAACTTAATCAACAATTTAGCTGTACCTTTTTAAAATCATGTAACACTTTGGAATCTTAGCATGTCTTTTATGCAAATGTACTGGCTTTTATTAAGATCTGTTGGCGCTGTAGGATAAGGCCTGGGCCACAAGGACAGTTTGAACCACAAGATCATTGCTTCTAGCCAGCTAGCTGCTCCTTGGAAACCCTATACAGGATCACAATGCGTCAAAACCAACTCGAAAGCATCTAACAACAATAACTTACTAAGCATTAACATTAGGCAACCTGCATATACTACATAGTTGTATGACTTATGTCAATCTGATAAATGTAAAAAAAGTGGCTGAGAAATTAAGAAAATGGCATAGACTTGCAAGTACTCAATAAATATTTTTAAATTAATAAATTATTCCAAAATGAGTTGTCACTATGAATGTTCCAAGTATATACACATGCTTGGCTTTATGATAACCACAAGAAGAGTACCAAAAGTAAAGATTATGAAAGAAAAGCTCATGTAATAGGTAAGAATTTGTGCTAAAATCAAATAATAAAACACTTAACCATTTACTCTGATCACTATTTGCCAAATAGTTTGTAAGGCGCTTTCCACATTTTATTATTTTATACTCACTTTATACTTTAAGATGTTGAAGTTTAGTGAAATTAAGTTACAAAGTTTAACTTAGCCAGGATACATAAAAAGGCACACCTTTCTGACTTTAAAGCCCTTGAGTTATAGTAGTAATAAGGTCCTAGTAGCCTAAGCTAGAAAAACATATATTTAAGTACACACTTCTCTTTTTTATTAGTATTAAGAAATGAGTATCTACAAAGTATTACATCTGATATTTCATCCAGAAACTGAGAAAATTTTTCCTTATACACCTAACAGATGGGAGGTGTGGTCCTAAAAAAACAGTAATTTGAGGTGATAACGGTTGAAAACAAATAGTAAACTAACACTGAAAGATGTATGTTGTTGTTGTTATGTGCCATGGAGTCGCTTCCGACTCATAGTGACCCTGCACAGGGTTTCAGAGGCTGTTAATCTTTACGGGTGGCAGAACACCTCATCTTTCTCCCGCGAAGTAGCTGGTAGTTTCGAACTGCTGACCTTGTGGTTCACAGCCGGATTTGTAACCACTACGCTACCAGAGCTCCTTGATGTATAGTAAATGAAAAAGATCCTTATCTATTACATTAAAATACAGTGGTAGAATTCACAAAAAGATACAATTAGTGTATAAATTATACAAAAATCCTATGTGCTATGACTTTTCTACAAGCATTTCTGGTCAAAGAGTAACCTTTTAATACTTAAAGTGTAAATGAAAATACCATTAAAAAAATAAACTTTACATTTACAAAACTGAAATGTCAGTGCTACTTATCATGATGTTTTACTTCATTAGAATTAAAGACCAAGAAAAACACTCTACTTCTACTTATAATAAATAAAACTAATCAATGCTGTAATCCTTCCAAAAGAATCATTAGAACTCTGGGAGAAAGCTAAAGAGGAGAAAACATCATGTCTATTATTACTGTGACTAAATGGGATTAACTAATTCTCCTGAGATGAAGTTATGAATTCAGCGAAGCTCAGAACACTAAGAAAATTCCTGAGGAGAGAATGCAAATAGCTTCCTAATTATCTACAGCCTATTAACAAGCAATTCTTATTACTCGCAATTAAAATCATCTTAAATTTTATGATAAAAATTTATTGAAACGTTGAAAATTATATGCTAATTATTGTACTTAAGGCACATGTTTAGTTTGTACTTTTACTGTGGGCTCTATAAATAATAAAATATCAAGTTCTAGGTGATACACTGACTAAACATTTTACAAAACTAAAAACACAGTTGGTGTAGGTACAGTCTGAGCTCCTGCTATAAATTCATAGACATACAGCACTAGAATACCCCATTGGTGGGTATGTCCTTCTTGTTGACCATGAGTCCGCAACGCCACAGTTCCAGGCACTGGAAAGGGAATCTGTTAAAGAATTTATTTTCGGTATAAAAAAATATACCTTTGATTAATGTATATGAAACATTTATTTCTTCTCTGTAAGCTGCATGAGGCCCAAGAATAAGTCTGTCTGATACACAGCTATATCCTTAACACTCAGCACAAATGAAGCAGTCATAAATACTTGAAAAGGAAGGAAGAAAAGAAGGAAAGGGGTGGGGAAAAATTCATGTACAAAGTATATCCAAAAAGGATGTATTCTTTATGCAACTACCATAGCTTGCAGTTTCCTGGGTCATCATATTCTTTAGTAAGCAAAATATTGTGGCATAAAGAACAAAAAAACCCACATATACAAATTGTAAAATAAATAAAGGAGCAAGTCTCATGGATGGTGCTCTTCTTTTAGCTTAGGACTTTCCTCCTATCATAACTATACTGTATTATTTTCACACCTATAAAAACCAGAGGAAATTCCTTAATATCATCTTCACGATTCTAATCCACATTCAGTTTTCCTATCTCATTTTTATTTCTTTATGCTTTTTTTTTTTGTTGCTCAAAATCAGGATCCAAAACACAGTTTATATTTTGTACCTACTGACATGTTTCTAAAATCTCTTTTAATCTATCAGTATCCTCCTCTTTTTACTATTACCATTCTTTTTATATATTGCTATTTTGGCCATCTAGTTGTTGATAACTCATTAACAACCTGCTATATGCAGATGATACAACCTTGCTTGCTGAAAGTGAAGAGGACTTAAAACATTTACTGATGAAGATCAAAGAGCACAGCCTTCGGTAAGAATTACATCTCAATGTAAATAAAACAAAAATCCTCACCACTGGACCCAATAAACAACATTCTTATCAAGGAGAAAAGATTAAAGTTGTCAAGGACTTCATTCTTCCTGGATCAACTGTCAACACTCATGGAAGCAGCAGTCAGGTAATCAAACATATTGCATTAGGCAAATCCGCTGCAAAAGACCTTTTGAAAGGGTTGAAGAGCAAAGATGTCAGATTGAGGGCTAAGGTGTGCCTGACCCAAGCCATGGTATTTTCAATAATCTCATATGCATGTGAAAGCTGGACAGTGAATAAGGAAGCCATAGAAGAATTGATGCCTTTGAGGCATGGTGTTGGAAAAGAATATTGAAAGTGCCATAGGCTGCCAAAAGAACCAATAGATCCATTTTGGAAGAAGTGCAGCCAGAGTGCTCCTTAGAGGCCCAGATGGCCAAACTTCGTCTCTCATACTTTGGACATATTGTCAGGAGGGACCAGTCACTGGAGAAGGATATCATGTTTGGTAAGGTGGAGGGTCAGAGAAAAAGAGGAAGACCCCCAACAAGATGGATTGGCCAAGTGGCAGCATCGATGGACTCTAGCGTGGCAACAGTAGTGAGGTTGGCCCAGGATCAGGCAGTGTTTCGTTCTGCTGTGCATTAAGTCACTATGGGTCAGTATCAACTTGATGGCACCTAACAACAACAACAAAGTTGTTGGGTCAGTATCAACTTGATGGCACCTAACAACAACAACAAAGTTGTTGATAACTACATCTCTTTATGATCCAATTCCTGAAAACTGGATGTTAGATCTAAGTGACAATGTCCAATAGAAATATGATGTGAGCCACATAAGTCAAAATTTTCTAGGAGTCACATTAAAAAAGAAAGAGAATCCAGTGAAATTAATTTTAACCATACATACACTATTTCATTACCTCAGAATATCTAAATTATCTTTTTAACATGTAAATGAATACAAAAATTATTGCTATTTTACATCCTTATCTCAAAAGCATTCCATATGTAGTGTGTATTCTACACAAACAAGATGTTAAAAAAAAAAAAAAAGGACATTTCAATTTAGACTGAACATATTCTGACTGCCCAGTAGCTACAAGCAAAACAGTGCCTATTATACAAGACTGCATATATATTAATCAAAGGAGGATGGAATTTTTTGGAAAGAATATGTGGAGACCTAGAATGTCTGGTTGTTTCTCTTTCTGTGATGTTAAGCATGGTCTGGACTTCCGGTATGGGGCGGGGAAAGCAGAGACAGATGGTGAAAATTCCTCTGCCAAACTCCCCCTAAGCAGAGAAACAGTGGTCCGCATAAAACCTGCAGAGCTTTGGATCTTGTTTAAGGTTCCGGGCACCAGATTCCCACATCCAACTCAGAAGAAATCTGCCTGTGGAAGTAAAATACGGTGATTTCTGAATCGATCCAGCCATGACGGCTGGTAGCCAGAAGTCCTCAGGATGGAGGGTCGGGCCACAGTCAAACAGAGGCAGCAACCCAGTGCTATGAGCAAGGGAGCTAGCACATTTTGAGGGAGAGATGTGACCAATTTTTCATCTTTCACTATTCATTTTTCACGTATCACTCCTCTTCACCCTGATCGTACCCTTACTGCACAGCCCAAATGCCTTCTGGTGGGTTAAAGCACACCCACAAAAGCGTCCAGCATTGTACCCACAGTTTTCCAACGGCAGAGAGGAAACTCACAAGCTGCTTCTTATGACGTTCTGACCCTGGGAACCAACCCCAAACTTTACCTAGGCAGGACCCTTTACTGCTGCCTGCACAGCAAAGGCCATTGGACAGTGTCTATCCCAATTTTATTTTTGTTTTTGATTGGTGGTTTCTGTCTCTGCTTTTATATTGTTTTTGTCTTTGGTCCTCTTGGCATCACTCTTCTCCCAGGGGTCGCAGCTTTCTCCCCCTACCTTATCCAAGAAGAGACAGCAACTGTGCTCATATATCCAAGTTACAATCATACCCTGTAAGACCCCACCATCTGGACAAGAGCAAAAACCAGCTGCTAGGCATCACACAAGAAAAGGGAAACCTATCTCGAGATCATACCCACCAGAAGACAAGGACATATCAAGCACCCACTCAAGTATTTGTATAGTAAGTGAATGAATGAATTAAAAAGCTAAAACTTTTCAGAAGATTACTCAAATTTCAGCATACTACTACTACCAACAAGGAGCTCTGGTAGCGTAGTGGTTACGAATTGGGCTGCTAACCTCAAGGTTGGCAGTTCGAAACTATCAGCTGTTCCGCAGGACAAAGATGAGGCGTTCTACTCCCATAAAGATTTACAGCCTCAGAAACCCTGTGTAGGGTCACTATGAGTTGGAACAGACTCCGTGGTATTTAACAACAACAATAACATGTCCTGGAGTCCTGGTGTGGTACTATAGGTTAATACGCTGGACTGCAAAGTCAAAGTGAGCTTCAAGTTCACCAGATGCTCTGCTCCTCAGAAACCCTTTAGAGGCTATGGGTGGGAACCAACTTGATGGCACTCAACAACAACAATAAAAATACCATGCCCAAAGTACATAAGATAAGTCTTATCATCCTCTCTTCTAAGAAGCATTCTGGTTGTATTTCTTCCAACACAGGTTTGTATGCCTTTCTGGCAGTCCATGATATATTCAATATTCTCTGCCAACATCATAACTCAAGTGCATCAGTTTTTCTCCAATCTTCTAATTCACTGTCTAACTTTCACATGTGAATAAGATAACTAAAAATACCATGACTTGGTATCAGGTGCACCACAATAGTCCTCAAAGTGACACCTCTGTTCTTCAACACTTTTAAAGTGGTCTTCTGCAGCAGATTTGCCAAATGGATTAAATCATTTGATTTCTTAAACTGTTGTTTCCATAAGCATTGATTGAGGATTGGAATAAGTTTAAATTGTTGATAACTTCAATCTTTTTAAAGTTTATTATTACGTTGTTTATAAGGATTTCTGTTTTCTTTACATTGAGGTATAATCCATACAAAAGGTTGTAATATTTGATCTCTATCAGTAAGTACTTCAAGTCCTCTTTACTTTCAGTAAGCAAGGTTGTATAAGGCATCCTCCAACCTTACTGTAATATTCTTCTTTATATAGCCCACTTCTTGGATTATTTGCTCAGCATACAGATTGAACAAGTATGGTGAAAGGATTGTATAACCCCAGCAAAACGTGTGTTCTTAATAAGGAAATCTACCCCCCCATGATCATTTAATCGAAAGCTATCATATCAAACATGACTATCCAAGAAATGGATAAAATAATGCTTCCATCTTTTCACACCATTGCCAAGAGCAATTCTTAGTCATATATTCCAGACAGAAACAACCAGCAAAGTTAATGAAAAATAAAGATCATTTAGGGTGGCTTATCTTTTTACCTAATGATTAGGTTTCCATATGATTACAAAGTCCTGAATTCGATTCGGTATAAGTCTTGGTGACATGAAAGCTCATAGCTAGTGTACACTACTGTACATTAAAACCAAAAATCAAACTCATTGCCATGGAGTCAATTCCAAATCCCAGCAACCTTACAGGACAGAGTAGAATTGCCCCTCGGGTTTTCCAAGATTGGAAAATTTAAAAAGAATCAGACTGCCATATCTGTATTCAAACCACTGCCATTTCAGGTAGCAGCCAAGTGATTAATCACTGCACTACCAGGGCTTGATGTGTTGTTGTTGCTAAGGGTTGTTAAGTCAGTTCTGACTCATAGTGACACTGCACAGGATTTCTGAGGTGTAGTAGCTGGTGGGCCTGAACTGCCAAACTCATGAAGAGCAGTTCAGTGCTTATCCTACAGTGTCACTTAAGTATTGTATAGGTAGGTGTCTTCTTACTGACAGTTGTTGCTCTTGAAATATCTTTTTTGCATTCCCTCCCCATCCCAAACTGAGACTTCTTAGGATCTTTTCATATGTGGGATGGAAAGCATAGACATAATAAGAAGATTCTGGCTTTTGTTTGTTAAATTCCTCACTATCTCCATTCAACTAACCTGCAATTTCCTACCCACACCACTAAAACTAATTGTAATTGTAGCTTCTATTGGAGTCCTGGTGTGGCACTGTGGGATAAGCGCTGGATCACAAGGTCAGTTTGAATCGTAACGTCAGCAGTTTAAGCTCACCAGCTGCTCCTCGGAAACCCTATACAGGGTTACTGTGAGTCGGAAAAGACACAACAGCACTTAAACAACATTGCTGTCAAAATCCATTACTCTTCAAACTTGTTTTCGTTTCTTTTTGGTATTACTGTTAGCTATTCTATCATGTTTCTTGAAAGAAAAGTCTGGGTTTTCAATTTACAGTATCAGTCAGACCTTTCATTGAATATAATTGTAAAATGGTGAGTCTTATACAACACTCTTCTTAGGGACATTCATTTCTGTCTGGGTGCTCAGAAGCAGCTTCTATATTGTCAGAGAAGGCTTACTTTGTTAGATGTTTGTGTGTACGTATTCTAGTTTTGGTATTTTCCCCCTCAACTGCTTTTATATCCAGAGGTTACATTCAACCCATCTTCAAAGTTACCTGTTCCTTTCATATAAAACAAGCAAATGTTGAGCGTTATCATGCAAACTGGCTTAAACTGCTTAATCTCTACCTGCACCAAAGAATTACATTTCATCAGGCTGTAAAACCATCATCCATGGCTACCACAGCTATACTTAGTACAACACAGTCTACAAAAATATCCTTGAAGCATTTACTATGACAGAATTCCCTTAGGTTGCATAAGTCAATAAAAGCATCACAAGTATCACTAAATAAATGTCTATTAAGTCAGAAAATATTACATTAAAACTCAAGGTCCATGAGGGCAAGTGTGTCTAACGCACAACCAGATTCCCAATGCTTGGAACAGTGCCTGCACAGAAAGGCAGTCAATAAGTGCTTTCCAAACTTTATTGAATGAATAAATAAATGAAGATGACACAGGACTGGACAGTCCTTTGTTCTGTTGTGGAAAGGCTCACTGTGAATCAGAACCAATTCAACAATACTGTAAAAGCCAGGATGGCGAGACTTCATTCCTCATACTTCAGAAATGTTCAAAAACACGGACACACACAGAGGAATATTTATCTAGAATATGGTACCAGTCCTTGTCTTTAAGGAGCCACTCATCGTGTTGAACAGGTTATACATATAAAAAGACAAATAACACAAAAACCAAACTCAATGCCAGTAATTTCAACTCACAGAGACCATGGATGGCAAAGTAAAACAGTTTCATATGGCTTGCAAGGCTATACATCTTTATGGAAGCAGACTGCCTCAGCTTTCTCTCACAGAACATCTGGTGAGTTTGAACTGCAGACCTTTCAGTTATCAGTCCAACATTTAACCCATACCACCACTTCCTGCTAAATGCCATTGAGTTGGTTCTGACTCACAGTGACCTTGGATAGGATTTGCAAGAGTGCTGGTGGGTTTGAACTGCCAATCTCACAGTTAGCAGTCCAGTGCTTGTCCTATAGAGCCACACCAGGCCTCCTTAAAAAGACAAATATGTAAATGAATGGTGGTAACAATTAACATGATAAGATCTCATATTTGGCAAAGGTAAATACCTTGGCCCAGTGGAGGAATCATCTCATGCTTGGGTATTTATGAAAGTAGGAAGTAGGGATTATAGATATATGGAAGAATGTGAGCAGAGACATAAAATCAGGAAAGAATAGACAGTATTGGATAGCCTTTTAAAGATGAAAACCTTAAAAAAATAAATAAATAAAGCAAACCACAATGAAAGCTTGACTGCTACTTGAAAAGAAAACATAACAGAATTTTCTCTTTGTAGTTACTGATCATGCCAAAATGTTTCTAGCAAATTTTAGATACTTTTACAAATAATCTCAAAGGATTATAATTGCACTAGTATGTGACTTATTTTACTATGGAATCATTTAATGTTGTGTTAATATATAAAGTTAAAGAAGAGTATTTATTCTCAAGATTAACACCTCAAATTAAATATTTTAAATTTAAGATCCTAAGAAATGTGTCTTAAAAATTTTTACATACATTCATAATGTGCTTTACCAAAAAAAGAAACTTGCTAATATCTTAAAAAAGGCAATTTTCAAGCTGTCATTACTTTTTTTTTTTTTAGGTATAACAGCAAAAAAGTACTGCTATGCTTTCTTTGCCAAGAATATGTTTTTTTTAACTTATCATTAATAATAACTATCATATGTATATTTACTAGGTACCAGACACTATTCAAAGTGTTTTGCATAATTTTTTCAAAGAATTAATGATACAATACAAGATGTAACAGTTTGCCTTTTTGAAGTTATTCTCTAATAATTTTAAGGTGCTTAGTTCTTACAGCTAATGTTTTATGTGCCATTATTTTGCTTTTACTGCAAAAGGAAGATCTGGCTCCCAAAGATAAAAGAGATTTTTGGTAAATGGTGAAGGTAAAGAAATAAATGACCCACTTGGCTAGTGTGTAATTACACTGGCTGAGATTGTAACAATCTATCACATGAAGGAGGATGACACCACTCTAAGGGGTGAGTCAAAGGAGATAGCCTTTGACTAACTACGGGACCCCAACGATCGATACTCCACAGATATTGTGCTCTAAAAAACAATTGAATTCTAAAAAAGTTTGAAAATAGATTCCCCTCTTCTTCTGATACTGATCAGAGACCTATCTTGACCTTATTCTGAGAGAGCAATACTTTCTTAAAAAGGCATATGAAACACATAAATCCTTTCCATCTCTGGATTGTTCTTTCTAATGGATATTTAACACATTTCTATTACACAGACAATCCTAAAAGCAAAAACAAAAGCCTAATGAAATACTTTTTTTTCTTTATTATAATAGCATGCCCTTACCAATTGCCACTACCAAGTTATAATGCTTAACGTATTATAGGTTAAGTATCTCAAAGACTGAAATTTGACAAATCAATCAAAAAGTTAACATTTCTAAATGAACTTTGTAGCATATACCACTGAACTTGCTACTTAATAAGTAGCTAGTAATTTGACTATCTAAAAAACAAGAGAAAAAAAAGTTTAAAAAAACTTTTAAGTCTATAGAATAGTTTAAATAATGATTTTACAGGACAATCACATAAGAATTTTCCTTAATGCATTGTATCATCTTATTTTAAATCCTTACACTGTATCTAAGGAGCTCTGGTAGTGTAGTGGTTACAAATCGGGCTGCAAACCTCAGGGACAGCAGTTCGAAACTAATAGGTGTTCCGTGGGAGAAAGATAAGGCTTTCTGCTCCCGTAAAGATTTACAGCCTTGGAAACCCTGTACAGGGTCGCTATGGGTCGGAATCGACTCCACGACACATAACAACAACAACAGACTGTATCTATCATAATAACTTCTATTACCTTCAATTCATTAAGCTATAATTAAACTCATGAAGCTACATCAAAAGTTGTACTTCTTCCATTCATTCTGGAGTGTTTCTATACAGCATTCAAAGAATCTGTAACCAGAAAGTGAGTATCTGAAACACATTTCAAAATCTGAAAAAGACAACTAAGCAGAAAGCAGTATCTAATCTGAACTCCACTAATTTTTTGTCCATCAAGGCTCATATATAAGTATAATACAATAAATGGAGGATTATCAATAATGCTAGTATTAAAACTACAAAACCAAGTTTGCAAGAACTTAGGTCATTGTACAAACACCACAACATCTGCTATGACTAAATAACAAAAGAGTGAATATACAGGAACTTAGCTAAGTGGTTACGAATTGGGCTGCGAACCTCAAGGTCAGCAGTTTGAAACTACCAGCTGTTCCACGGGATAAATTTCAGGATTTCTGCTCCCATAAAGATTTACAGCCTTGGAAACCCTGTACAGTGTCGCTATGAGTCGGAACTGACTCCACAGCACATAGCCACCGCCACCACCACCATCCATTCAATTAACACAAAATGCCATTTTGCAAAAAAATGTCAGTGTGAGAGGGATATTCCACAATATCCACAGGATAGCATTTCTATTACATAGGGCTGTAGTGGCCAATCCTTCCTAAAGCACAAATTTGTCTGGACAAAAGAATCCCTAGGGATTTTTCTTTTTGTTTTTAAATCCCAGAGCAATTAAATAAATTCCAAGAACAGAAATGAAAGATTTTTTTAAAGCTTCTGGACTTCAATACACAGAAAATATTTAAAAAGCACTACTGTATAGTATAGATCTAAGGGAAAGGTATAAAAGGTTTGAAAGAAGTGAGTAAAAAGCAGTAAGCACATGAGAAGAAAGTGGGAATTTAATGCGATAACATACTGGCTATCTGTATTCTACTCCAAAACCTACAAACTATAAAGGAGGCTGAATCAGTGGCAAGTCCCCAACTTTACAAACTACTAATTTTACAAGGTTCACAAATTCCTCTGTGTGTGTGTGTGTGTGTGTTTTAAAGGAGATTAAGCTTGAACAGTTAAATTTATTGAAGTGCTCATATTTGCACTCCAGTGTAATTTATTTATCAAAATAAAACCTAGCTAGAATAAGTCATACTCAACTAATGAAAATTCTGATTACCTGGAGGGACGTGTTGATTTAGATAAAAATGGTAGATCTAAAATTCTGAAAATTTCGAGAAAACTTTGAAGACACTTTCATTGTGTGAAAACAAAGAAGTCCAAGTAAGACTAGGGTTGAGTAAGATGACTAAAGCACATCAAATTGATAAAAGAAGATATGCCAATTCATATCCTCTCCACTGCTCCCTGTAAAGCTCTGGTAGAGTGTCAAATCTGATGTAAGAGTACCAGAACTATTTTGAATATAATAAATGTCACTTCTAATTATACTGAACAAGGGCAATGTGCTTGGTAAAGTGGAGAAGCCACCAAAAAAGAGGAAGACCCCCAAGGAGATGGATTGGCACACTGACAACACCAACGGGCTCAAGATTAGCAATTTTGAGGACGACTCATTATTGAGTAGTGTTTTACTCTGTTGTGCATAGGTATACTATGAGTCAGAACCAACTTGACAACACTTAACAATTATACTGTATTTATAATAATTCAATTTAGAATTATTCCACCCATCCCTCTTGTTAGAAAAAGTTACTAGAAAGAAAGACAAGTGGCACCCACATATTCTCACATCAATGCCCTTTTCTGCATTCAGTACAATATATTGAACGCCTAGCACAAGCGGTCCTAGAGTAACAAAGGAGGTCTGTTCCTGTCTCTTTACATGTTTAAGTGTCATTTGTAGGTGAGTCACAACAGGTGCATATGGTTCTTATTTAGCCGTACTTCAGTGCAAGAAAAGGCTGAAAAGTCTTTTGAACGATTTAAAAGCTGCAAATACAGGTGAAGGTGATGTGATGGAAGAGTTTGTTACTAGGAGGGCTGGGTTCAATTGTTTACAACTGAAAGCAAATTTACAAAAATTAAAGGATAAGTAGGAATTGTCCATAAATTGGACATTCTGGATGTTGTCAATCTGAGGACTGCCATTATATGCCATTTACTAGGCCAGGGATTGAGAACACTAACATTGAAAGTTACGGCTTTCTACACTGCAATTACTTGAATGTGTACCAGAACAGATTGACAGATGCAGTTATCAAGTGCTTTGATACAGTTATCAAATTGATGTAAGAAGGTAAGAAACATATGAAGAATTATATAATCTACTAAATAAAGCTCCTAAATAAATAATCTAAATAAGTCTACTAAATAAATCCTGAAGTAGCACTGTGGGTTAATGCACTTGACTGCAAAGTCTGTTTGAACCACAAGGTCGGTGGTTCAAGCCCACCAACCACTAATTGGAACTGACTATTACTATGGGTCGGAACCAACTCAATGGTATTTAACAACAACAACGTATAAAAAAAGATGGAGTCCTGGTGTGGCACTGAAGGACAATGTGCTGGACTGCAAAGTCAGCTTGAACCATAAGACCAGTGGTTCAAACCCACCAGTTGCTCCTCAGAAATCCTATACAGGGTCACTATGGTTTGGAACTGACTCAAAGGAACTTAACAACAACAACAACAAAAATAAAAAAGAAGAGACAAAGGTGAAAAGTTATGTGGTGGTGGTGTGCCGTACAGCCGGTTCCAACTCAAAGTGACCCTGCATAGCATAGGTTTCTGAGGCTATAAATCTTTACAGGAATAGAAAATCTCAACTTTCTCCTGCGACACGGCTGGTAGTTTAGAACTGTCGACCTTGAGATTAGCAGCCTGACAGTAACCAGTGTGCTACAAGAGCTCCTTGACAAAGTTATGTAGAGGCACTCATATTTCAAGTAAGTTTCAAAAGGTGTATAAAAATTTACTAATAAGGTTAAGATGGAAAAAGCATTAAAAACACAGAGAAAGGTATGAAAAAAGACAAACTGTAACAAGGTGCATCTGGAAAACAAGTAGCTTGGTGTGTCTGATAATGCAAGAAAATAAATGAATGATCATATAGATTTTAGGACTGGCACTCAGCACCTTAAACAGCATGCTGAAGATTTTAACATTGAGAGACTGTTTTCAAATGGTACTATGGAGGTTGCAATAGTGTTGAGATTGGAGGCAAGGAGAACAATTGATAGGACACTTGAAAACTTGTATATGCTAGAGTTTTTCAATGAATTTAGGCTATAACTATGATCAATTATTATAATGAGGTATGGGTCTAAACAACATAAACAATAAAAAGTTGTTATGCTCTTAAAACTGACCCTAAGATATTCACTTTTCAACAAAGGCCTAATTATGAACCAACATCTTATCTAAAATGGACTATGAGAGGCAGAGTTGCATTAACTAAAACAAGTGGTGTCTAAAACATTATAGTCCATCAGTAACAGTCACTTGTTTTTCTTTTTTATTTGTACACAACTATATCACTTGCAAATTTGGTTTTCAGCCCATCATACTACTAGATTTGCTTTTGCAAAGCTACTCTAAATGAAAGAGACTGCTCTCAATTTTTACTGTCTCCATGAGCTTTTCTACAGCAGTCAATAACATTGACCAGACCCAGGTACATGAAATACTCCTTTCTTAGTTCTGAAGACATCTCATATAAAGGATCTATAAAAATCAAAATGTATGTTGATGATCTCAAACTGGAGCCATTTTGCATTTATTCTCAAAATTCTATTTGGGATATGCCTTAAGTCTTCTAACACATGGTGTTTTTTAAGAATGAAGAAGAACTACAAACAATCAGAAAGAATGTAATTCTAAAATATAAGCATCTGATGACACAAACAAAAAAAGAGTGTTGGTCCCTCAGTGGGGATGTTATATACAAGATGACCTTCAAAACTATCAGGAAGTTTATTAACTAACTTAATTGCCATCTTACCCTAATGATTAGGTTATCAAAGTAAAGGGGAAATTAATAAAGTCAAGTAAATTTTATGACTAATATACAAAACTAAAAGTTTTAATAGAGAACTAAAGTGCATTCATATCTAAGTACTGAACTATAAAGAAAGATAACAAGGACTCACATGTATGTAACCCAGAGACCACAGCAACTATCCAAACATATCGTTAACACAAGAAAAGATGCTCAACATGACTAATAAACAGAAAAACAAGGTAAACTAGAGTGTAATGCTTTTATATATGCACAAGAATGGCTAAAATTTAAAAACATTAACAACAGTCAGTGTTAATAAAAATGTAGGATGAGGGAAACCATCTCATATACTACTGGTAAGATTATAAATGGAAACTTCTTTGGATAAACTATCATCTTCTTCAGAAATCAGGAGAAACAGCTACAAACATCCATTAATAACTGGAACATGGACTGTACAAAGTATGAATCTAGGAAAATTGGAAGTTGTCAAAAATGAGACAGAATGCATAAACACTGACATCTTAGGCATTAGTGAGTAGAAATGGTAGTGGTGATTTTGAATCTGACAATTACATGGTTTACTGTGCCAGAATGACAAAATGAAGAGGAATGGCATTGCAATCATCAAAAAGAACATTTTAAGATCTGTCATGAAGTATAATGCTGTTTGTGATAGGACAATATCCATATGCCTAAATGGAAGGCCAGTTAATATCACTATTATTCACATTTATGCAACAACTATTAAAGCCAGTGATTATGAAATTGAAGACTTCTACCACCTTTGTCAGTCTAAAATTGAGTTAAATCAATATGAATTGATAACTACTCACGATTGGAATGTAGAGGTTGAGGGAGAAAAGAAGGAAAGATCAGTAGATGGAAAATACAGCATTCGCCATAGAAATTATGCTGGAGATCTTATGATAAAATTTTACAAGACCAATAACTTCTTCATTGCAAATACCTATTTTAACCAACATAAAAGATGATTATAAACATGGACTATAGTAACAGCTATTCATAGAGTTTTCAGTGACTAGCGATTCGGAAGTAGTAACAGCTAGAATACACTGAAATCAAACAGACTACATCTGTGGAAAAACACAGTAGATTTGAAGCTCCATATAATCAGCCAAAACAAGACAAGGGGCAGACTGTGGAACAGACCATCAATTGTTCATATACAACTTAGGCTGAAGCTGAACAAACTTCTTGAACATATCCCACCTGAATTTATACAGTGATCAACTAAAGAACAGAGTTAATACATTGCACACTAAAACCCGAAGATCTGAAGAGTTGTGGGATGACATCAAGAACATCACACAGGAAGAAAGCAAAAGGTCATTAAGAAGACAAGAAAGAAGGAAAAGATCAAAATGTCAGAAGAGACACTGAAACTTGCTCTCTAGTAGAGAGATGCAAATGAAAGAAATGAGGAAGTAAAAGAATTGAATAGAAATTTTTAAAGGGTAACTCAAGAAGACAAAGTTAAATATTATAATGAAATATGCAAACACCTGGAATTAAACAGCCAAAGGGAACAGCATTCAGCATTTATCAACCTGAATGAACTGTGGAAAACATTCAAGCTTTAACTTGCCAATACTGAAGGATTCTACAGGCAAAATATTGAATGATGAAGAAAATATCAAAACATAATGCAAAGAATACATGGAGTCACTGTAGCAAAAAAAAAAAAAGTCAGTGTTCAAACATTTCCAGAGGTAGCATATGATCAAGAGCCAAAGGTACTGAAGGAAAAAGCACAAGATACACTGAAAGCATAGACAAAAAACAAGGCTCCGGGAATTCATGGAATACTAACTGAAATCTTTCAACACACCAAGACAGCACTGGAGGTACTCTCTCTCATCTATGCCAAGAAATTTGGAAGACAGCTACCTGGCCAATTCATTGGAAGATATCCAATTTGTGCCCATTTCAAAGAGAGGTGGCCTAACAGAATGCAGAAATCATTGAACAATATCATTAATATCACATGCAAGTAAAATTTTACTCAAGGTAATTAAAAAATGGCTTCAACATTAACAGGGGACTTCCAGAGGTTGAAGCCGGATTCACACAAGAATATGGAACTATGGATATCATTGCTAACGCATATGAACCTTGTCTGAAAGCAGAGAATACCAGAAAGATGCTTACCCTGCTTTATAGACTACGCAAAGGCTTTTCATTGTGTGTATCATGACAATCTATGGATAACACTGTGGAGAATGAGTATTCCAGAACACTTTATTGTGTTCATGAGGAAACTGGCAATGGGTTTGGTTGTTGATACACATGAGTATATTGTTGTTGCTATGTGCCACTGAGTTGATTTCAACCCATCACTGAGTTGATTTCAACTCATGTGACCCGGTAGAAAACGGTAGAACTGTTCCATAAGGTTTCCTACTCTGTTCCACTGCGATCTTTATGGGGAAAAATGACCCACAGAGCAGCTAGTGAGTTTGAAGTGCCAACCTTTTGGATAACAGCTGAATGCTTAACCATGGGGCAACCAGAAGTCATGTAGCTATAACCATATGGATATATACATTGTTGTTGTTGTTAAGTGCCGTTGTGTCGATTCCGACCTATAGTG
Source organism: Chrysochloris asiatica (assembly GCF_000296735.1). NCBI lineage: Eukaryota > Metazoa > Chordata > Mammalia > Afrosoricida > Chrysochloridae > Chrysochloris > Chrysochloris asiatica. The sequence goes on from NW_006408673.1 coordinate 6,079,392, forward strand.
ATCCTGTATAGGGTTTACAAGGAGCAGCTGGTGAGCTTGAACCACCAACCTTGCAGCTCAAATGGCTTTGCAGTCTGGCGCATTAACCCACAGTGCCACACCACTCCTAGGTACACACATGTATGTATATGTGCTTCTATCCTTTATTTATTACGTTCATCAGGAACACTTTTTTTATATGCTGTGCTTTCATGTATTTGAATTACTGTTTTTTTATAAAATGATTTACCTCATCTGTATAAAATAGTTGGGCAAGTAGACAATCTAATATGATTTGATTTAACCTTCTACCTCAATAAGGATGGAAAGATTGCCTTTAGATAGAGAAATCTTAAAGAAGGTCTTGATTTTAACAAAATAAATACTGGTCAAGGAACAAGTCTCAGTCATCATAGTAATGCCAGATCTTTAGGTGCTATGGAGCCCTGGTGTGACGCTGCAGGATAAAGCCCTGGATTACAAGCTCAGTTTGAACCACAAGGTTGGTGGCTCCAGCTCACCAGCCGCTCCTCGGAAACCCTATACAGGGTTGCTATGAATCATAACCAGCACAAAGGCGTTACAGGATAAACGATGGGCTACTACTGACAAAGTTGGTGGTTTGAAACCATCAGACCCTCCACAGGACAAAGATGAGGGTGTCTTATCCTGTATAAATGTATAAACTCAGAAACTGTAGAAAGAGTCACTATGAGTCAGAACTGGCTCAGTGGCTGTGAGTTTTTTTACTGTATTGCCCAGTAAACTGCAAACATTCAATAAAATTGTGTTGGAAATAAACTGGAATTGTGCCAAATGGGGAGTCCTGGTATGGAGCTGAAGGATAAGCACTGGACAGCAAGGTCAGTTTGAACCACAAGGTGGCAATTCAAACTGACTAGCTGCTTCTTGGAAGCGCTACACTTGGGCGCTATGAGTAAGAATTCATTCAACAGCACTTAACAACAACAATGTCGTCAAATGGGTCCTCTTAAGTTTTTCTGTTAATGTTGATGTTTGGTAATTTGGCTTTTACACTTGAAGTCTATTAAGAAAATTATTATTTGAAATGATTGGATGTACAAGGTAAGCTTGTTGTTGTAGTTTGTTCTAAGGAATATTCTGGCTGTACTTCTTCCAACACAGATTCGTTTGTTGTTTTGCTGGTCCATGGTACTTTAATATTCACCTCTAACACCATAACTCAAAGTCATCAACTCTTCTATGATCTTCTTTATTCACTGTCCAACTTTTTAATGCATGTGAGATTATTGAAAATACCATGGCTTGGGTCAGGCGCACGTTAGTCCTCAAGCTGACATCTTTGCTCTTCAACATTTTCAAAAGGTCTTGTGTATCAGATTTGCCTAATGCAATACATCGTTTGATTTCTTGACTGCTGCTTCCTTAAGTGTTGATAGTTGATCCAAGAAGAACGAAATCATTGACAAGTTCAATCTTTTCTCTGTTGATAAGAATGCTGTGTATTGGTCCAGTGATGAGGATTTTTGTTTTCTTTACATTGAGATGCAATCCATACCGAAGGCTGTGCTCTTTGATCTTCATCAGTAAATATTTTGAGTTCTCTTCACTTTCAGCAAGCAAGGTTGTATCATCTGCATATCGCAATTTGTTCATGAGTCTTGCTCAAATCCTAATGCCACGTTTTTCTTCATATAACCCAGCACCTTGGATTCTTGCTCAGCATAGAGGTTGAACAAGTATGGTAAAAGAATAAAACCCTGTTGTACACCTTTCTTAATTTTAAACCATCCAGTGTTCCCATGTTCTGTTTGAACAACTGCCTCTTGGTCTAGGTACAGATTCCTCATGAGCTTAATTAAATGTTCTGGAATATTCATACTTCGCATATTGTCCATACCTTGTCGTGATTCACACAATCAAAAGTCTTTGTGTAGTCAATAAAGGACAGGTAAACATCTTTCTGATATTCTCTGCTTTCAGCCAAGAACCATCGGACATCAGCAATGATATCCCTCATTCCACGGCCTCTCCTGAATCCAGCTTGAACCTCTGGAAGTTCTCTGTCAATGTATGATTGTACCTGTTTCTGTATTACCTATAGTAATTTAGTAAAACTTTACTAAATGAACTTACATGTATTTACATGTAGTTTTAGGTAATTCTCCCAAATTTTTCATAGCTTCTTTGTAATTTTTATGCAGGTGTTAAAAACGTAACCTAATGAGGTAGGTGGTTGATCACCTAAAAAGAACATGAAAATGTGCTCCTTTTCCATGTGGCAAAATTCATTCTCCCTTCAAAATCAGTTAAAATACCATTGCTTCTCCTACACATCTAGACAGAATTATTGTTCCCTCAGCATTGTGCCTATAATACCAGAGTTTGAACAGTACTTGTCAAATGAAATTATAGTTACTTTCTAAGTATTGGTATTCTTGTTTGACTCTGAATTCCTATATAGCACATTATGACTTACTCAGATGTCTATTTCAATTATATGGGACAGAGCATGACATCAGCAAAAATCAACAATTTTAGATAAAGTAAAGAAAGAAAGGGCTTCCATTTCTGGCCAAGATGGAGCAACAGTAACTTAACCAGTAAGGTCAAACAAACAAAAACTTACCACACAAGACCTGGGGACTCTTGGCCCATAGTCAGTGACACAGCCACAGAGAACTAGAGTGGAGAGTGAAGCGTCCAGCTGATCAGAAGAGAGTGCATATGCATAAGAACACCCACACTTGCAGATAATACCCACTTGTCCTGGCTTCACTGACTGGACGATCAGAGTTCAACCAAAGAAGAAACAGGTAAAAGAGCAATCTGATACAATTTGATGAACTTGGCCTACACCTATGGATGCAGTAGCTCAAAAGAGGGAACAAATCGTTACAGGAAGGATTATTCCTACCCCACAGAGTAAACAGGGATGGACTACTTGTACATTGGCTACCCAAAGTGGAGGGGTTACAAAGGCAAGAAGTGACTTAAAAGATTTCAAAAGGGAACCTAGATGCAGAGGGTTCGGGGGAAGGTAGAAACTCTACTGAGTAGTATCCAATCTGTCTAGGTGGGGCTGATGAAAGGAGATATGGATGGGTTTCTTGTGATTCAGTGGTGAATAATTGTTAATCAGGACTGATTATGAGGGTTAGGAATGTAAAGGTAGATGTTTTGTAGCAAAAGGAGGGGAGTGATTAACTTTGCGGTCTTGGAGCAGAGGTCCCTGGGACCACCAAGGGAGAAGAGCAGAGCACGGGACCCTACACAAAGAAGCAGTGATGCCAGATATGATGACTTGGAGAGATGGAGCAGCTGGGGCTTTAGACCCAGAGAGGGAGAGCAACTGTGTGCTGACGACCGGCTTGGGTGGGGGTGGAGGCAGGCTTACCCTTTGGTTGGTTGATGATGCATGGAGGGGACTGTCACCATGGCAAGGAAACGAAATACGATAGGATGAATGTAAAGCTAATGTTCTCTCATGTAGACTATCACATTATTCACAATAAAACATTAAAAATGTATTAAGCTAAACGTTTCTGGTCTAGGATAAGAAATGTTTCTAACATGCAAACATAGGCTATGATAGCTGTTGTGATGATTATGATACACCAGACAAATTTTGAACTTTTAAATAAAATTAAATTATTTCAGGGAAAAAAAAAAACACCCACCAAATAAATATATAGTGAATTTCAAGACACTGGATATCAAGCAACAAAAGACAGAGATCCCTGACATATGATGAATAAAAAACAAATGTGAGCCCTACAATTTCCCATCCTTATTGGGTTGAGAGAACCTCCAGCTTGCACTATAGAAAGGAGGAGCCTAAGCAAAGGCCTGCAGACTTCTCAAATTTAAGAGACAAACTTAAGAGTCTGGGAAAAGATGGTGAATAAAGTAGGCAAAAAAGAGTAACGATGGGCTGAGTGCTGCACAGAGAGAAGAATACCAGAGATGTGCAGAGTATTCTGAGTATGTATCCTGCAGAGTACTAATCATTGCATGAAGGTAAGGAAATTATCCAAGGCCAGAGAAAGAGCTAGATCAGAAATTTTAACATCCTCCCCCCCCTCAAAAAATGATAGAACAACAAAACAGGAAATCAATAAGGTTGTATAAGATTTGAAAATCACTATCAACCAATTTGATCTAATGGGTAAGTACAGAACATAATACCCAATCATAGCATAATTCACATTCCTTCCAAATGTACATGAACAGTTGCTAAGATAAGCTACATTCTGATGCAGAAAATAAGTTTCAATTAATTTAAAAGAATCCACATCATACAAAAGTATGTTTTCTGACAACAAAATAAAATTAGAAATCACTAACAGACAAATCTTTATAGCGTCCCCAAAGTATTTGCAAACTGCATAACAAACTTCTGAGTAACCCTTGGGTCAAGGAAGAAATCAAAACAGAATTTACAAAGTATATTGAACTGAAAGTAAATGAAAATAAAACCAATGAAAACTTATGGGTTGTCACTAAAATGATACATCAGCACTAGATTTACAGCACTAACTGCATATATTAGAAGAAAAGAAAGGTCTAAATCAATGACCTTAACAAATTTCTACCTTAAGAAGCTAGGCTAAATAAGCATACTAAATGCAAATTAAGCAGAAAAAAAGAATACAATAAAAAGCACAATGTAAATCAAAGAACTAGAAAACAGAAAAGTAAGAGACATTTCAGTCAAATAAAAAGTCATTATTTTGGAAACATCAATAATACTGATAAACCAGCCAATCAGACAAAAAAGAAGAGACACAAATTACCACTATCAGGAATCAGACAGCATCACTATAGACTTGCCACACATTGAAAGGATAGTAAGAGGAATAATAAGGAGCTCTGGTAGCCTAGTGATTATTAGTTGGGCTGCTAACCTCAAGGTCTGCAGTTCAAAACTACCAGCAGTTTCACGGGAGAAAGATGAAGCTTTCTGCTCCTGTAAAGATTGACAGCCTCGGAAACTTTAAACAGGGTCGCTAGAAGTTGAAACTGACTCCACAGCACATAACCACCACCACCACCAAGGGGAATAATATGAAAAACTTGATGCCACTAACTTAGACTATTTTGAGAAAACGAACAGATTCTTTGAAAGAAGCCATCTATATCCATAAACTCAAATGACGAAATTGTGGTATACCCATATGATGGAATACGACCCTATTAAAGAATGAACTATTAATAAACACAACAGCATAGATAAACCTCACAATAATTTGCCTAGGGTGTGCAGTGTCTGTTGTTAATTACAATTGAATGGGTCCCCAACTGATGGAGGCTCCATGCACATGTGATCAAGGTTTGTCCAGTCTTGCACCATCAGCATGATCAGTCATGGATCAGACCACAGTAGTCTACAGATGTTTCACTGGCTAATTTTCAGAACTGTATTGCCAGACCTTTCTTCCTAGTGCCTCTTGGTCGGGAAGCTCCAAGGAAACCTGCTCAGCATCACAGCAACAGTCTCCATGGGCAGATGGGTGTTGGCTATATATGAGGTACACTGGCTGGACAGTGAACTCGGGTCTCCCATTATGGAAGGCCAGAACACTAAGCCACCCACTGCTGCCCAGACTGAGTGGGAGAAGTCATAGTAGACAATTCCAGTTATATAAAATTCTAGAAGACATCCATTACAGTGACAGTAGACCATGGTTCTGTGGAGCTGAGGAGGGAAAGGAAAAAAACAATCTCAACAGGGTAGGAGACAACTTGGTTGTGGTAATGGCTTCAAGTACATGTAAACCAAATTATCAAATTATATACTTCAAATATACATGTTGTATTATGGCATTTATTAATGAAGATCAAAGACTATAGTCTTCAAAATGTATGGCACCTCAACTTAAAGAAAACAAAAATCCTTACTACTGGACAAATAAGCAACAGTACGATAAACAAAGTAAGATTGAAACAGTAAAGTAACTTCATTTTACTTGGATCCACAATCAATGCTGATGGAAGCAGTACTCAAGAACTCAAATGATGTATTTATTTCATTGGACAAATCTGCTGAAAAAGAGTTCTGAGAAAAAAACAAAACAAAGATGTCACTTTGAAGACTAACGTGTTCCTGACCCAAGCCATGGGTATTTTCATAGTCTCCTCAGATGCAAGCAAAAGCTAGACAAAGAATAAGGAAGACAGAAAAAGAATTAATTTAAATAATGATGTTGGCAAATAATATCGAATATACCATAGACTGCCAGAAGAACAAATAAATCTGTGTTGGAAGAAGTACAGCCAGAACGTTTCTTAAAAGCAAGGATGGGGAGACTGTCTCATGCACTTTGGATATGCTACCAGGAGGGGCCAGTCTTTGGGAAAGAACATGCTTGATAAAGTAGCTATTGCTAATCACTACTGAGTCAGTTCCATTTACATGCATGTAAGGAAATTATCCAAGGGTTTCCATGGAGCAGCAGGTGAGTTTGAGGTGCCAACCTCGAGGTTCAAACCAACATTGCGGTCTATTGTTTATCCTACAATGTCACACCAGAGTCAGTGAAAAAGAGTTTGACCCTTAAAATAAGAGACTGACCCAATGACTATAACAATGGATTCAAACATAGGAATGATCATGAGGGCAGCACCAGACAGCACAGTGTTTCCTTGTGTTGTACAAGGGGTTGCTATGAGTCACGACCAATTTGAGTGCATCCAGAAACTGTCAATAGTGTCACCATAAAAATAAAGGCTTTAGTCATATCTAGCATGTTTTTAATCTACTTTTTTAAAAATTGTGGTAAAATACATTAAGTGTTTATCATTTCAAACATTTTTACATGTACAATTCAGTGATATTTACCAAGTTCTACAAATAAACATCACCACTATCCATTTTGAATTTCTTTCCTTACGCTTAACAGTGCCCCTTAAGTACAAATTCTCCCTTCCTCTGACCAAACAGTCCATGAAGAATGGTTGTTGGTGTTAAATGCCTTTGTCAGTTCCGACTCGTTGTTGTTAGGTGCCATTGAGTCGGTACCTACTCGTAAAGACCCTAAAAACAACAGAAGGAAATACTGACTGGTCCTGGGCCAACCTCACAATTGCTGACACACTTGAGCCCACTGAGGCGAATACTTTGCCAATCCGGCTCATAGCAACCCTATACAGGGTTTCCAAGGAGCAGCTGGTGAGCTTGAACTGCCAACCTTGTGGTTCAAACAACCTTGCAGTGCAGCATATTAACCTGCAGCACCATACCAGGACTCCATGAAAAGTGATAGTAATAAACTTTTGATTTCCATATATTTGCCAATTCTAGAGATTTCATATAAATGGAATCATATAACAGTTGTCCTTTTATATGTGACTTATTTCATGTTTCCAAGGTTTATGCATATTGTACCATGTATTACAACTTAATTCGTATATTTACAACATGCTATGTATGTGAATAATGATACTATTCAGCCATAAAGAGTAATTTATTTGTTCATTCATCTGTTTAATGGATACCTTGGGTTCTTTATACCTTTTAGCTATCCTGAATAATGCTACAGTGAACACATATCTGTTCGAGTCCTGCTTTCAAATCTTTGGGTATATACCTAGAAGTAGAATTGCAGGGTCATATGATAATTCTTTATTTTTTTTAATTAAATGTTTTTATTTTGGATTGAGTGAAAGTTTACAGGGCACATCATCAGCTTCACATTCAACCATTCATATAGCTTGTTTCATTACATTTATTATTATCCCCTCTGGGGGGGGAACTTGCCTTTTTGGAATTTACAGTCTCGGCTTTTAGGGAAGGTTTTTACATTTGTCTGTGGATATCCAAGGCTCATGTATGAGATTACTAACAAGCATTACTGAATAATCAGATGAGGGACCGTTTGCTATGTCTACTAGGTAGCTAAAGTCTGATCCTCAGAGCCTATGGTTTGGACGGTCAACAACGCTTGGGCCCACAGAGGCTTGGCCTCCTGACCGGGTCTGCATGGTCTGCATCCGAATCATCCTTATTTATTGTTTGTTTAAGGGACGCTGCCTGTCTTAGGCGGTCAGTGCGAATTCCTCAGTCTTACCAGTCATCGAAACTCATTGCAGCATGGCAATGGCTCTGTCTTAAGTTGCCGAGGTTCCACGTGATCCTTACCCGTCTCTGGCCACAAGTCCAGCATAAACAGCCGCCATCCGAGGAAGGCAGGGAGGGAGGAGATCGGCTGGGGACCCCATGCGCCAGACGTTGCCAGCCCACCACCTGCTCTAAGGTGACCAAGCAGGATCACTATGCTGAGGTTCAATCAAGTTCTTAGGGGATCTTACTCTCTAGCAGGGGTAGCAAATTAGTAGCCACTCAGTGTTCACTTTGAGAATTAATTATATCATAAATCTGAGCATGTAGCTGATGAATATCCACAGACAAGTGTATATTGTTCCACAACCTCCTAAAATGCTGTTGGATTAAGTTCCAATCAATTTCAGGGTTACTGAAAGATAACACAAATCTACTTATACCATGAGTAACTTTAGTTGGGAGTGTAATCTGGATATATTGGGTCTTATTTCCCTCATATGATAATTCTTGTAGTGGTTATGAATCAGGCTGTTAACCTCAGGGTCGGCAGTTCGAAACTACCAGCTGTTCCGTGGGAGAAAGATGAGGCTTTCTGCTCCCGTAAAGATCTGCAGCCTCGGAAACCTTCTGTGAAGGGTCACTATGAGTAGGAACTGACTCCTCAGCACTTAACAACAACATGATAATTCTAAGGCTTGATGGCACAGTGAGTCAAGTGCTAACCAAAAAGGTCAGCAATTAGAAAACACCATGGATTTCCAGGGAGAAAAGATGTGACAGTTTGCATCTATAAAAGATTTACATTTTTGGAAACCCTATGTGGCCACTCTACTCTGTCCTGTAGGGTGGCTGTGATTCAAAATCAATTCTATGGCAGTGTGTTTTGTTATGGTAATTCTGTGTCTAGCCTTTTGAGAACCACCGCCCACCCCCCAGACTGTTTACCACATTAGCTGTACCAATTTACAATCCTATCAGCAATAGATGATAGTTCTAATTTCTCTACATCCTCTTCAACACTTGTTATTAGTTTTTTGGACAATAGTCATCCTAGTAAGGGTAGAACAGTATCACACTGTGGTTTTGTTTTGCATTTCCCTAGTGATTAATGATCTTGAGCATCTTTTCATGTGCTTATTGACGAATTGTACATCCTCTTTAGTTAAATGCCCATTTTTTTGACTGGGTTATCTTTTTGTTGAGTCTTTAATAGTTCCTTCTATATATTTTTAATTTGTTGTTGTTGTTATTAGATATATGGTTCCCAAATATTTTCTCTTATTCTGTAGTGTTTCTTCACATTGCTGATAAAATCCTTTAATGCGGATTTCTCTTAATACAGTTTTTAATTTTGAGGAAGTACAACTGACCTATTTTGTCTTTTGCTGCTCATGCTTTTGATGTCTTATCTATGAATCTACTGTTGAAAACTAAGTTCTGAAGTATTATCCTTATGTTTTGTTCTAAGAGTTTTATGGTTTTAGTTATTTTACTTTGTATATTAATAATATCCACAAGGTCAGTGGTTCAAACCCACCAGCCGTTCCTCAGAAACCCTATGACTCAGACTCTACTTAAGAACACTTAACATCATTACTTTTTCTATGCCAAGCACTATACAAAGAATTAATATCTCGTATTTAATATTTTTCTTGTGACAAATCATTCCCATTTTACTGATAATAAATTGATGCTCGAACAGTTAAACTATATAATGTTTCTGAAAAATAATCAAGAACTAAGTATTCTGCTTGGTGTGGCGCTGTAGGATAGGTATTGAACTGCAAGGCTGGTGGTTCAAACTAACCCTATATGGGGTTACTTTGAGTCGGAACCCACTCAGTGGCATACAACAACAAGTACTCTGCCAGTATCACATACCTACTCATAAGCAAGCAGATTCAAACACAGGTCTGCCATACTTAGTTACCAGGCAATAAAAACATAATACCAATATATCATCTTTTTTTTTTAAGTTTTAATTGTGAATAGAGTGACAGTTTACATGGGAGAATGCACATTCGTTTTACACTCATCGTTTCATTGTAATGAATACAATCTCCTCCATGCAGCATCATTCAACAGCATTTCTGCTTCTATTCCCTCTGTTTTGTTTTATTTTGGTTTTTTATTTGGGGGAGGTGTACACAAAAACACTCAGGAATATATATATGTAATCATTTAAGCAACCAAAGAGCACATTCTGCAAATCTGCCTCCTGGCCGCCAGCACCTGGCTGACAGCACACAGCCTTTCTCTTTCCATGAGTCTAGAGTCCTCAGCTGCTCTATTTCTCCATGGCCTCATCTCTGCCTCCTTCTCTGGTGTCACTGTTTCTCTGGATAGGGTCCCACAGTCCGCTCGTGCTCTTCTCCCTTAATGATGCTAGAGTCCTTTGTTCCTGGACTGTAAGATTAATTACTTCCCCCTTTTTGGTACAAAACTTCTATCTTTACAGTTGTGACGGTTGCAATTAGTCATGATAATAATTATTCACAACTGACTAGTATATCATCTTAAAGAAAGGTCTAAGAGGTCAGGCAATGTGGTAAGCGAATTGTTGTTGCTGTTACGTGATGCCAAATAAGTCCTGACTAATAGCAAGGGATGGCACTATGGGTAAATGCGCTGGACTGCAAGGTCGGTTTGAACCACAGGATTGGCAGTTCAAACTCACCAGTTGCTCCTCAGAAACCCTATACAGAGTCACTATGGGTCAGAACCATCCCAACAGCACTTCACAACAACAACATAAGGTATCTAAAGCTGTAAATCTTTGCAAGAGCAGAAAGCCTCATCTGACTCCCAAGGATTAGTTGCGGACCTCAAACCACCAACCTAATGGTGGTTAGCAGTTCAAAACTCATCCTACAGAGCATCTGCAAGTAAGCTGAATAATGGTCCTCTAAAATACTAATCTCTGGAGCCTATCAATAAATGTATTACTTACATCAGGCATGGGAAACATTCAGCCCATGGACCATAAAAGGCCACGAAATCATTTAGTCTGGTACTGCCAAGGCAACCAGTTTCAGTCATCACAATAGAGATGAGTTAACTAAATGACCAAATATAGTAGGATATTTTTAAGTTGATAATTTTGCATGGCCTGTGAATGAAGTTACCAATATCCAAATGGCCCATGGCAGAAAAAAGCCTCCCCACTCCGTCATACATGGCAAAAGGGACTTTGTTGGTATGATCGAGTTTATGATCTTCAGATAGAAAGATGATTACCCAAGTGGATACAATATTATCATTTTTGTTGTTGCTGTTGTTAAGTGCTGTAGAACTGATTCCAATTAATAGGGATTCTGTACAGGGTTTCCAAGGAGCAACTGCTGGGTTTGAAATGCTGACCTTGTGGTCTGCAGTCCAGTGCTGATCCTACTGCACCACACAAGTATCCTTACAGAGGGAGGCAAAGGGCTAAAGGGAGGGCACATGATGTGACAAAGAAAGCACAGGAAAAGAAGGTAGTATGACAACAGAAGCAGAGTCAGAAAAATACTTGACGAGGAGGAAGGGTCTACAAAATAAGGAACACAAGAAGCTAGAAAACACAAGGGCATGAATTGCCCCCTTAAAGCCAACAGGAGGAATGCAGCTGTGCCATCTCATTTAGAACTCTGAACTCCAGAACTGTAAATTGAAAGCGTATATTGTTACATGCCTCAGGTTGGTTCTGCATAGGGTTTTCAAGGAGCAGCTGGTAGGTTGAATCACCAACTTTGTATTTAGCAGTCCAGTGCTTATTCTACACACCCACACCAGGAAACCTACTGTTATAAAGCCATTATATTTGTCTGCTGTTAGAGTAGCAATTAGAAACTAATAGTCACTCTGGTAGTGTAGTGGTTACGAATCGGGCTGCTAACCTCAATACTGGCAGTTTGGAACTACCAGCTGTTCCTCGGGAGAACAATGAGGCTTTCTGATCACGTAAAGATTTACAGCCTCAGAAACCCTGTGCAGGGCTGCTTTGAGTGGGAACCAACTCCACAGTACTTAACAACAACAACAACAGTCACTATTGTTCACCGAGACTCTTCTTTCAACTTCCAACAGTAAATGCTCCTAACAATTAGGGCAAAAGCTCCTGACAATGACAACAAACATGGTCTCTGGAAATTGAGATCTGGAAGAATACTTGAAAGGCAGCACAATGAGCATATGTTCCCATGGGTCACTGATACCTGTGAGTCATGCTAAAGTTCCAAACCCAATATGGATCCATGGGGATAAAAAAATGAACTTTAGAATCATAAAATCTTACACCTGAAGAGGGCCTTACTATCTAATGAAACTGTTTTATAGTAATCTCCAAATTTGCAATCGTTTGTGTTAATCTCTCTCTTTTTCTTTAAACCTTAGGGGCTCAATGAAAACAAAGAATTGTCTTCTCACTTATATCCTTTTGGCATGGTAAAGGGCAATCCTGAAACTTGTGTTAAATGAACTAATATACATGAAAATTAAGATCTTGTTTGTTTTTTTAAATTGTTATTTGTCACCCAGTCAGTTAGTATAAGAGCCAGGAAGGAACAGGAATACAGATAAAATACTGAGTAATGCTTTTTCCATGAAATCACACTGATCTTTTACTTGAGAGATCGTTTTTTAAAGCCCTTTATTATTAAAAATATTTATTTTACGACTGATTATTTACAGTGAAGGAGCACAAGCACTTCAGGATAAGCACTGGACTGCTAACCACATGGCTGGCGGCTCAAACTCACCAGTCACCCCTTGGAAACACTATACAGGGTCACTATGAATTGGAATCAATTTGATGGTACTTAACCACAACAAAAGCATCTACAGTATGAATTTAAAACTTCTTTTCATGTTGTTGTTGTTGTTGTCAGGTGCCATCGAGTCGGAACCGACTCATAGCGACCCCATGCACAGCAGAACGAAACAATGTCCGATCCTGGGCCAACCTCACCACCGCTGCCACACTTGAGTCAATCAATGATGCCACCTGGCCAATCCATCTCGTTAGAGGTCTTCCTCTTTTTCTCTGACCCTCCACCTTACCCAGCATGACGTCCTTCTCCAACGATTGTTTCCTCCGGACAATATGTCCAAAGTATGAGAGACAAAGCTTAGCCATCCTGGCCTCCAAGGAGCGCTCTGGCTGCACTTCTTCCAAAACAGATATATTGGTTCTTTTGGCAGTCCATGGCACTTTCAGTATTCTCCTCCAACACCACAACTCAAAGGCATCATGTTAGTTGTTTGTAATTGCTTGTTAGCTTTTCTGTTTCCCCTACTAGAGTGAAAGTTCCATGAATGCAGGATGCATGTCTAGCTTATTAATATTGACTTATTCACCACTACATCATAAATGTACACAATAAATGTTGAACAACAGCTGGTATTCAATATATAAGAAAAGAAAAATTGTTTCAACATATTAAGAAAAAAACTCCTAAAACTTGAAAAAGCAAATAGCAACTATCATAATAGGTACAGTGGTCCTGAACTGAGAGGCAGCCCTGACAACAAACTGTAAGGTAGTCTGAAATAAGTGCTGTGGTTCTCAATCAATTCTTATACTGGGATCCTTGTTAAATACACATATTGGATAGTCTCACTCTAGACTTACATAAAATTTTAAGAAATACCCAAGTGATTCTGATGAAATTGATTAATAAACCAAAAAGCTAACCACTAGATATTTTTACAGCCCTTCAAAAATTGAATCTGGCCCCAATCCTTTGGAAGTCTTCTGAAATGTTTTCTTCATGTCAAAAATAACATGAGGGACTTTTAAAGTCCAAAAACTTCCAAGTTATAATTTAATAATATCTATTGAAGAAGATAGAAAGAATACACAAGTCACTATACCAAAAACAAATGGTAAGTTTTCAACCATTTCAAAAGGCAGCATATGACCAAAAGACAACGACACTGAAGGAAGAAATCCAAGATGCACTGAAGTCACTGGCAAAGAACACAGCTCCGGAAATTAATGGAATTAATGGAAATTGAAATCTTTCAACGAACTGAAACAGCACTGGAGTTACTCATTCAATGCAAAGAAATTTGGAAGATAGCTAGCTGGCCATTTAATTAGAAGAGATTCACATTTGAGCCATTCCAAAGAGAGGTGACTCAATGGCATGAGAAAATCATCAAACAATATCATTAATATCACATTCAAGTAAAATTTTGCTAAAGATAATTAAAAAATGGCTGCAAGACTACATTGACAGGGAACTGCCAATGAGGTTCAAACCAATTTCAGTCAAGGATATGGAGCAAGGGATATCACTGCTGACATAAACATGGAACTTGGTTGAAAGGTGAGAATATCAGAAAAATGTTTACCTGTGCTTTATTGTCTATGTAAAGGCTTTCAACTGGGTGGATTATGACAAACTGATAGACAACATAGCAGAAAATGAGTATTCCAGAAAAATGATGAACAACAGCTGGTATTCAATATGTAAGAAAAGAAAGGAGCATGGGAAAGGGCAATTGTGAGGAACCTGTACATGAACCAAGGAACAGTGGTAAGAACAAAATAAGGGTATACTGACTGGTTTAAAATGAGGAAAGGTGTGTGCCAAGTTTGTATTCTTTCACCATACTTGTTCAACCTATATGCTGAGCAAATAATCTGAGAAGCAGGATTATATGAAGAACATGGCATCAGGATTGGAGAATGACTCATTAACTACCTGCAATATGCAGATGATACAACATTGTCTGCTAAAAACAAAAAGGACTTCAAATACTTACTGATGAAGATCAAAGACGAGAGCCTTCAGTATGGGTTGCACGTCAACATACAGATGAAAATCCTCATTACTGGACCAATAAATAACATCATGATAAAGGGAGAAAAGATGGAAGTTGTCAAAGACTTCGTTTTGCTTGAATCCACCATCAAAACTCATGAAAGCAGCAGTCAAGAAAACAAACGACGTACTGCATTAGACAAATCTACCACACAAGACCTCTATAAAGTGTCGAAGAGCAACAATGTCAGTTTGAAGACTAAGGCAGGCCTGACCCAAGCCATGATATTTTCAATAGCCTCATATGAATGTCAAAGTTGGGCAATGACTAAGGAAGGCTAGAGAAGAACTGATGCAATTGAGTTATGGTGCTGGGAGATGAATATTAAAAAGTACCATGTACTTGTGTGTTGGAAGACATACAACAAGAATGACTCCTTAGAAGCCAAGATGGGCAGATTTCATCTCATACTTTGGACATATTGTTAGGAGGGACCAGTCGCTGGAGAAGGATATCATGTTTGGAAAGACCCCTAATGAGATGGAGTGGCCAAGTGGCAGCATCAATGGACTCATGCATGTCAACAGTACTGAGGATGGCCCAGAATCGGGCAGTGTTTCATTCTGCTGTGCATAGAGTAGCTATGACTCGGTACCAACTCGATGGCACCTAACAACAACAACAACATATACCAAACAACGAAACTCAGTACAGTGTCAAATACTAAATACTAAAGTATGAATGTGTATCATAACTGCCACAGAAGTTAAAAGGAAAAGAGTATCAAGATAAACTGAAAGATTATCATTGGATAGTGAAACTTGAAAAGAATTCTAAAAATGTATATAAACGTCTCACTGTTTTTAAATGATCACATATTAATATTTAGTATTTATTTTCAATATTTTACTTACTTTTGTTACATACTGAGTTTAACATGTTGACAGTATGAAATGTAGCTACAAGCTTATTTTATTGTTCATTCTTTGAAATTGTACCAAAAGTATTTTACTCAAAATTACATAGTACATATTCAACTTTGAATACTGTAAAGTATCTGAGCTGCATGTGAAAGTATGTGGCGTATTTTTGCCTGATACTGTAGCATAGTGGCTATGAATTGAGCTGTGAACCACAAGGTCAGCAGTTTGAAACTACCAGCTGTTCTGCAGGAGAAAGATGAGGCATTCTGCTCTAGGAAAGATTTACAGCCTCGGAAACCCTGTACAGGGTCGCCGAGTCGGGACCGACTCCATGGCACATAACAACAACAACTGGAAAATGTATTAAATTTTCATATGTTCATCAGTGGGACTGTAAAAACATACCACTGATTTGCCAAACTTAGTCTCCATATGTTTTTTTACATTCATTCTGGTGTGGTACTGTAGGATATGCACTGGACTGCTAACTGAAAGGTTGGTTGGCAATTGGAACCCACCAGCTACTCCTCGGAAACCCTATGTTGTTGTTGTTAAGTGCCGTCGACTTGGTCGCAACTCATAGCAACCCAGTAAAGGATTTCTAAGGAGCGGATGGTGAGCATGAACAGCCAACCTTGTGATTCAAACCAACCTTGCAGTCCAGGGCATTAACTCTCAGCGCCACACCAGGATTCCCTATAAAGGTAACCCT
>NW_006408673.1:6100799-6118163 GCF_000296735.1 Chrysochloris asiatica
AAGCAGAATCTAAGCTACTATGTCCAGTAAAAATATATACACTAAATAAAATTCTACAGGCAGTACTATTGAAGAAGCTATTTAACTGATTTTATCATCATTTTCCTGCAGTTTGCAACACCATTCAAGAAAACAAACACATTATTATGCATTCAAACGTATGTGTAACAAACCATAAAGAGAATATAGAGGATAGTTTATTTTAATAAAGTCTTATAATGGTACAAATGCAGCTGTAAGTATTAAGTGTTGTCAAATTACTTCTGACTCATAGAGACCCTGTATAGGGTTCCCAAAGAGGAACTGGTGGGTTTGAACTGCTGACCTTGTAGTTCCCAGTCTAGTGCTATTCTTACAGTTCCACAACAGAAGTCCAGCTATAAGTATAACTAATAAAATAATGGGAGTGTGATAGCTCTATAGGATCAGCACTGAACTGTAAAGCACAAGGTCAATGGTTCAAGATCACCAGTCACTCCATGGGAGAAATATGAGGCTTCCTGCTCCAGTAAACATTTACAGCCTCAGAAATCTTATAGAGGGTGGCTATGAGTTGGAGCCAATTTGAGGGCACTTAAAAAACAACAACAAAATAATTAAATATGTCAACTATGTAACAGATCACTTCAAAATAAGTGGTGGTGGTGATGGTTAGGTGCCATGGAGTCGGTTCCGACTCATAGTGACCCTGTACAGGGTTTCCAAGGCTGTAAATCTTTACAGGAGCAGAAAGCCTCATCTTTCTCCCGCAAAACAGCTGGTAGTTTTGAACTGCTGACCTTGAGGCTCACATCCCGATTCGTAACCACTACACTACCAGAGCACCTTTCAAAATAAGTATACATGAGCAAATATTCTTCTAGAAGACTCGTAACTGTGCCTACAGTGATTTTCTCCTTCCTCGTCTTTAAATTCATTTACCTTAATGTAGAATTTCCCCAGGCTCCATGCTTGTCTGTGAGGATGTTGATAATTTTCTGGATTAGTTGAGTTGCTGTCACATGGTCTCGATATTTAGCTGCTCTTATCAATTGATCACACATCTTCTCATCTTCTCGTTTGTCTGCAGAATACTGGGCACACAGTGACTTTAAAAAAAGAAAAGGATGTATTAATACCATGAGGGAAAAGTTTAAAATGTATCATGAAGAAACTGTCAAATAAGTCAAGCCAAACAAACTTTAAAGCTAATTTTATAAACTGTGTCTGCTGAACTAAGATGTCGTGACATGTTTTCTCTGTATACGATCCAGTAAGAATTAATTTTTCTGAAGTCAATGATTAGATATACTCAGATGCAATCAACTTTTAAGCAGAGACATGAATAATAACAAGGAGCCAGTCATGTGAAGATACAGGTGCCTAGCATTATGAGCAGCATGTTATTATTGTTGGTAAGTGTCACTGAGTCAGTTCCAACAAACAATGACTCTATATACAATTTCCAATGAGCAGCTGGTGGGTTTGAACCACTGACGTTGTGGCTTGCAGTCCAGTGCTTATCCTATATCATTATACCAGGCGTCCCATGAGCAGCAGGCATAGAGAGCAGTTAGTTGCAAAGAACTTGGATCAAAATGAATAAAGTGAAGAATCACATTAAATGAGTCTGGATGGGCAGAGAGGGACCACCTCTAGAGATTTACTACACAATACCATTGTTTAGTAAAGGAACTCTGGTAGCGTAGTGGTTATGAATTCAGCTGCGAACCTTAAGGTCAGCAGTTCAAAACTACCAGCTGTTCCATGGGAGAAAGATGAGGCTTTCTGCTCCTGTAAAGATTTACAGCCTCGGAAACCCTGTACAGGGTCACTATGAGTTAGTACCAACTCCACAGCACATAACCACCACTACAACCACCATTGTTTAGCAGTATGCAGTTGATAATTTCAAGCGAGATTCAGAAGAGATTACAGAACATGGGATACCACAGAGGCTATAAGAAGATAAATTATGGATGACACTGCAGAAAATGAACATTTCAGTGCTCATGCAGAACTTGTACAGACCACAAGGAGTCATTTGGACAAAAACAAGGGTATACTGCTTGGTTTAAATACAAGAAAGGTGTAGGTCAGGGTTGTATGCTTTCACCATACTTATATAATCAGAAGAATAAGCAGTGGACTGCTACCCACAAGGTCAGTGGTTCAAACCCATCAGTCGCTCCTTGGAAACCCTATACAGGATTGCTACAAGTCATAATTACATCAGTGGTGTTTAACAACAACAACATTCAATTTGTATGCTGAGCATAAAACACGAGAAACCTGACTGTACAAGGAAGAATGTAGCATCGAGATTACATCAAGACTCATTAACAACCTGTGATATACATATGACACAAACTTGCTTGCTAAAAGCAAAGAGAACTTGTAGCACTTACTGATGAAGATCAAAGCCTTCATTAAGGATTATACCTAAATATAAAACAAAAATCCACATAACTGCGCCAATAAGCAACAACACAAAACACAAGAAAAGACTGACAACAAGAATTGCATTTTACATAGATCCACAGTCAACACCAATGGAAGCAGTGGTCAGGAAATCAGACATACTATATTGAGCAAATCTGTTGTAAAAGGTCTCTTAAAAAGGTGAAAAATCAAATGTTTCAATTACCACCTACGCATGTGAAAGCTGGTTAATGAATAAGAAAGACCAGAGACAATCTGATGCCTTTAAATATGGTGTTGGTGAAGAATAATAAATATCCCATGGCCAGCCAGAAGAATATACAAATCTGTTGGAAGAAATACAAAGGAGGATAGTAAGGCTTTGTCTCATGTCTTTGGACATGTTTATTGGAAAGGACAAATCCCTGGAGGACATAATGTTTCTTAAAGTAGAGAGTCAACGAGAAATTAGAAGACCTTCTATGAAATGGATTGACACAGTGGTTGCAACAATGGGCTCTAACACGGGATAATTTTGAGAAGGACCAGCTAGTTATTCATTCTGTCGTGAAAAGGGTTGCTAGTCACAAGTGACTTGACAGCACTTACAATAACAGTTATGAAAAGGCATGAAAGCAGCAGTCATGAAATAAGAAGACATATTATATTTGGGAAATCTGCTGCAAAATATTCTTTAAAAGGGTAAAAAGTAAAGTCACCTGGGGGAACCTAGGTGCACCTCGACCCATACCATGGTCTTTTCAAATGCTTCATATGTATGGGAAAGCTGGACAAAGAATAAGGAACACTGAAGATTTGATGCCATTGAATTACAGTGTTGATGAAGAATACTGAATATACCATGGATTGTCAGAAGCATGAATACATATGTCTTTAAAGAATAGACTCAAATGTAGCAACTATTATGAGGACAGTACAGAACTGGACAGCATTTTGGTCTGTTCTATGTAGGATTGCTAAGAGTTGGAACCAACTTGATGACACCTAACAACAACAAAGTTATGAAACAGTTAGATTTTATTTTAATGCAGTAGATACCATGAAAAGTTTTAAGTAATAGAATGATATGACTAATTTATATATTAAAATAACCACTACAGTTATTATTTCTATATTGGGTTTTGACAGGACAGGAGAAATTAAGGTAAAAGAGAAATTATCAGACTATTGCAGAGATCCAGAAAAGGGAGAATGGTAACTTGCGATAGTAAAGTCATATAGTTCTCAATACTTCCAGAAAATGGCAAAAAGTTTGGTCTCTTAAATTCTAGTTGTGCAAAATGAGCCAGCAGCAATACAATCACTTAAGAATTTATTAAAAATAAAGAGTCTAAGGCCACAATCCAAACGTACAAACTTATAAACTGGAATTAAATCTATAATCTATTTATGCATATACTAATGTTTGACGAGTATTAGCTGACACATCAATTTTGCAAAAAAAAAAAAAAATCAGATACACCTGAATTACAACTTTGCCAACTGTTTCTTTTTGTTTGAATTTAGATACTTGAAGTGTCATGTTTATGATACTGTACAAAGTAAATCATTGCTTCAAATAGGAAAACATAAAGGTTGATGTAAACTTGATTCTTATTCACCTACCTAGGTCTATTAGGTGCCACCTCTTGACCTTCAAAAATGAGTTACACTCATATACATATAAACACAACCACTGATAAGAAATAAACCTTTAGTCTTAAATATTATTAGTTTGTACAAGTGATACACATTGCGGTAGCTTGCCTCTCTTACTGTATAGCAAGGTGAAGAAATTACTAAAACACACATCCTGATCTGAGCAATAAAGGATGGCCCTGATTGTCCTAAACCAATATGGGTAATAATCCCATTCATATTGACACATTGTTTTAAGAAAGAACATTTCATCTAATAGTTGCAATAAAAGCTCGGAATTTATGTTGAATAGTTCCTCCCTTTTCTCAGGGTATAAAAGATTTAAGTACATAACTCCAAGAGTATTTAAAATTCTCTCTGTACCTTGAAGGAAGAAGTCAGTTTGAGGATAAAATCGAAATCCAAAGGCAACATAGCTATGAGAACTACAGAAAAATAGAGTGTATAACAGATGTAATCATGAATTTATCTATTAACCAAATCCTAAAGACCATTTTGCCTTCAGACTTTTTAGTTAAGAAACTCAATAAATTCTTATCGATTCTATGCCAGTATGAGTTTGGATTCCTGCTAGTTACAACCAAAAGAAACCCAACAGTTAAGTGTCTATGTACATGCACAGGAAATCAAATGTCTCTCTTAATATGCACAAAGCACTATGCTATAATGACCAAATGATGAATTTAATAGCCACAGCTATTTATAATCCCTGTTCCCTCTAGATCACCGAGTAAAGAGGTAAGAAAAATGTATCACTACCTACATATGAAGCTAAAAATAAGTTTTACTAAAAGGTACATATAAAATGCTAAGAAGGAAGGCAGGAAATGGTGGAATCTGAAAAGATAAGTTATTCTTGGGTGAAAATAAAGAAAACTGTATAAGAAAAGGCAAATGTATAAAACATGAATCAACTTCTTGGGAAGCAGTATGTTATTGCTGTTGAGTGCCATCGAGTCTGTTCTGACTCATGTCAACCCAGTATAGGGTTTACCAAAGGGTGTGGCTAGTGGGCTTGAATCACCAACCTTGTGGTTAGGAGTCCAGTGCTTACCCTACAGTGATATATCACGACTCTAAAGTTGTGCCCAATAAGAAAAGGCAAATGCAGAAAAACATGAAATCAACTTCAAGGCTGGATCAAATATAAAATATAACCTTCTAAAAGGTCACAGCCTTAAAAACCATACAGAGCAGTTCAACTGTGCATGAGCTGGCCGTGAATCTAAATTCATTGGATGGCAATTAATAACAATAACTAAAATATGAACCAGAAAAGTAACAGACTGAGGAGAATCTGGAATACAGAATGAAGATAAAGAAAAGCAACTGCGAATGGCAGTACGATTGTACTAAATAGAAAAACAAAACACAAGAACAGCAGATTAGAAGGCAAAACAAAAACTAGGAGGGTCCAGAGCAAGTTGATGGAGTAGATACACTGAACAGTCTTTCTGCAACAAAGATATGGAAGAACAACTGAAATTAATATAGATGGTGACCCTGGTGACCTGAACTTCAGAAAATAAAACAAAGCGATGGAGTGAGCACTGATTGGAAGAGGAAGCTGAACAGGATCAGCAAGAGGGAAGAAAAAGAGACGGGCTGTCAGCTGGCGTGGAGCAGTACAGTCATGTTGAGCTTTTACACGCTTTTGCTAACAATACAGGGGTCTGACTCAGCTGGGGGTGGGAGACAAGGGAGCTGCAGTCCTCCCTTATTACCTTGCTCTCCTGGCAGCCATGGCATGGCCAGTTCTGTCACTGCCAATGCAGCAGACCATTGCATCCAATCATGCACAGCATTTGCCTGTGGTCCAGCGCCAGGCATGCCATCCCTTCGTCTGGAGGAAAATGAACTCTCCCTGATGTACACTATTCAAACAGCAGAGAACTGTGTTCAGACTTCCAGTCTCTATCACTAGAAGATAGGTGGTGAGTGCCTAAGAACATACCAACCTACAATCATCACTTAAATAAAAATAAACAACACTACAGGGTCTCGAGAAAACAAGCAATTTAGACTTACAAGGGGGAAAAAAAAGAGTGACCAAAAAAAACAGAGAGTCAGACAATATAATACCAGACATGGTATTAAGCTACTTGATAAGAAACTTAAAAGGATGCTATTTAGGTACATTCAATGAATTATGAGAAAGATCAACAAAGCAAGGAAGAATTCAAGAAAACACAAGAATAAATTGACAAAATAAATAAAAAATTGTAAACCATACAAAAACAGAAGTTGGAAAGCCAGAAGATTAAGACTTCAAAAATAGATTATGCATTAAAAGAGCAAACAAGTAAAATTGATCAATGGAAGGCTGAATCAGTGAGTCTGACGACAAATCTCTCAATACTAATCTTCAAGAGGAACAATCAGAAAAAAACAAGGAAAAACTCCAGACAAATGCTAAGATTTGTGTGGGACACTAACAACAGAAATAACTTACAAGTGGCTGGAATTCTAAAACAGGAAGAGATAATAATAAAATATAGAGAAAATTGCCCAAGAATTTCTAGAAGAAAATTGCCCTAACATGACGAAAGACGAGAAGATAGCCAGCCATTCCATGAGTTAAATGGACTCCACATAGTAAAGACCCCCAAAAGAAAATCACCAACACATTATAATCAAACTTTTCTAAACCAAAGACAAGGAAAAAATTTTGAGAGCAGTTCAGGAAGAATGAAAAGTTACCTACAAAGGAGAACTTAAAAGACTAATCTCAGGAGAAACAATGCAGACATGCAGACAATGGGATGACATAGCTAAAACTCTGGAAGAAAATAATTCTCAATCAAGAATCATATGCCCAGCAAAACTATCTATTAAACATAGCAGCAAACTTAGGGCATTTCTAGTTAAACAAAATTAAAAGAATTTGAAAAATCCAGACCAACCTTGGGGTCCTGGAGTGGCGCTGTGGATTAATGCACTGGATGGCAAAGTTAGTCTGAATTGCAACGTCAGCGGATCAAGCTCACTAGCTATTCCTTGGAAACCCTATACAGGGTCACTATGAGTTGGAACTGACTCAACATCAATTAACTACAACAATAACAGACCAACCTTAAAAAAATACTAAACAAAGTTCTCTGGACAGAGAACCAACAATAGCAGACAACAACATGAGACTAACATACATGACAATATCACACAGAACTCAACCCAGATATGTAGAAGTACTCAAGCAAAACAAATCTAGAAGACCGAAAATAGGGAACCAAAGATATCAGTTTGCAACAACAAAAAAACAAAGTAAAAATATGGAGTAGCATAGTTAGAGAACTTCCAAATGAAAGGAAAATCAAGTAGATTAAAAAAGGAAACAAACAAACAAAAAAACCTAACTGTAACTGTACAACTAGACAGTCTTACTCCTAGCCCTAGCCCAACCCTCCCTCTAGCATTAACTCGAGTCCTAACCAAATCCCTAACACTAAACAAAGTCCTAGGCTTTGCCTAGACCTAGCCATAGTTCTAACCCTAACTAGTGACTCCTACACACTCCGACTCATCCATCACCACACACGAAATATTTATTTATTTACTTTTAGGAGCCCTAGTATGACACTGTGGTTTAATGCGTTTGTACTGAAAAGTTACTTCCAACTCACAGCGACCCTGAATAGGGTTACCAAGGAGGGGCTGGTGAGTTTAAATCCCCAAATTTGAAGTACAAACTGACTTTGAAGTCAACTGTTTATCCTATGGTGCCAAACTAAGACTCCGCATGTACATATACAAATATATGTGTGTGCGTGTGTGTATTTAGAGTGGTGCTGTTGGTGGTTATGTTCCGTGAAGTTGGTTCCAACTCATAGCAATCTTGAGTAGGGTTTCCGAGGCTATAAATCTTTATGGGAGCAAAAAGCCTCATCTTTTCCCACATAGTGGCTGGTAGATTAAAACTGCTGACCTTTTGGTTAGCAGACCAGCTTGTAATCCACTACACTACCAAAGTTCCTTATATATTATATATATTGTTGTTGTTAAGTGTCATCAATCGGTTCTAACACACAGCGATGCTGTATAGGGTTTTCAAGGAGCAGTTGGTGGGCTTGAACCGCCAAGCTTACAGTTCAAACCAATTTTATAGTCTAGCACATTAACCCACAGTACCACACCAGGAGTCCAGATATATTACACACACACACACACACACACACACATATAGTTGTTAAGTGCCGTTGAATTGGCTGCAACTCATAGCAACCCAGTATTAGGTTTCCAAGACTTTAACTCTTTGAGGGAGCACAAAGCGGGCTAGAACTACAGACCTTGTGGACCGATCTTATATACATATGTGTGTGTGTATACACATACATATGTATACACACACGGTGGCCCATAACATATATATATATATATATATATATATATATAAAATAACACAATACACACATACATATACATATATATGAACAAAAAATAGGTTATATTATTACCCTTGCTAAGATCTATGGCAGTCTTAGACAACTGATTCATTTGAAATCTGGATGTCCTCATGAACACTAGACTATTAAAAGCAATCAACTCCTTTTATATAAAAACTGGCATGGAGTAAATAAATTATATGAGGAACTAGATTAATATAGAAGAAATCTACATGTCATTATGCTTGGGAGAAGGGAAGACCATAGATAGCTCAAGTTTATTTTGTTCGTTCAAATCACATATATGTATTTGCTGCTGTTGTTGTTAGGTGCCAGAGTCAGTACTGACCCATAGCAACCTTATGCACAGCAGAACGAAACACTGCCCGATCCTGGGCCAACCTCACTACTGTTGACACGCTTGAGTAAAATTGATGCTGCCACTTGGCCAATCCATCTCATTGGGGGGTCATCCTCTTTTTCTCTGACCCTCAACCTTACCAAACATGATATCCTTCTCCAGCGACTGCTCCCTCCTGACAATATGTCCGAAGTATGAGAGACAAAGTTTGGCCATCTTGGCCTCCAAGGAGCATTCTGGCTGTACTTTTTCCAAAACTGATCTATTGGTTCTGTTGGCAGCCCGTGGTACATTAAATATTCTCATCCAACACCATAACTCAAAGGAATCAATTCTTCGACGGTCTTCTTTATTCACTGTCCAGCTTTTGCATGCATATGAGGTATTGAAAATACCATGGCTTGGGTCAGGCGCACATTAGTCCTCAAGCTGACATCTTTGGTCTTCAACATTTTCAAAAGGTCTTGTGAAGCAGATTTGCCTAATGCAATACGTCGTCTTCTGATTTCTGACTGCTGCTTCCGTGAGTGTTAATAGTTGATCGAAAAAGAATGAAGTCCTTGACAACTTCAATCTTTTCTCCACTGAAAAGAATGTTGTTTATTGGTCCAGTGGTGAGGATTTTTGTTTTCTTTACATTGAGATGTAATCCATACCAAAGGCTGTGCTCTTTGATCTTCATCAGTAAATGTTTTAAGTCCTCTTCACTTTCAGCAGGCAAGGCTGTATCATCTGCATATCGCAGATTGTTAATGAGTCTTCCTCCAAACCTGATGCCACGTTTTTCTTCATGTAACCCAACTTCTGGGATTATTTGCTCAGCATACAGGTTGAATAACTATGGTGAAAGAATGCAACCTTTTCGCACACCTTTCTTAATTTTAAACCATTCAGTGTTCCCACTTTCTGTTCGAACAACTGCCTCTTGGCAGTTGTGTGTATATATATATATATATATATATACACACACACACACACACAAATAAAATTTTTCAATATTCAGAAATAATTGAAGCAGCAGTACTAGAAGTGAAACAGGATTCATTTCATTATAACAAAATTGTCAACTGATACATTATATTTACAGAGATTCAATGAAGAACTAAAAAGCATGCTTTGGTATATTTATGTTCAAACCAACAGAACAAAATGATAGTTACTTGGTGAATTTTTGTATCTTCTACATTTCCTACTGAACTGATAATCAGTCTTGCCTACTCTTACTGACAACAGGAAATTCTAATTATTGATGTAAACTAGAAAGCTCCTCACCCCCTCCTAAACAACATAAACCCCTTCACATTCAACAGTAGAAGTACACAAAAAAATGAATTATTCATTATTTTACTCAAACTAGAATAACTATAACTTCATCAAATTATATTTTATAAATATGAGCTATTAGGTCCAAGTTTGCTTGAAAAGACATAATTCTAAAAACAAGAGTCCAAGGTAAGCTAAATAGTAAAATGGTTTAAAGTGTTCTTTAATGGATCCTCCCTTACGATTTGAACAGCAACTTTTCAAATCTGACATAAAATCTATAGGTATAAATCACATTAAAGGGCTATTCTTTCCCGATTATCAATCTCTGTCTCTTTGTGGAACATCAGAGTCACATTTGACCTTAAAACATGATAAAAGGAAACCAAATAAGAATGTTTCATAAGGATGTGATAAACTTACATCTAATTTTAAAAATATCTTTATAATGTACTTTGAACCAGTCTTATTAAAAACCAATAATAAATTCAGTATGACATATCATTCAAAGTTAAGAACAGAATATCTGTCTCAATATCAAATACATGTTACTTATCACTGATATATATACATATCTATCTCTGTGTACTTGTGTTTAAAGGATGAAGGGAGGTACCTCATCCTTTTAGAACCTGCCTAAAAGTACTATTTCTCAATGAAATAAAGTCAGGTTTACATTTCAATTCAGCTTTATCTAAAAATGAATTGACATCAACTTTTACATTTTCTTAATTTGAGCAAAAGGGTAGAAAAACTTTAGTGGTAGAATTTTTAGAGACCTGGTATAAAGCTACAGGATAAACAACTGCTAACCGCAAGGTGAGTAGTCCAAACTCTCCTCAGAAACCCTCTACAGGTTCGCTATGAGACTCAACAGCACTTAACAACAACGTGTTGGAGAATGAGATTTTATTCCTGGACAACGCACTTCAGCAAAGCCACCACCTCTCTATTACTGGAAGCTTGTACTTTACGTTACTATGATGCTAAGGGGACTGCAATGGAGCTCATAGGCAAAGGCAGATTGGGAAAAAGAGTCTGGAAATATACTTCCAAAGAGTAGTCAACAAAAACCTTACAGACAGCAATAGTCAGATGTACAACCAATCATGGGGCTGGCACAGCATTAGGCAGTAATCCACTCTCTTGTGCATAGGAATATTATGAGTCAGGGGCCAACTGAGTGGCAGCTAATACAACATTGCATCAGAAGGTCACAAAAATATGTGAATGTAAAAAAAAAAAATCAAATAAACATTTTGGAAACTTAAGACATGAATTTTATCTCATTGATGCTAAAGAAACCTGAGATTTATTACTGTAAAAGTTCACTGCTGTTGAGTCAATTCCGACTCATAGTAACTTAAGACAGAGTAGACCTGTTTCTACTCTGAGGTTTCTAAGGCTGCAACTTATTTTCTTAGTTTTTATTGTGAAATAAATGGTTTACAGAGCAGACCATCAGTTTTACATATACCAAAATATATATTTCATGTCATTTCAATGAATGCAATGCCTTCCATGCAACATAGGTTGCCCTACTTCCTCACTATAATTCTTGTTTTCATTCCACCTTCTTCCCCAAACCTTCTCAATTTTTTCCTTAGGCAAATGCTACCTTTTTTATCTTGAAAGGTTGATTACTCCATGGCATACAAACCTCATTAGTGTTGTTGTCCACACTATATACCTATTTGGTACTGTTTGATTGAAAATTGAGCCACAAGGTTGAGCTTAGTTTTACACTTGAAGAGTGGTGACCTAGGACCATAACCTCAGGTTCCTCCAGTCTCTTTCTGACCAGTTGTTCCAACTTACAGTGACCCAGAATTTCCAAGGATCAGCCGGTAGGTTTAAATCACCAACCATTAGGTCAGCAGTCAAATACTCATCTTATAGTACCACATAAAGTTCTGACTAGTAAACCTGGTCTATTTTTAAATTGTGTTCCATATTTTCTTGCTCTCTACCCGGGCCCTTCTAATATGATCCCTTTGAAAACAGTTGGTAGTGGTAGTAGCTTGTTTTTGGTCTCAGGTTGTGAAGTCTGATAGTTATGTTTTGTTAGTCTATTGAACTAACTGTTCTCAAACATCTTAAATTTTCACGACTCTTCTTTCCTCTACCCAGTAAGCGGCCAATAATTGCACCTTAGCTAATCACTCATGAGGTTTTAAGATCCCAGTCACTACTCACAAAAGTAGGATGTAGAACATAGTCTTTGTGAACTATATGTGATCCCAACAGAAGCAGACTGCCTCATCTTTCTCCCTTGTAGCAGTTTTGGGGTTTGAATTGCCAATCTATTCACTGACAGCTCAACCCTTCACCCACTGTGTCACTAGGGCCTCTTAGAATAAACTAAAAATAAATAAATCTATTTCTTACAAGAAATCCAGTAAAAAGACAGAAAAACTGAAGGGAGAAATAATTCAGGCTGGTCATTGATAATGCAAGTGACTATTTTGACTCTTTTAACGCAGGTGAAGAATTAAGAAAAATTAGCATATTTACTTTTTCCTTTCAGATGTTATGATTCTACCTAACATGAATACTCTCTCTTTACAAATATGTAGCATGACATCTGAGAGAGGAAAACACTGACAATTACGTTGATTCCTCTGATTTCCTCCTGCCATTACTCTGACTACTCTTCGTTAGCGACCAAGCTGTTTTTCCTTTATTATTCTGAACTATGAGATGCTAGCAAATTTCTAAGGCTTTGTCAAATATCCTTTGGCAGTATCAGCCATACCCATGTTATCTATTAACATCAATTTAGCTTAGCATCAAATCTTCATATTCAGCCCCTCTCTAGTCCTAAACTCTAATCCCACCTTCTTAGGAGTCCTGGTATGGTGCTGTGGGATAAAGCACTGACTTACAAGGTAGTACTGAACCACAAGGTCAGTGGTTCAAACTCACCAGTCACTCCTTGGAAATTTTATGCAGGGCCACTGTGAGTCAGAAGAGTCTTGATGTCAGTTAACAACAACATCACCTTTTTAATCTATAGGATAATCTCCAATTATCTGATAAGCACCTAAAATTTATAATGTATTCCTTAGCATGCTAATACACTTCAGAGGGCAACTGTTTCTACTTACAGTCATCCATTACTTCTGTCTCTCACTTCATATTATACTCATTCCTTTTAAAGACCTCTTTCTTAATCACTTATGCCACTACCCTTACACAGAATTTTATTATTTCACAATGTAGCCCTTAAAATAATCTCATCAGACTTTAAAAAAAAAAAAAACCCAACAATGAGTCAATTCCAACTCACAGTGACCGTAGAGAAGTGAGTAGAAGTGTCCCCCAGTGTTTCCCAGGCAATAATCTTCATGGAAGCAGACTGCCTCATCTTTCTTCTGAGGAGTAGCTGGAGGGTTCAAACCACTAACCTTTGATTTAGCTGCTGAACACTTATCCACCAGGGCTAGTTCGACTGTTACAAATGTTTCAAGAAATATTACTAAAATAATATGTTATGGTATAGAAAATATACACTGATATTTATGCAACTCACTTTCAAAAAGTAGAAGATTATATAAAATATTCAAAAACTAGAACCAAATTTTATTAAGCAGAATTACTGGACGTTTGCAGTTCATTAGTAGGCTACATAATCTTTCAACATGCCTGCATATGCATCCTATATTCCAGATATATGTGGAGTATGTGCAACAATCCAAATATCCTCACAACGTTCTTAACTACAAGGGAATTTGATTTTCTTATGGTTTTTGCATGATAACGAAACTTAAAAATGGGTATTGAGAGAATAAGATGGCTAGATTGTGAGGCTAGAATGTGACAGGTAAACTGTTGGAGAAGCAGAAGGTATGCAGAGAAACAGATCTAGAAATTAGTGGTCCTCTTGATTCTTTGGTTGAATACTGGGAAGTATATGCATAGAGTGAAAAATAATACCTGAAAAATTAAAAAAGAATTAGAAATTAAACAACTCGTCTCTAAATTGGAGTCCTGGTATGGTGTAGAGTTAATGCAATGGACTGAAACTTTCGTTTGAACAGCAAGGTCAGTGGTTCAAGCTTACGAGCTGCTATTAGAAACCCTATACAGAGTCGCTATGAGTTGGAACTGCTTGACGGCACTTAACAACAACAACATTTCTAAATTACACATGGATCAAATATGAAATCACAAGAAAAATTAGAACATATCTCAAACTGAATGATAATGAAAACACAACCTACTAAAATTTGTGGAAATCAGTGAATGCAGGATTTAAAAGGATATTTATATCCTGAAGTGGCTAGAAATAAAAAAGTGTTGAAAACAATAATCTATAAACTGCTACCTAAAATCGACAATCTAAACTTCTACCAAAGAAGGGCAAATAAAACCCGCATAAACGGAAGAAAGGCTAATAGGTATTACAGCAGAAAATAGTTTTTTAAAAAAGAAGAACCATGGACAAAAGTCAATAAAATCATCAGCTGCTTCTTTGAAAACATCAATAAAATTAACATTAACCAGAATGGTGGAGGAAAAGAAAGAGAAGTGACACAGATTGTCAATATCAAGTATTATAGATTGAACTGTTGTACCCTACTAACCCAAATTATATGTTAGAATTCTAACACCAATACTTGTAGATATGACATAGACTGGAAAGAAGGTTTTCATTGTTATCTTAATGAGATTCTATCAGTGTGGGTGTATCATGAATCTAACCTCTTCTAATTGATAAGGAGCAGTATAGACACAGAAATAAACTAGCTCTAACCAGGGAAGACCGATGCCACATGAAGAACATCAAGGAACTGAAGAATACCAGGGCTGCCAAAGCTGACACAAGGATTTTCCCTCAGAGCTCACAGAAAATAAGACTGATTTGCATCCTGTGGCACTATGGATTGTGAACCACAGGTTGGTGGTTTTAACGCACCAGCTACTCTTCAGAAACCCAATATGGGGTCACTGTGAGTCAAAACCAACTTGATGGCACTTAACAACACCAACAACAAACTGTGAGAAAATATATTTTAGTTCTTTCAAGCCATCCACTTGTGGTATTTCTGTTACAGCATCAACAGGAAACTAAGACATGAAGTATGAAAGGAAAGATACTGAACTACATATCCTACAGACATTAAAGATAGGATAGTAAGCTACACTACAAACAGCACTGTGCCACTTACTTCAACAAATTAAATGGACAAATTATTTGAAAAATACAGATTATCAAAAATGAACCAAGAAGAAATAGAATTACCGAATATACCTCTATTAAACAAATTGACCTCTTCATTGAAAAAGTCTCAGTACATGAAAACCCTCAAGATCAGATGGCTACATTGGTGAATGTTACTAGATATTTAACAAAGGAAATAATACCAGTCTTATGCACACTGAAAAATTATAGGCTAAGGAGAGACATGGAGTCCTGGTGTGTGCTATAGGACACGGAGAAGATTGTTAACCACAAGATCAGTGGATCAAACTCTCTAGCTGCTCCTCAGAAACCCTATACAGGGTCACTATGACTCAGAACTGACTCAGCAGTACTTAACAAGTACAACAAAAGGAAACATATTGGCCAACTTTTACACTATAGGAAAAGAAAACTGAACATCAATATATTTCATATAGATAAACACAAAATCCTAATAAAATTCTTAACAAAATAGAGAATTCAGCTTGATAAAAATGGGAAAATACCATGATAAAATGGAATTTTATAATGGAAAGAAAATTAAGTTTAATATTCAAAAATCAACAATGTAGTAGACAATATAAGCAAGAAAATAAAAAAGAGCAAGCGACAGAGAGAGAAACCTCTGTAGTTTTTCTTTCTTTCATTTTTAAAAGCAATTCACAGCATTCAAAACTTTTTCATATAAACAATAAATAAAAATAAAAGGGACCCTTTACTTTATCAGTGGTGTACATCATGACAAACAGAGAAAAAAACAAGTTGTGAGGACTTCCGTTTTCTTTATAGTGAGGTGTATGTAAACCCTAGTGAAGGCTGTGATGGCAGGAAATTCTTAGACTGAGCACTATAGAAGAAAATAGTAACTATGAAAAAAAATACTGATTACTTTGACTAAATCTACACTTTGAAGGACACCATTTACAGAATGAAAATATAAGCAACACTGGGAAAATACAGTCACCATAGGTAAATGATAAATTATTTATTTAAAGGATACACAAAGAATTCTTACAACGAATAACATAAGCAACCTAATTCAAAACAATGGGCAAATGATTCGAACAGATAGTAGAAAAATGCAAATTAATGCCATAATCTATGGCCACATAAGGAGTTCTGCTAGCGTAGAAATTAAGAGTCGGGCTGCTAATCTCAAGGTCTGCTGTTCAAAACAGCAGCTCCGAGAGAGAAAGATGAGGCTTTCTGCTCCCATAAAGATTTACAGGCTAGGAAACCCTATCAGGGTCGGTATGAGTCAGAACCAACTCTACTGCACACCACCAGCCACCATGGATGGCTATATGCCTACAAGAAAAAAATAACACTAAAAAGACTGACAGTACTACATATTGCCAGGTATGTGGAGCCAACTGGAATTCTCAGACTTAAGTAGTTCATTGGAGTATACAATCAACAGCTACTTGAAGGAAACAATGTGGCACTTTCTTGTAAAATTACACATAAAATTACATAACTGCTAAACAATGAAAACAATTTAGTATCCATAAACAAGTGAATAAGTAAACAAAGCAATACTTGTTGTTATTGTTTTAACTCATAGTGAATCTGTATAAGGTTTCCTATGAGTGGCTTGTTAGTTTGAACTGCCAACCTTGAGGTTCACACAGACCTTATCTTCCAGTGCATGATCCTGCAGCAGCACACCAGGACTCATGAAGTAATACTACTTATGAATAAAATCTACTTAGCAATAAAAAGGAATAAAACTACTTATTCACATAACAATGTGTTGTTGTTGTTAGGTACCATCGAGTCCCTACCAACCCATAGCGACCTTATGCACAGAAGAACCAAACACTGCCCGATCCTGGGCCAACTTCACTACTGTTGAGTACATCGCTTGAGTACATCGATGCTGCCACTTGGCCAATCCATCTCACTGGGGGTCTATCTCTTTTTCTCTGATTCTCCACCTTACCAAACATGATATCCTTCTCCAGCAAATGGTCCCTCCTGACAATATGTCCGAAGTATGAGAGACCAAGTTTGGCCTTCTTGGCCTCTGTTGTTGTTGTCAGGTGCCATCGAGTCGGAACCGACTCATAGCGACTCCATGCACAGCAGAACGAAACAATGTTCGATCCTGGGCCAAC
>NW_006408673.1:6119538-6122074 GCF_000296735.1 Chrysochloris asiatica
TGGTATCTCTTGAAATGGTTGAACATTAACCATTTCCTTTTGGTACAGTGACTCTGTGTATTCCTTCCATCTTTTCTTGAAGCTTTCTGCATCATTCAATAATTTGCCCAGAGAACTTTTAATAACGAAAGTCTAGACTTGAATTTTTTCTTCAGTTCTCCCAGCTTGAGAAAGGCTGAGCGTATTCTTCTTTTTTGGTTTTCGGATTCTACATCTTTGCACATTTTGTTGTAATATTTGTCTTTATCTTCTAGAGCTGACCTTTGAAATTTTCTGTTTGGCTCTTGGACCTCCTCATTTCTTCCATTTGCTTTAGCATCTCTACGCTGGAGAGCAAATTTCAGAGTCTCTTCTGACATCCATTTTGACCTTTTCCTTCTGTCTTGTCTTCTCAATGACTTTTTGCTTTCTTCCTGTATGATGTTCTTAATGTTATCCCACAACTCTTCCGGTCTTCAGTCTTTAGTGTTTAATGTATCAAATCTATTCTTCAGATAATCTCTAAATTCAGGTGGGATATATTCAAGGTCATATTTTGGCTCTTGTGGATTTGTTTTCATTTTCTTCAGTTTCAGTTTGAATTTGCATATGAGTTATTGATGGTCTGTTCCACAGATGTCCCTGCCTACATAACAATGTAGATGGTCTCTAATATTTCAGCTTCACCAAAACAATCTTGACACTAAAGTATCTACTGTACAATTGCATTTATATGAAACTATAGAACAGGCAGAACTAGCTATAATAACAAAAAAAGAGGTCAGATGTTACCTAGGGCAAATGTATGTGTGTGTATGTGTGTTGTATGTGAGCAGGGACTGTTAACAATGCAACACAAAGAAAACTCTTCAAGGTAATAAAAATAGTGTATTATCTTGAATGGAGTCCTGGTGTGGCACTGTGGGATGAAAGCACTAGACCACATGGTTGGTTTGAACCACAAGGGCAGTGGTTCAAATTATCAGTTCTGTCATGAGGGTCACTATGAGTCAGAACCAACTTGACAGCACTTAACAACAACAACAACGATTATCTTGACTGTTGCAATTTTACATGTGATTGCATTTGTCAAACGTTAGTCTTAGAAATAGACGTATTTTACTATATGTAAATTATAGTTCAATAGTGTTTACTTGGAGTCCTGGTCTGGCGCTGTAGGATAAGCACTAAGCTGTTTATCCTACAGGCGTGAAGTTCAAATCCATCAGTTGTTCCTTAGAAACCCTATAGAGGGTCACAATGAGTTGGAACTCACTTTATGGAACCTAGTAACAACATTTACTTAAATGTTAAAAAATTAAATAGGCAGAGCAGAGGGAGGAAGAAATTAGTTACAATATTCATATAAAAATAAACACACAAAAAATAAACACTTAACACCAAATAAATAAATGAGTTCTAAAAATCAATAAGGAAAGACAGGTAGCAATAAGAAATTTGGTAAGAAGCACTTGTTATTGAAGTATCTCATGGAAGTAAAAATTTTAATAGCTAATAAGAGAACAGATACAAAACTTCACTGTAAATAAAAGTCAAAGTAAAAACACAATGAGATACCAGTACACAATTATCAAAATGCAGAAATAAAAACCACTAGTTAACTGTTTATAAGGAATAGGAATGGCTGTATACTGATACTGGGAGAGGTGCACACTTTTGCAAAATAAAGTTGCAATCTCAAAGTGAAAATATGAATACTCTGTTGCTGTGTTGTTAAGTGCTATCGAGTCTGAGTTGGTTCTGACTCATAGCAATCTTGTACAGGGATTCCGAGGACCAGCTGGTGGGTTTAAACGGCCAACCTTGTGGTTCGCAGTCCAGTGCTGATCCTACAAGGTCACACCAGAAGTTTACAGCCAAGTAATTCTATCCTATATAAATACATAAATATGTGCCCCAAAAGACCCCACAAATGCTCAAAGACATATTTTATCATAGTAAATCAAAACAAGAAACAAACTGACTGTTCATCAACACTAGGAGAGATTTTGAAAAAAATTGCAGTGGAGTACTATAATGGAATACCACACAGCAATGAAAAGAAAATTAAAAGAAAAATCAAACTGGATGCATTTCATGTACATAATGTTGAACTAAAAATGTCTGGACAAAAGCACATGTACTCTATGATTCATTATATAAAGTTCAAAAATTGGTAAAGAAACTACATTGTTAAAAGAAATATATTTGTGTTGAAGAGGAAAATAGTAATAAGGTCATCATCCCATAAAATTCAAAATAGTGATTACCTTAATAAAGTGAAAGAAATTATTATTAGATAAGCAAATGTAAAGTGTTTTCATTAAATAGCTTTCTCAGTATCAAGAAAAAGTAACTTAATAACGGTAAATGCACATTGCTTGTAGAGATTAATTTTCAGGATAAAATGTTTATTATACTACAATCAGATAATAAAGCAAATCTTCATTAAATTTGCATATTATTGTGAAACGAAAATAAAATATCGGTTAAAGTTTTCAAACTTGAAATCTTAAAAAGAATATATGAACCTTTCTCCTAATCTATCAATATTTGA
>NW_006408673.1:6122706-6156512 GCF_000296735.1 Chrysochloris asiatica
GCTGCCTGTCTTAGGTGGTCAGTGCGAATTCCTCAGTCTTACCAGTCATTGAGACTCATTGCAGCATGGCAATGTCTCTGTCTTAAGTAGCCGAGAACATACAATTTTAACTTCTCCTTTTTAATGGTTACACAAAGAGAATTGCAT
The DNA here is from genome assembly GCF_000296735.1 of Chrysochloris asiatica. NCBI lineage: Eukaryota > Metazoa > Chordata > Mammalia > Afrosoricida > Chrysochloridae > Chrysochloris > Chrysochloris asiatica. Next base: position 6,122,854 of record NW_006408673.1, read on the forward strand.
TTTTAGTTAAGTAAACATACCTTAAATGTACAGCCTAACTTCCCTATTTGTCTTGCAATCACTCTCACTATAAATTACTTGTCTCATTGAAAACCTTTTAAAAGGGAAATCACCTAAGGGACAACAGCAGAGGTATTTCAGTAAATAAAGAAGTGTCTCAATATTTCGGTTGTAGAAGTCATTGCACTTGATCCCTGACCTAAGATTTAAAGTCTAATCTTCCCCCTCCCCAAGCTATCAACAGAAATCGTACAAAGATTCCTTATAAGACTTAGAAAAATGAGAGCTTAAAAACCTCAACAGCAAACAAAAGTCAACCAATGACAATGTGTGACAGGCACCTTTCATTCTGAAGTGATTCCTCTGTCATCCAATGCCTGAAAGTATTGATTTCTCTCTCTCAGCATGAAAAAGCCTAAGCCAATGAAACAGATATAGCATCATCCCTACCCCACCCCCATAATAGCATTCAAGGTTAAAACAGGCAGAACACTTATCAAAGTATCTCTTCCATTTCTTCTTGTTTTAATGGACGGGATACAATGTGTTGGGTTCTTATCTCTGCAAACTGAAGTACTCAAACAACAATTTATATGATTGAGAGATAATAATTTTCCTTCCAAATTTTGATAATAAACTTATTTTAAAGTGGTTTTATGTAGTTGGAAAAACAAGTCAACACTAAGAACAGGGAGGACTGTGAGATCCATTTATATGAGAAATCATACTTTTTAAAAATTATTTCTATTTTTTCACTGCAATACTTATTAACAATAAAAACCACAGAAGTCTTAAATACCCATACGCCATCCAAAAAACACAAGCTAAACTTTCAACAATGCCTACATAAATCTGTTTAGTAAATAAAAAAGTATTTAGTATCTGTATTCAATATAACTAACACAGAGTTTAAAGAGTAGAGGATACGGCTGAACCCAAATAATTATAGTTTAAAAAGTATTATGTTGCTGTTAAATACCATCTAGTAGGTTCTGACTCATAGCAACCTTATACAGGGTTTCTGAGGAGCAGCTGATGGGTTTGAACTGTCAACCTGTGATTCACAGTCCAGTGCTCATCCTACAGTGCCACACCAGGAGTCCAAACGTAGTATAAGACAGATATACCTTTATATAACATGATATGCATGAGGGGATTCAAAAGTTCATACAAAAACTCCAATATCTATCAACTTCATTTTTTCCATGAACTTTCTGAAGTCTCTTGATAAAAACAAAATGAGGAAGTTAAGATAAACTTTAAGTTCTTTAGATTTACTTTGTGATGAAAGAGTCCACAAAGCATTATAGATTATGAGCTGGCTTCTAACTGCAAGGTCAGTAGTTTGAATCCACCAGTCCTTCCTTGGGAGAAAAATGAAGCTTTCTGCTCTTGCAAAGGGTTACAGTCTTGGAAACCCTATACAGGGTTATAACTAACTCAGTTTCACATAGCCACTGCCACCACCACTTTTTGCTAATCTGCAAAAGACCTTGACAAATATTTAATTTGAAATATTCTACCCGGAATTTTTTTCAACAAAAGACTACATTATATTCTATTAATTATATTAGACATAAGACATTCAATTTATTTACTATAAAGCACTGGACCACAAGGTTGGTTTGGCCCACACGGAGGGCAGTTCAAACTCACAACCCGCTCGCTCCCTGGAAACCCATTTACAGAGTGACTATGAGTTGGAAGTGACTTAACTGCACTTAACAACAAAAACTAACAAAAAAGTTGGCAGTTCTAACCTATTAGCTGCCCAGCAGAAGAAAAGACAGGATAGTCTGCTTCTGTAAAGATTTACCAGCTTTGAAATCCTAGGGAACAGTTCTACTCTGTCCTACAGGTGCCTCTAAGTCAGAACAGACTCAGTCACAGTGGGTAGGGTTTACCAAACAACGAGACACTTAAAAACAGCATACACAGGTACGTCTTATGCTTAAACTTCCATTACAAGTAGTTCAAGGATAAGTGTGAAAAGAAGTGATTTATTTTTATAAAAAGCACAATTAATGCTGTAGATAACATGAGACTCTTATTGTTAAGTGCCAGCCACTCAGTTTCAACTTAACGTGATCCTAGATAGGGTTTCCAAGGAGCGACTGGTAGGTTTGAACTGCTGACCTTATGGTTCGCAATCCAGGGTTTATCCTTCAGTGCCACACCAAGAGTCCAAGAGGCCCTAGAGTCTAATTATTTGGGTACAAATGTTGGCTCTAACACATTCAAGCTTCAGCTAGTTACTTAACATCCCTGGAACACATTTTCCACAAATATAAAAGTACAGATTAACCATATACATTCTTTCTCTCCTACACACTGATTCTTCTATTATTAACGTCTTAGATTGGGGCAGTCTATTCCAAGCGAATGATTAACAAACAATATTGACACATTATTACTAATTAAAGTACATAGCTTACATTAGGGTTCATTCTTTGTGTTGTTTAGTTCTTTGGTTTTTGATAACTGCATGTCATATATACATTACTACAGTAACATTTAGAACTGCCCTAAAAAATGTCTAAAAATGTATAGATGGTGCACAGGACATTTTTAGGGCCTAATGTGGTACTGTGGAGTCCTGGTGTGGCACTGTGGGTTAATGCGCCAGACTGCAAAGCCATTTGAACTGCAATGTTGGCAGTTCAAGCTCACCAGCTGCTCTTCGGAAACGCTATACAGGGTCGCTATGGGTCAGAACTGACTCGACAGCACTTAACAACAACAAGTGTGGTACTGTAAGATAGAGAATGGACTGTTAACTATAAGGTTACCAGCTCAAAACCACCAGCTACTCCTCAGAACCCTTATACAAGGTTCATATGAGTTATAACTAATTCAGCAACAACATAATAGGTTCTTCAGGATGACCAATTAAGAATAGACATTGTTGTTGCTTTTGTTAAGTGCCATAAATCAGTTTCAACTCTTAGCAACCCTGCATACAGTTCCTAAGGAGTGGATGGTGGGTTTGAAATACCAACACAACATTTAGCAGCCTATTGCTTTTCCTGTAGCACCACACCAGAACTCAAAGAACAGACATTAAGCAATTAAAAAGATCTCAGGCACATATTAATTAATAACAGCTAACAATTACTATAGACATTGTCATGAACAAAATACAAAAGTAATCAGCTTCTTTTTTCCAGCATGTTGATGCAGATAAGAAGAGATGTTGTTGTTATTAAGTGCTACTGAATCAGTTCCAAACTAAAGCAACCTGGTACAGGGTTTGAGAGGAGTGGGGAGTGGGTTTGAACCACTGAATTTACAGTCCAGGACTTATCCTACAGCACCAAACCAGAATAAATAGAAGAATGAAAAAGAATTATAATATGAGATAACTACTAAGAAAGAGGTATATACAGAATATTTGGAAATGGAAAGAAGGAAGTATTCACAATCAGGTAAATTATTAAAGATGAATTAAAGGATATTTAATAGTTTACCAAGAAGAAATACCTCATTGTGAGTGTGTGTCTGTCTGTGTGTGTGTGTATATATATATTTGTTGTTGTTGTTGTTGTTGTTGTTAAGTTCCATCGAGTTGGTTCTGACCCATAGCAACTCTGTATAGGATTTCCAAGGAGCAACTGGTGAGCTTGAACCACCAACCTCCACACTGAGATGTGTGCAAAGTTCAGATTTAGCTGCCAGTTCCAGGCACCACGTAGCCCAGCCAAATATCTGGTTTGGCAAAACCATCCTCCTATACCCAATGGATGCAGCTCTTAGGCTTTGTCCAGCAAGCTACCTAACTATTTTAATAGGTTTTATGGAGATTTCATTATGGAGTACAGGGACTGGCTATGTAATACAGTGCTCACACAGTATCCAAATCATGTAATGTCCTATTTCACAAAAAGTATCATGAACATCAGGTATAACTGTGTTTGTTTGTTTTTGAAGCCAAAAAAACACTTAAAATTTCAAACACATAAGACTTGCCAGTTCATGCTGTGATTTTCCTTTGAACCACCAATGATGTTTCCTTCAGTTTCAGAAATGCAAAAGCTCTGACTTATCTTCCACATGTGTAAGGATATATGTATGCATATGTTCAAGAGTAACCCATAAAATCAGAGAGAAGAAAATAAATAGCAGTAATGTAAGTCCTATTTTTTTATTTATCCACTGACAATAAGTTAAAGTAAAGGATGTCACAACCTAAAATGCATCCTAGCAGAATCTGTAAAAGTAGTGCACTAGAGATGAAGTACACTAGATTTTGGTTCTTTTTCTTCTTTTTCTTCATATGGTAGATTACATTGATTGCTTTTCTAATACTGAATCACCCTTGCATCTCTGATATGAATCCCACTTGGTCAAGATGTATTTTTTTTTTTTTTTTTTTTTGATGTGTTATTGAATTCTGTTGGCTAGGATTTTGTTGAGAATTTTTTGCATCTATGTTCATGAGGGATATCGGTATATAATTTTCTTTCTTAGTGATGACTTCCCTAGTTTTGTATGAGGATTATGCTTGCTTCATAACTGTATTAAGAAGTTTTGTATCCTTTTCTATATTCTGGAATAATTTGAGTAGAATTGGTGACAGCTCTTCCTGGAATGTTTGGTAAAACTCACCAGTGAAGCCATCTGGACCTGGAATTCTTTTGTTGAAAGTTTTTTGATGACTCTTCTTTTGTTATAGGTCTTTTAAAATTTTCTATTTCATTCTGTGTAGTTTAGGTAGGTCATGCTTTTCTAAAAATGTATCCATCTCTAGATTTTCACATTTGTTAGAGTACCACTCTTCATAATATTCTGTTATTATACATTTTATTTCTATTGGTTGTTCTGTTCTGACATCACCCATGTGATTTCTAATGCATGTTATTTGTGTCTTCTCTCTCTTTCCTTTTGTTGGTTTGCCAATTTTATTAATCCTTTTGAAGAATCAGCTTCTTGTCCTGTTGATTCTTACTATAGTTTTTCTGTTTTCTATCTCATTTATTTATACTCTAATCTTTATTATTTCTTTTCTTCTGGTGACAGTAGGTGACTTTGCTGGTCTGTTTCTAATTGTTGGAGATATTACATGAGACTTTGAAAATGTACTCAGAAATACTATGACTGGATAGTCTAGTTCTGTGGGAGCCAGTACATTGGGAAACGCATTTCCCTAAGGGAGTCTCAGTATGGCATTGCAGGACAACACACTGGACCACAAGGTTGGTTTGAACCACAAAGTCGATGGTTCAAATGCACTAGCCATTCCTTGGAAACTCAAAACAGGGTCGCAATGCATTGATACTGACTCAATGGCACATAACAACAACAACAACAACACTTCACTAAAAGAATCTGAACGCCCAATTGCGAATCAACCTAAAGAAGGAGAAGATGCTAATACTGGACTGGGGAAAAACGTTATGCACCTCTCTTTAAGACTGGAACTAGATGGACCTAGATAGACTATCACTAGCTCCAGAAACATGGCAAAGGGACAAAGGCTGAAGAGAAAGAAGACAAGGATCAAGAGAAAATAGTTTTTTATAAGTCCAAAGTTTATGAACTGTAGGACAGGCAATACTACTTTTCTGCATTGTGATGCTTTTCCATCACTGCTAAACCTACAAAATAGATAATGAAGTCTATCGGCAAAAGAAAAAAGAGAAAGCCGCTGCTGCCTGGAAACACCACTGTATGACAACAAGAGAACACATAAGAGCTTGGAAGCAGCAGTTATCTAGATTGAAGCCCTATGTCTGAGGCAACAATATCAAATGAACTCTGGGCACATAGTCCCTGGGTTTCCTTATTGATTGCAAAGAACAGAAAGATAGTCTTGCTATTATAATAACAAGAATACCATCATTATTGAACACTTTATATAAGCTCATATGGTAAAAGCCAGTTTTTGCTTACTAAATTCTATTTACTCATCACAAAATAGCTATAGGTATTAGTGTTATTCCAATATGATGCAATGGTGTCTTAGCTCCTGCAGCTAGTAAATAACAACCAAGAATAATACACAAGGTGATCTGACTAGAAATTCAGAGCTGTACTAAACTGCACCCCAGTATTCACGGCTCCTACTGATTCGAAGCTTATATTAAGTTATTTGGTCATGAAAGAGAATAAGTAAAATATTTATCCAAGCATGATTTTTATCTTCAGATGAAGAAAACAAAAATGAGGTAAAACAGGATTAGTTATCTTACAAAATTTTTAAAAATAATAAAATAACTAAGTAATTATGCCAAGCTTCTCTTTTCATTGCCTCTGCCCTACAGATACAAAACATACATCATTAACAGGTTAAGATGGCTAAAATCTACAGTGCATGTAAATACCAGACCTGGGATAAGAATTGCTATTTGAATGCTTTGCCATTATGCTAAGCCAAATTCTATTAATCAACCATCTCTTCTCTAAATGACAAAACTGATAGACAAAAGGCATTTATCAAGAAAGAACTGTGACAAGAAAAAGAGTGCACTAATCCCAATGAAGAGCCATTATGGGAAACAGAATAGAATTATTCTTAGCTCTAAAAAAGTTATGTTTGACCTTGACCAACCCCCTTCCAACTTAAGGTTTTTAAGATGAGATAGGCGAAATAAGGGCAGAAAAGTAAAAGGGAAAATGAATAATAGAGAAAATAAAAAGAATGAAGATGGAAAGAAATAGGAAAGTATACATGGAAGGTTGTTCACTTAAATATAATAATATGCACTGTCTGATAACTACATATTTACTTTAAACAAAACAAAAAACACAATATCATAAGATTTTGTTTCACCATACTTTAACTACAGACTAAAATACAAAATGGGGAAACAATTTAATAGTTGGAAAATAAAAGAAATAGAGACAGGTGAGGAAAATATTGTCATTCAACTAATCATTAAATCATTAAACAGCTCATAATTACTATTCACTAAATCAATTTCACATACACATAGGAACAAACATAAAAAGTCATGGTTATGTGCCATGGAGTCGGTTCCAACTTATAGTGACCTTGTATAGGGATTCCTAGGCTATAAATTTTATGGGAGCAAAAAGCTTCATCTTTCTCCTTTGGTACGGCTGATTTTGAATTGCTAACCTTCAGATTAGCAGCCTGACTTGTAACCACTATTCTACCAGAGTTCTGTATAAAGTCTTGTAGAAAAGAACAAAGTCAACAGCAAGGACATGTGCTCAAGGTTTAATTTCAAAATCTTCTACTAACATGATTTAAAATAAATTACGAAAGTATTTGAATAATTAATATTGCTATTTTGCTACGCCTGTTTTGGGATATAGTAAACTTGATATTGGTTTCAAAGTCTGAAATAGATCCACATGACATTTAAGACTCCCATACAACAAAGAAATTAAAGACCTTATCTAAGACTATATAGTTAACAGCAGAACCAGGACTGAAAGCCTGACTTCATAAATCCCAGATGTGTGTTTGCCTACCATGGACTACAGATTTTGATAAACAATTTAACAGTTTACATATAATTAAATATATTATATTGGTCCTCTTTAAGTCTCATAAAATAAAAGCTACAAAATAAGGTCCTAATAAACAGAAGAGAAAACGGATTATAAGATAAATTTAAAGGGTTTAGTCATAAAAACAAACAACACAAAAACTTTCACCCCTTGAGAAAATTTATGTATTGTATAAGTTCCAAATTTTAGTCCTCAAGCTATAAATTCAGCATATAGTTATCAGAGATTGAAATTATTTGCTTTTCTATACCATTAAATTCTAGTGAAGAACAACAGTGGCAATCTAATGACCAAAGCAAGAAAACATAAACATTACTATTTGTCTGACTTTCTACTTCTACCAAGATACAGACAAAAGGTAATTTTGAACAAAACATTTTCTAAAATAACTTTCTAGTTTCTCTCTTAGGAAACCTAGAATCTCACACAAAAAACCTTAAATCCCCAAATCTATACTAACTGGATATGGAAATTTTAAATTTCATTAGTTTGGTTATGAATCAGGCTGCTAATCTCATGGTCAGCAGTTCAAAACTACCAGCTGTTCCATGGGAAAAAGATGAGGCTTTCTGCTCCCGTAAAGATTTACAGCCTCAGAAACCTGTACAGGGTTGCTATGAACAGACTCCACAGCACATAACAACAACAACAAATTTTTCTAATGCACAGCGATCATTGCTTTCATCCATTCACACAGTAATTTTTTTGCAAGGTTTCTGAGACTTTATATCTTTGCAAGTACAGGAAGCCTTACTTCTCACCTGCAGAACACCTGGTGGGCTTAAACAGCTGACCTTGTATATTGCAGTCCACTGCAACCTACAAAGCCACTGTGCTCCAGATTCTATATTAAATGTGCTGTTGCTGTTGCTAAGTTCCGACTCATAGCAACCCGGTATAGAGTTTCCGAGGAATGACTCGTGGTTCAAACTGACCTTGCAGTCCTGCACTTATCCTACAGTGCTACACCAGAATTCCATATTAGATGTAGAAATTAAAACACAAAGCCTGTTTAAAGGAACAAAATATCTAAGGCTTATTTACCTCAACAGAAACAGTAATTTCAAAAGATTTTTAGTAGATGAAAGTAGCTCTCACAGGTTTCTGAGCATAACAAACATGTATTTTAATATGTTATATCTATGGCAAAGAGAAATGATAACAAAATGAGGTAAGTATCTTACTACCTCTCTTAAATGACTGGTATAAGAAGTGATGTGTGCATTCCACAGAAAGACTTAGTTCAGACTCTTCACCCAGGATAAGTAAATCTCTGAATATTATATAAAATATTTTATGGTTACATTTGTATGAACTTTTCCACATCAGATTTTCAAAAACTTGTCCAGGAAACAAAACAGTATAAAATTGACAGGGAATACAATATGTTACATATAATCCCATTTTTGTTTGAATGTGTATTACGTTTTATAAACACATATACACATAATGAGCACTCACAGAAAAAAATGTGCCCAATTTTGCCACATTTATTATGTTGGCGGGCAAGGAAGGTAAAAATATACTAGAGAGCATACTATTTTTGACATTAAACTATTATCTACCGTTGTATTTTTCTTTCTTTTTTTGCAACTTAATTACTTATTAATTTAAAGTAGAATTTTAACTGTTTTTATTTTTTAATTAAAATAAAACAAAAAAGGAACCACTGATCTGAAGCAATTTTTTCTTGTCAGGGTTTCTCAAGACACCCTATCTTTCTCAGAGATAAGTGAATTGCATTTAGTTTTTCTCTTTTCTCCATGACAATAAAAATAAAAATAAATTTTGGCTTATTTAGATTATAAGTATATAGCAGCATTCCAGATGCTTATAGTTTCTATAGAGCCATACAAACAGCAGTATAAAAATCAATGAATTTATATTGCTCATTACTGAAACTGAAAGTGTACAAATTATAATGAGTACCTAAATAACAAAACTTCTTTCATAATGATAAACCATGACTGAAAGTAATTTTCATAGACTAAGACTTCATAGGCTAAGCTTCCATATACTAGAACTGATTCTACTTCACGAAAAGGGTATGGTTCAGAAGAGTATTGTAATACTTGCATTACTATTTGTTGTACAGGAAAAAAAAAAAGATTAATTCACATGAAGTGATATATTATACACTAAATGAAAATGTCAGACCCAAGTTTTAAAATGAAACATAAATGGAGACAGTAACAGAACCCCATCACTAGTAAGCTTGACCATCTAGAATAAAGTGTACATTTCCCAGCCTTGTGCTATTGTACTACTACTACCAAAACTAATAGAAGACTTAGAAAGGAAAATGGTTAATTTTAACTATTAGGCAGAGTGAATGAAAGGGGCTAAAAACACAGCTAGGTAGACATACAACAGGTTTTTGGAAATGTGAAACCGTACCTATAGCCAATTATAGCACACAGAATTCTTCCAAACTTTAAAAAATCATATGATACCAATACTGCTGTCACCATTTCTAAGCATAAGAAAGGCAACTTTTCTAATTTTTATGAACTAAATCCATAAGGATATGCACTGGATTGCGGACTACAAGGTCGATGGTTCAAGCTCACCAGCAGTTCCATTGGAGAAAGATCAGGCTTATTCTGTTCCCACAAAAGACTAAAAGCCTCAGAAACGCTATACAGGGTCAGTATGATTCAAAACTGACCCCACAGCACTAACAACAAGAAGTATAGCACAAAGGTAATCAAACCTATCAAAGATTACAGCCTGAGTGAAAAGTAAAAAACAAAAATCAACTTATAGTTAAATGAATAGTATCCAAATATGACTTTAGAATAGGATGTGAAACTCCTAAATTAAACAGTGTTAAAGAGAATCTAGCAGCGCCCTTTACAGAAAAAAATTAAGATCCAACCATATTTACATATAGAGGATTATACTTTAAGGCGGGGGTGGGGGGGATGGTACTAAGAAACAAAGTATTTTACAAAGGTGAACAATATTCTTACTAAAAAAATAAAATAAAATTCATAATAAAACTGATATATAATTCATTAATGTGATAATATACTAAAATGTATATATTGGTGTGGTGCTGTAGGATCAGCACTGAACTGGAAACCCCAAGGTCAGCAGTTCAAACCCACAAGCTGCTCCTCAGAATCCCTATACAGAGATTTGCTATGAGTAGGAGCCAACTCTACGGCACTTAAAAACAACAATTTTAGTCAAAAGGGTAAACACCAAGGTATTGCTACTAAAGTCAGAGATAAGACAAAGATGCCCAATACTACTTTTTAATGGTTGTTATTGTTGTTAAGTGCCTTGGAGTTGGTTCTGACTCACAGCAACTCTGTATAGGGATTAAAAGGAGCAGCTGATGGATTTGAAATGTCGACCTTATGGCTAGCAATCAAATGCTTGTCTGATAGTGCCACATCAGGACTCCTTTTCCTTCAAAATTGCACTCAGAGTATTAACCAATGCTATTAAATTAGATATGAAAAAGAATTAAGAATAAAAATTGGAAAGAAGGCAAAACTACTAATATCTACTGATGATACGACTTCATACCTGAGAAGCTCAAGAGAATCAAATGAAAAGACTGTTTTTTTAAAGCTAGACAAGCTAAATTGAACACCAGCACTGAAAAATAATAAAGAAACAAGATTAATTACAGCAATTCTGAAAAAGACGTGCAACTGGGTGGGGGGAATCAACAGAGAGCACAGCTCTACAAAGTATTAGAACACATTTTAAAGCTTCAATGATAAAAACAGTTTGAGATCAACACAAACTTACAACACAAATCACTTACAGACTAATGGAACAAAATTAAAAATCTACAAACAGATCCAAATACATGAAGATACATAGTATAATAATATTGGTAGCATTTTAAGGCAGAGGAGAAAATTTGGAATATGAAGGATGCTGTAGGGAAAACTAGTAAGTCCCATGAAAAATAATTTAGGTTGGAATCATACCATAGCTAAGATAAATCCCAAATAAGTCAGCTATTTAAATATAAAATTATAGAATGGATAGAAGAAACACACTCTTTTTTTTATCATCCTAGTGTGTAGAAGACTTTTCTAACTACTAACCAAATACTAAAAGCTATACATATAAAAAAGATTCATATATTCAATGACAGAAGCATTATTTTTTTAAAAATCCATGAAACTTCTGTAGGACAAAATAACAAATAAAACCAATAACTATGTGAATGAACAAAGAACATGGTTAAAAAAATAATGATTTTAAAAGTCCAGACATCAAATTCCTTAAGAAAAAACGAAGCAACCTAATAGATGTTCCATTCTTAGAAATGAAAATATAAAGGCTCAAAGGTAATCAATTTCACTGATGAAAGCAAAACTAACAAGGGGTTTCAAAAAAGTTGTGAAAAGATTACATTATATTTCATACCATTTTCCATTAAATTTGCTGTTAAAGTTACATTGAGTTATACTACTATTTAGGAGTACTGGGCTAATGCACTGGACTGCAAAGATGGTTTGAACTGCAAGGTCAGTGGTTCAAGTTCAATCATCTGCTCCTAGGAACCCTATACAGGGTCGCTATGGGTCGGATCTGACTCAATGGCACTTAACAACACACTACCATTTCTGTGTAGTCCTGTTGTGGTGCTTTGGGATAAAGCACTGGACCACAAGGTTGGTTTGAACCACAAGTTTGGCAGGTCAAACTCACCAGCCACTCGGTTATCAGTCAGAACCAACTCAGTGGCACTTAACAGCAACAAAACAACCATTTACAGGGAGTGTGATGATTCTATAACATTAGGTCTGCAGTTCAACCTCAACAACAACTTCACAGAGCAAAGATAAGGCTTTCTGCTCCTGCAAAGATTTAAAGCCTCAGAAACCCTACACAGCATTACTATGAGTCAGAACCAACTTCTATGAGTCACAACACTTTAACAACAATCACCTATGACAGTAAAAACAACAAATTTGAGGAAACAGACACTTAAATCTTGTGAATGAGAGTGTAAATAACTAAAAAATACTAAATTGAAAAAGCAAAATAAAGAACATTATGTATGAAGGAAGATCAAAAATATATTTTTTATTTGCTTTAAAAGGGGCCCTGGTAGCATAGTGGGTTACAAGTTTGGCTGCTAACCTCAAGATCAGCAGTTCAAATCTACCAGCCCCTCTGCAGAACAAAGATGAGGAATAATTTACAGCTTTGGAAACCCTATAAAGAGTGGCTAGGAGTTGGAACAGCTTAAAGGCACTTAACAATTTCTTTAATATGCATGAAAAGACTTAGAAAGAATTCACAAGAGACTAATAACAATGAATTCTTATAGGGATGAGGAGGTGAAAATGATTAAAAGGGGAGTTTTCACTATATAATACCTAGTAAGTTTTTAAATTACCTATAGAGAAAATTAAATATGTAAGTTGGAAACTTTTAAACTATAATGAAGTTTCAGAGAGTGTTGACATGAGATGAAATTGTCACATCACGACAAGTTAAAGTACCAAAGAAAAATAATTTTAAACTGACCAGGCTTACTAGTCTCAACAGAGACTGGTAAAACCCCTGAGTTTGTGGTTATAAGTTTAGTGCTTATCCTACAAAGCCACTTGTGTTCCTAAGAGAATAAAATTGTTGTTGTTGTTGTTGTTACGTGCTGTCAAGTCAGTTTCGACACATAGTAACCCTATACAGGATTTCCAAGGAACAGCTGGTGAGCCCAGCACTTATCCTACATCTCCATAGTTGTTGTTAAGTGCTGTCAAGTCGGCTCCAACTCACAGTGACCCTGTACAGGGTTTCCAAGGAGCAGCTGGTGGGTTTGAACATTAATGATATTTAGCAGGAAAAAGATAAGGCTTTCTGCTTACATAAAGATTTGCCACCTATATAGTGTTGTTACTAGCTAACTGACTCTATGGCAGTGTGGTTTTAATAGTATTCACCAGAGCAATTTTAATTGGTTTATTGTTGGGTTGAATATTAGAAGGAAAGGGAAAAAAATCAAACTTAAAAATACTGAAGAGGAAGTGGGGGTGAGAAAGAAAAGACTTTGTTCCAGCAAAAAATCTGGCAGAATGAGAATGCAAGAGTGAACACATCGACGCTTGAGAATTCTAATAGCATTTGAACAAGTTTACTTAATCCCAGCAAACTGGAAAATAATAAGAAGCTAACAGCATACTTCTAAAAAGATCACTGGGGAGGCGGGGGTCTATTCAAAGCATATCAAATAAAACCCTAACACAAAATACTATACATTTTGTTAAAGAAAACCACAGAGGTTAGTCAAAGATTATAAAGCTCATCAACGACGTAAAAATGTTTTAAATGATAACACAAAAAGATTTTTCAATCAAAAGAACACTTATCAGTAGGCTTGCATATTTCATCCAAAAAGAAGGTCTGAAACTGAAAGTTGAGGGTATTCTGGAAACAAGGATCAAGGCAGATCTCACAAGTAACAGAGGCGCATCATCTAAGGATCTTTTTCACATTAAGAATCCTATTAGAAAGAAAACACTAAAAGGTAATTGAATTTCCCTCAGTTATCTTCATCTCTGTCAGCTCCTGCTACAATAACTTACTCTCCAGAGCAGAGATAACTCAATTCTGTCCAGCAAGCATATGTTATGAATCTCCAAAGCAAACTTGTCTAAATCATTCTGGTCTTCTATCAAGGTTGGCTGTAGATATGAACTCTGACAGAAAGCAAACAAATTTATTTTTATCTTTTCAATAATTCACTTCTTCATGGGTTGATGGAAGAAATCATGAGGCAAATATATTGTCTGCAGTTATCCTCAAGTTATAAAATCAGCTGAAATAGTTTCCGTAACTTAATAAAAAGACTTAATTAATCATTAAGGAGACCTAGTATAATAGTATATTACAAGTTGGGCTGCTGGCCACAAGGTCAGCAGTTTGAATCTACCACTCGCTCCACAGGAGAAAGATGAGGCTTTCTGGTTCTGTAACAGGGTCACTATGAGTCAGAACAGACTCAGTAGCATACACCAACAAATTAATCATTAATCTTGAACACAAAAATCAGGATCAATGAAGAGCAGAATTGGTAAATTATCTGAAACTTCAATTTGTTTATATAATTATCTTTCACAGTTTGAGCACAACTGAAATACATTAAAACTCAGATAATTATTAACGCTCTGACAAATACTATTTTAATTATTTAGTCCTTGAATTACTTTATATTAAACATTTTAATACATAAAAAATTACAAAATTAGATTTCAAAAAACAATAAAATAACTTAATAATTCTGTCAAGGAAATGTACTTTTTATCTGTGTTATAAACCTGTATTTAAAACAAATGCAAAAAACTTTTTCCTAAAAATAAAAGCACAACAGAATTATGAATCAAGTGAGTAGAGATTCTCATATTAAATGGAATCTATAAAAAACTGAAATTACTGAGAATATAAGACAATGAAAGTACAAACAGTTAATGGACATAACCTTCTTTTGTTTGTTTGTTTTTTACAAGTTTTAATATAGATTCAATTTCTCAAATTTCAAAAGGCAATTCTGACTTGGCTAATCAGAACCTTTCAATTTATACAGGGGTAGTCACAAAAATAATGATAAAGATAACAGAGTTTAAAACATATTTTAATCCACATTACATCAGTTTATTTTCTACAACAAGCCTTTCATTAAGATTCATCATATCTATTTTATAGATGGGAACTGACTGTCAGAAAGGTAAAATTAATTTTACCCAAGACATGGTGATTGGAAAGATAAGGTTAGAAACAAAGAGGAAGGATTAGTAGGCTGAAAAATATTACTTGGTGATAAAAAATGATGCTGAAGAATTTTGCAAGACCAATGAATCATTCATTGTAAATGTCTTTTTTAAACAACATAAATGGTGATTACACACATAGAACTCACCAGATGGAATGCACATGAATCAAGCGGTCAGGCTTGTAGTGTATACCCTTTGGTTGGTTGATGATGCATGGTGAGAATTGTAACCATGACAATGAAACGATATAGGATAGGATGAATGTAAAACTAATATTCTCCCATGTAAACTATCACATAATTCACAATAAAACATTTTTTAAAAAGAACACATTTGGGGCATTAGACATTAGTGACTAAAGACCAGAAGAGCTGTGGTATGACATCAAGAACATCATAAATAATGAAAGCAAAAGGTCATTAAAAAGACAGGAAAGAAAGGAAAACCAAAAAGAGATGTCAGAAGAAACTCAGAAACTTGCTCTCCAGCACAGAGATGCTAAAGCAAATTAAGACATTAGGATGTAAAATAACTAAACAGAAAATTTCAAAGGACAACTCAAGGCAAAGGCAAGTACTACAATGAAATGTGCAAAGACTCAGAGTGAGAAAACCAAAATGAAAGAACATGCTCAGCATTTCTCAAGGGGAAACAACTGAAGAAAATATGCAAGCCTTTACTTTCAATATTGAAGGATTCCCTGGGTAAAACAATGAATGATATAGAAAGCATCAAAAGAAAATTGAAGGAATTTAGAGACATGGTATCAAAAAGAAATGGTTCAATTATTTCAAAAGGTAGCATGTAATTAAGAACTGATGGTGCCGAAGGGAGAGGTCCATGCTTATAATGAAGGCACTGACAAAAACCCACAGCTCCAGGAACTGAGATTATACAAATTGAAATATTTCAACAAACAGATGAAGTAATAGAGGCACTCATTCATCTATGACTAGAAATTTGGAAGACCGTTTATCTGGCAACCAATTGGAAAAGATCCATATTTGTGCCCAATGCAAAGAGAAGTGATCCAACAGAATGCAGAAATCAACAAGCAAAATCATTAACATCACATGCAAGTAAAATTTTACTGAATATAATTCAAAAACGGTTGTAAAAGTACATCGACAGGGAACTGCCAGATAACCAAGCCGAATTCACAAGAAAACATGGAACTAGAGATATCATTGCTATCCAGTGGATCTTGACAATGCTAACACTTTTGGCTGTGTGGATCATGACATGCTATGGGTAACACTGAGAAGAATGGGTATTCAAGAAAAATTAATTGTGCTTATAAGGAATCTATATATAGACAAGGAAGCAGTCATTCAACCAGAACAAGGGAATACTGAATAGTTTAAAATCAGGAAAGGTGTGCACCAGGGTTGTATTCTTTCAACATATTAATTTGATTTGTATGTTTAGCAAAAAATCCAAGAAGCTGGATTATATAACGAAGAATGTGGCATCAGGATTGGAGGAAGACACAATAACAACCTGTGACATGCAGATATAACCTTGTTTTCTGGAAAAGAACTTAAAATACTTACTGACTACTACAGCCTTCAGTATGGACTGCACTTCAAAGTAAAGAAAACAAAAATCCTCACCACTGCACCAGAAAATGGCATCATGATAAATGGAGAAAGATTGAAGTTGTCAAAGACTTCATTTTGCTTGAATACACAATCAAGTCACGGAAACAGCAGGCAAGAAATCAAATGCATGGGGCAAATCTGCTGCATAAGCCTGCTTTAAAGTGCTCACTAGAAAAGATGTCAGTTTTAAGACTACAGTGCATCTGACCCAAGCCATGGTATTTTCACTAGACTCCCACATACATAAAAGTTGGACAATCAATCAGGAAGACCGTAGAATAATTCATGCATTTGAGTTATGGTGGTAGAGAAGAATATTAAGGCACCATGGACTGCCAGAAGTGCAAATAGGTCTGTGCTGGAAGAAGTACAGTCAGAGTGTTTCTTGGAAGCCAGCATGGCATGACTGCATCTTTCATACTCAGGACTTGTTATCATGAGGGACCAATCCCTGGAGAAGGACATCATGCTTGGCAAAGCGGATGGTTCATGAAAAAGAGGAAGATACCCAATGAGATGACTGGCACATTAGCACCAGCAATGGGCACCAGTGTAACAATTGAGAGAATGATGAAGGACTGGACAATGTTTGGTTCTGTTGTGCATAGGGTCACTATAATTCTTAACTCACTCGATGGCACCTAATAGCAATCATGGTAATTTGAAATATATAAACCTTACCATTCTGGACTACCAATGTGCTTATCATAACATTTTTTTAGTTCCACAGAGAACATTTTCACTTTTAGTCATAAATAATAAAAAAGCAAAACAAACAAATATGTAGACTGTAACTGTTCCTTTTAGGTGATGTCATGTCGATTCGAACTCATAGCTACCCTATATGTCAGAGAACAACTGCCCCATATGGCTTTCTTCGTTGTAATCTTTACAGAAGGTTCAGAGATCTATTTTCTAAGGAAGAGCTGTTGCTGTTAAGTGTCGTCGAGTCGATTCCGATCCATAGCAACCCTGTATAGGGTTTCCAAGGAGCAGCTGGTAAACTTGAACCACCAACCTTGCAGTTCAAATGACTTTACAGTCTAGTGGGTTCAAATTGCCAATCTTTTGGTTAGCAGCCAAGTACCTAGTAGCCACTGGGTAACGAGGACTTTCTGGACTATCATAGTATTTATTTATTGAACAAGTATTTACTGAGCACTAACAGTGTGTTAGGCAATGTGGCAGGTACTAAAGATAAAAAATTAATAGTTAAAGAGTTCCTGCATTTAATAAAAAGTATAACAGAAAGGAAGAGTCAAGCAGGAAACATGGAGACAAGTAAATAAAAAACTACAAAGTATAACACAGACTCGATTTAGATTATTATGGTTGATTGGAAGGGGCAGGGATAGATAGAAGGCAGAGACTTTGAGTAAAAGTGACATTTAAAGGGCAACGGGAAAGATGAACAGAAGTTAAGAAAAATAAAAACTATTATGACTAAAATATAAGGAAAAGGGCATGTAGTGCACAATATAATACTAGAGTGTTAAGTAGGAGTCAAATCAGAGTAGGTTTTGTAGATCACATTATTTGTTGTTGGTGTTGTCAGGTGCCATCGAATCGGAGCCGACTCATAGCAACCCCATGCACAGCAGAATGAAACGATGTCCGATCGTGGGCCAACCTCACTACCGCTGCCACACTAGATCACATTAAGAACACCTAAGTACAATAGTAAGGAACTGAAATGACTACTCTGGCTATTCCGTGGGAAAAGAAGGAATCATAAAAGAAAAGAGAAAACAAAAGATGTTTTGGCCTATAGAAGTGTGTAAATAGTTTGGGTTTTGTGTCAACTTGACTAGGCCAGGATTCTCAGTGGGTTGGAAGTTGAGATGTGGTTACCCCATGAAATTGAAACCTAATGCAGGCATTTATACCCTCGGAAACCCTGTACAGAGTCGCTATGGGTCGGAACTGACTCGATGGCACTTAACAACAACAACAACAACAATGCAGGCATAGTTAAGTCTATGATGAGCAGCTATGAGCAGATTCCTTGGGGGTGGCCTGCTCCCAATATAATGAGCATGCAGGAAAGCCACTCTCTCTCTTTTCTGCTGGGACCTGGGACTCTACAATTATAAGCCATTTCCTTGATAATAAAATTCGCTATCTATCTATCTATCTATCTATCTATCTATCTATCTATCTATCTATCTATCTATCCATACATATAAACACATTCACATGTTTCACTTGTTTTGCTTCTCTTTGTCTCTGACTTAGGATGGGTTTTCTAAAGATAAGGAAGAACTGGATGGATAGCAGATATATCTGGAGATAAAATAAACAAAACTTGATGCTAAACTCAAAGTATGGGATAAAGGGGTGGGGGGAAGAGGCGACTTTCATGATTTAAAAAAAAAGACATGGAAGTGATTTGCACTTAGATGGGGGGAAAACAGAGGAGCAGATGATGGGGAAGTCAAGAATTCAGTTTTGGAGATCTAAAAGGAGGGTGCTTATTTAAAAATCTTTGAAATGGAGTCCTAGTGTGGTACTGTAGGATAAGCATTCAACCATTAAGGTCAACAGTTCAAACTAGCCAGCTGCTCTTCGGACACCTTATACAGGGTTGTGTGAGTCAAAATCAACTGGATGGCCCTTGACAGCAACAACAACAAACAGAAATGAAAAGTGGACAGCTGATTATACAAGGTATGAAATCAGAAGAGTGATCTGAGTTAGAGATCACAATCAGAAGGCTGGAGATAATATGTGCTAAGAAAATAGGGAGAGGGTCCTCAAAATACTGAACAAGAATAAAAATAAGCATTGTTTTAAAATTATGAAAGCATACCTAAAGATTATTCCCCATTCATATTAAAAGCATGTATTTCTCCTCATTACAGGCAATGTTGTTGTTGTTATGTGCCGTGGAGTCAGTTCCGACTCACTGCGACCCTGTACAGGGTTTCTGAGGCTGTAAATCTTAAACGGAGCAGAAAGCCTCATCTTTCCTCCACGGAACAGCTGGTAGTTTCGAACTGCTGACCTTGCAGTTCACAGCCCAATTCATAACCACTACGCTACCAGAGCTCCTATTACAGGCAATAAACACATTAAAAAAGACATATCCAATTTCCTAATTTTCTATTTTTTAGACAATTAGTTAATCTTTCTATGTTACTAACAAGTAAATTACTATGATCCTAACTAGGAAGTGAAAAACTACTACTTTACTTTTTATGGCAATCTATGTACCAATAATGTGTCCAAAGATATACACCCATTAATTAGGGAAAAAAGACATCCACACTTATTAGAGCTGTATTTTAAGTCTCTGATTAATTCAATGTCAGCACAGGTGGTTTAGGTATATAGCTTCTAAGGTTAAATTCACAAATCTATCTTATGATTGACAATAAAACATCCAAAAAAAACGTGATTTTATAACTATACACTGAACTACTAATTTCATGTACCTATCTCACAATTCAGTTATGGATGTGAAAGGAAAGTCCTGCCAAAAAAGCCAAAAAAAAAAAGGATGTATGTTTTGGTGTAAGACTTGATTTGGAAAAAAAGATAGACTTGCTTCTTATTAACATATTACAATGATAATGTACTTATATTCACAAGGAAGTCTATTCATGGTTAATGCCTACAAATACAATAAAATAGAAAGTCAAATCCAAGAAATTAAATCTTTTAATCATAACTTCAAGAATTAGACAAAAAAAATAGCGTACTTGTATATGCCAAATAAAAAGTTACATTTAGTAAGAGTCATTCCCTTCAAGAGACTATGTTAAAAAAGTTTCAGTAACTATAAAGGTATTTCACTCATGTCCAGCATACTTCTACACTCATCTATCTACATAACCTATGCTGGTGAGCTCTGCCAGAGTAATGACATTTTAGGGCACCGATGTTTCAAAGGAAAATCTTTTTCTGTAATGAAAAAAATAAACGAACAGAAATAAATGGTAACTACAAAAAGGAATCTTTTAAAATGCTCAGTATCAGTTCAATTTAACCATTCGTGTTTACAAGGGTTTCAAAAGAGCTTATTAACACAGCTACGGTGATACTTTATCGAGACCATTTCTTATCATTAAGAAAGTAAAATTTGTTTTATTCAATTTATCTTGTGCATCTAAGAAGAGGTAGTATAGTGTAGTATAATGGTTAAACAGCAGAACCTGGAGCTTTGAATTCAAATCACTGGGAAATGTATTAATCATATTTTGGGTACTTTTCTACATCTGTAAAATGAGGGTCATAACACCCATTTGGACTGCAAAGTTGCTATGAACTGGCAAGGTCAGTGGTTCAAGCTCACCAGCTACTCCTCAGAAAGCCTATACAGGGTGGCTATGAGTCAGAACTAACTCGATGGCACTTAACAACAACAATACCCAACTGGCTAACAGGTTACCTTGAGGATTAAGTGAGATGTACGCAAAATGCCTACAAAAGTGCCTGACACATGATACATGTGCAATAAAGCATAGCAATTATTGTTGTTAATGTTATTATCATGTCCATCCACACTCCTTGCACACACAGTAAGAACCAGGCCTGGAAGGAATCCTTTAAGAACAATGGCAGCAAGCTCCAAAGTTCTTAAGAGAGCCCACATACAGCAACATGCTGATGATTACAACATTGGAACAAAAGAAAACATGGTCACACCTTCCTGAGTCAAAATATCTTAGCATATGAAACAGACCATCCAACACTGTCCTTAGCCAAATTTAAGGGAATGTAATGGTTTATAGTTTTCTTTTTAGAAATAATGTTTGATAGTTATGTTCCCTTCTTAGAAAAATTTACTGCCATTTTAGAGGTAAATGTATTATTTTTAAATTGGAAAGACTGAGGCACCAATGAAAGGTCTTTGAGTATAAAAATTATTTACAGTACCCCAAACTGATTAATAAATGTAATGAGCAAGACAAATGTACAGGAGAGGAAAACGCAGCATACTTAGTAAACCTAAAAAATATGACCAAGTTATAAAATAGCAAAAGTGAAAAAGATTCCTACTTAATAAACAGAAATAAGTGTAGTTCTTCAAAAAATAAAGCACCAGAAAGACACTCTTGAAAGACACAGAAACATATTTTAGAAAAGCCTCCAAAGGAAACCCACAATTCATACCACAGATTTTTCAATATAAAAAATCATAATGCTAGTCAAGTATGGTTGACTCACATTACCAATGTTGTCAGCCTGCAAACTAATTATTTTAAGTACACAACCAGTGAGGAAAGTATAAAATTTTAAAGTTACCATTAGAAACGTTTATCACAAGGAGGTCTCACCATATCCAAGCACTTGACTATGGATGTATCCTATTTAACAGTTTGTTGTAACTTAATTATGTGCCTGAGTCAGTTTGGACTCACAGCAACCCTGTGTAGGATTTGCAAGGCTGTAAATCCTTAGGGGAGCACAACACCTTACCCTTTTCTGTCAAAGCAGCTGGAGGGTTTGAATTGTTGAATCTGCGGTTAGCAGTAAAGTGCTTATCATACACCAGAGTTCCTAAGAGTTTAAGACTTAATAAATTCTTATTATATGCATGCTAATCATGCATGGCACCATGAGATAAAGCAGTGGACTACATGGTTGGTTCGAACCACAAGGTTGGTAGTTCTAACTCACTTGGAAACCCTATACAGTGTTGCTACAAGTTGGAAGCAACTCGACAGCATTAAGCACAATAGGGTCACCTTTCTGTGGCATTAAAAATTTCTTAATCCAAAACACAAGGAGCACTGGTGACACAACTAAGAGCTCAGTTCCTAACCAAAAGATTTTCATTTCGAACCTAACAAGTGGATCCGCAGAAGACAGACCTGGGAATCTGATCCCAAAAAGAATGCAGCCGAGAATACAATATGGTGCAATTCTACATTGTCACATGCAGTCACTGTACATTGCTATCAGTTCGCCAGCACATAACAACAATCCCAAACAGAAGCCTTTTAATTATATGTATGAATAATTTCAGAATCCTGGTGTAGTGCTGTAGGATAAGCACTGAAATGCAAGGTTGGTAGTTCAAGCCTTCTAGCAGTTCATAGGAAACCCTACACAGGGTTACTATGAGAACACTGACCAAAACAACATAACGAATTTTACAATTACTTTAAATATTAATCAAACTTATTCTTTAAAACTTGCTGCTTAACGATGAATAAATTAGGAAAGCAAATAGTGTACTATATACTTTTAACACAAAGAGTAACTGAACTACTTTGTCAAGAAAAGAGATGCCTTTTCATAATAACCCACTGCCAGTGAGTTGATTCCAACTCATAGCAACCCTGTGCAGGTTTTCTGAAACTGTAAATCTTTATGGGAGCAGAAAGCTTCATCTTTCCCACACAGCAGATTGTGGGTTTGAACTGCTGATATATGGTTAGCAGTCCTGTGCTTAGTGTTGTAATAAGGCTATAGTAATAAGTAAAATGATGACCATGGATGTAATTTAAATTACTGTGAAAGAATTTACACTACAAAAGGATGAACACTAATGCAATGTATTCAGTACTGAGAAACAAAACCATCTGCATCCACATAAGTTAGCAAAAACTAAATCAACACTACCTTCACTATCTGTTCCAGGAAATTCTTGCCCAGGAAAATAAGATTACAAACCAATAAATAACTTCATTGTCTGCTTCAAGAAAGCCAGAAACCAAATTAATTTGAACAATGAATTGCTTATCTAAGCCAACAGCCCCCTTCTTGGAATAATAGGTGGCGCACCTGGGCAAAAAGATCACTTATGAACTAGCAAAAAAGAGTTCTTCAAAACTCTTGCCTCACTATTCCAAACCTTCAAATACTATATGACATATTTTAATCAATCCCAATCATATGCCAACACTGAAAGACTGAACGTTAAACCATTTGAGCCCAAACTTGAAAATTTTATAAATATCAACCCAACATTCTGCTTCTGAGTCACTTCTGAGATTGCTTAAAGATGGCATTCTACTTATTGCAGTAGGCAATAAACAGCTTTGCTGAATCAGTAAGTTACTCTGGTGGTACATTGGGATAGTTAGAAGGTGGCTGTTTTCAACTGTGACAGATGAAGGATTGAAACCATAGTGTGGCTACTTGCAAAGATACAATAATTAATAAAATAGAAAACCCATTTAAAAAAAAAAAAAGCAGTTTAAAATAAAAAATGCAAAGAACATTGTTCAAAACCAAATGTAATAAAAGAAAGAATAAATAGCTAATTTAAAAGACAGAAGCAGATGTTCTATATTTCATATAAAACTGACAGCATTTGGTGCACTTACTACAAAACAGCACTTCAGGACACCAAAATTTACATATACTTATATGTATGGTACGCTGTTGCTGTTGTTAAGTGCCATCAAGTTAGTTCCAATCCATAGAGACCCTGTATAGGGTTTCCGAGGAACAACTGATAAGCTTGAACTGCCGACCTTGCAGTTCAAACAGACTTTTAGTCCAGTACATTTACCCACAGCACCACACCATGACTCCATGTATGTACAAGGGGATTTCAAAACTTTGTGGAAAATGTAAAGAAAATATGGAGTTTTCCACTAACTTTTTAAAAGCTCCATTGTGCGTGTGTGCAAATAGTTGCTCCGACATTAGTAAAAGACTGCATATTTTAAGCGATGACAAAGTACATACAGATACCACTTGCAAATCATACCAGAGTTTAATGTATTCAGGATCTCTTAAGAGAACAATAAGACTGGCTAAGAATTTTTATCACAACTTGAAAACTGCACAGATATTGCTAACATGACAATTTGTTTTAAGAATAAGTTAAAAAAAAGAACCCATACTATTCCACTAAAGTGGATGATTAACTGGATGTTAGGGCGTAGGGGTGGGGTTAAAGACAGGAGGGGAAGGTGGAGCACAGGGCAGGGAATAGACACGGGACAGCTTGGGTGTTGGGGAGGGGGGCAATATACAAGTAGGGAGAGGGGAATGGAGGAACAAAGCAGATGGGAGAACAGACAGGTAAGAATGAGCTAAATGGGATAGAGGTAATACATGATGTAGGCACAGCCGTGGAACAACAGGGCTCTGGGATACAGAGACTGGGACATGGTTGGAATGGGGAAAGGGGAGCAATAATGTTGAGATGCTTGGCTGACTCTAGAACCTTGGTTTACCATGCATTATATTATAAAACAGTCACGGGAGAGTAGAGGGAGGAATAACCAGAAATACCACCATAGAGAGCTTGTAAGTCCATCTTCTGCCTGGAACTGACTGGAATTCCTAAAAAGGGGTTACAATATGTCCAGTATAGGGATGGGCAACTTGAACATTGGCTACCCAAAATGGGGTTAGGGATACAAAGGTAAGAAGTGACTGGCTTATAAGTTTTCAAGAGGGATCCTGGATCAACAGGGCGGG
Organism: Chrysochloris asiatica; assembly: GCF_000296735.1. Classification (NCBI taxonomy): domain Eukaryota; kingdom Metazoa; phylum Chordata; class Mammalia; order Afrosoricida; family Chrysochloridae; genus Chrysochloris; species Chrysochloris asiatica. The sequence continues at coordinate 6,148,064 of NW_006408673.1, forward strand.
GAGGAGGGTGGAGTCTCAAGTGAGTAATATCCAACCTGTCTAGAAAGGGCTGATGAAAAGAAATGCAGATGGGTCTCTTGTGATGCAGGGGTGAATAATTGCTATCAGGATGGAATGTGAGGACTGGAAAGGTAAAGGTAGATATTTTATAGCAAGGAGGGATGTGATTAACCTTTTAGTCTAAGAGCGAAGGCCCCTGGGACCATCACTGGAGAAGAACAGAAATCGGGACCCCACCCAGAGTAGCAGCGAGGCCTGAGATGGAGACAGAGAGGATGACATGAAGAGATGGAGTGGCTGAGGACTTGAGATCCAGGGAGGGAAGGGAGCTGTGTGCTGAGGACCTTGGGGAGAGAGGGGGGGCCTGCGGGGTACAACCTTTGGTTGGGTGATGATGCATGGACGGGATGGTAACTATGGCAATGAAACGATGTATGATAGAATGAGTGTAAAGCTAATGTTCCCCCATGTAAACTATCACACAATGAAAGGGGGAAAAAAAAAAAGAATAAGTTAGATTTGAATATGCTGATATGAAAAATAATGTTTTTGTAGTTTCACTAGTGACAAATACAATGACAAACAATTCAAAATTATACAGTCAGCCCTCTCTAACAGTGGTTTCAGCATATGAGGATCCCACCAGCCAAGGATCAAAAATATCCACACACAAAAAATGGCTTCTAAAAAGCCATCAAAGTTGCGACTGTCACAACTGTAAAGGTGGAAGTTTTGTAACAAAAAGAGGGGAGCAGTTAATCTTACAGTCCAGGAAGAGAATACTCTAGGACCATCCATAGAGAAAAACACAAGCTGAAGGTGGGACCCTATCTAGACAAGCAGCGACACCAGAGATGGAGGCAGAGATGAGGACATGGAGAGATAAAGCACCTGAGGACTCTAGACTCATGGAAAGAGAAAGGCTTTGTGCTGGCAGCCAGGTTCTGCTGACCAGGAAACAGGAAGCAGGCTTGCAGAATGTGTCCTTCGGTTGTTTAAATGATTATATTTTCCTGAGTGTTTCTGTATAAATCCCTGCCCCCGCCATAAAAAAACAAAAACAAAAAACAGAGGGAATAAAAGCAAATACTGTTGAATTTGCACAAAGGAGATTGTTATCATTGCAATGAAACGATAAATGTAAAACTGATGTTCCCTCATGTGAACTGTCACTCAATTCACAATAAAATCTTAAAAAAAAAAAGTGATCAAAGTGACCAAAGCAATTCCTCAAAGGCTAAGAGGAAGTGCAAAGTGTTAGTCACATTGTGCCACTACTATGAACTGCAAATAAACTGGAGGTGATCTGAAGATTGCTGGAGGATGTGCTTAGGTTATATGCAAAAACTACCTCATTTCATAGAAAGGACTTGAGCATCCCCAGATCTTGGTAACCAATCTCCCCTGGAAGCCATGGGACAACTGTATTATTAGTAGTAAGAATAGTCTGAAGGAAGTTTTGTGTTGGGAATCTTCTGAAGGAATACCAGCAGCACAAAGGAAAACATTCTGAACAGCTAATATTAAAGAACTTGAGCCAATTTCCTTTATCAAGAAATTTTTGCTATTAAAACATGAAGTAAACTGAATCAAACAGTAATGAAATAAAAATTGTGAGTTACCTATAGACTAATATGCTAATTTTGTGACTTTTTTCTTTTTTATGTGGTTACATGAGAGCTGACAATAAACAACTAAACTGCATGATAAACCATGACAGTTTATGAAGGGAAACACTCTAACAAAAGTATATGAAGCAAAGAACAAACGATTTAGATTTATGCAAGGAAAAAATACAACAGATAGGACATAACTTATAAAAATATTAGACAATCAAATGTGTCTGATATCTTCATTATTTTACATTGTCTTTGTGTTATAGGACATACACAGGACTGATAACTACAAGGTGAGCAATGAAAACCCAGCAGGCACTCCATGAAAGATAGAGAAGACTTTATGCTCCCATAAGATGCATGGCCTTGGAAACCCTACTATTGTTGTTGAAAAGTGCCATCTACTTGGTACCAACTCGTAGCAACCCTGAAGAGGGTTTCCAAGGAATGGCTGATGGATTTGAACCACCAACATAATAGCAGTTCAAACTAACCTTGCAGTCCAGTGCATTATCCTAAAGCACCACATAGGGTAACTATTAGTCAGAATTGCCACACTGGCAGTGAATTTGTTTTTTTAAGAGTCATGCTTTTCACTGTTATGTAAGTTTGAATAGCAAGTTAGAAGCTTGAAAGAACACCATCTACAAAAAATGTTAAGAGCTGTTCTATAATTTAACAGAAATAATTAAGGAAGTTAAGGAATAATCCTTATACTATACATGTGTGAAAAGTTACCACTTAAAAATGTAATAGGCTCCTTTTTCTGCCCCGCCAGCTTGGCAGCAGAGGTGGTCGCGGTGGCAGTGGTTGACCCTGCCTCTCCGCCACCTCCACCCCGGCCTATCCCCCGGCTGGCAGTGTTGGCGGAGAGGGGGACAGTAGTTGTAGATGCCAGCCCCTGCCTCAGAGAAGTTCTCTGGTTACCGCACAATCTCGCTGTGTGGGAAGTTCATGCTGAAAAGCTGAAGCAGCTAATGAGCAAATATGACCACAGTTCTCCACCAAGTTCTCAGCCTGACAAAGAGAGTCACATGCTGTCAACTTAATGAAGCATTCAAAGACATGACTCTTTCAAAGATGAACTTGAGAATTATATAGAAGTGCAGAAAGAAAGCCAGAGGCTTAAAACCAAAAACTTGTTTCAAAACAATGAGAGAGGACTATTTAGAAACCTTTGGATACAAAGAAGAGGTTGATTCCAGACCCAGATACAGAATGTCTCATCAAGCACTCCCATCTAAAACTGTCCAGACTTACCCATGGTCATACAATATTCCACCAACATTGGAAAACCGGTTACCTCAGCGCCTACCAGCTCATGACAGCAGACTAAGACTATACTCTCCAGGCTACTGTCAACTCACCAGGGACTATTCTTTAGAAAAACCTTGGACCTTAGTCAGCAAGAAGTGAATTGTGGCTCATACAGTGGAGAACCTGGAAGTTACAGTACTTCTAAGAAAACAGTACCAGTACCCATCAAGCCAGTCATAAACAAAAGAGAAAAAGGCACCCTGAGGAAGGCAGAGAAAAACGGAGCAAGAGCGGCCCAAGCATAAAATGAAGAAATGTTACAAGGAAATGGATTTAGACCAAACCCCAGAGTGTCCCGGGAAAGAAAGCAGAGGTGGAAACAGTCAGTGTCAGTACAGAAAAGCTTAAGAATACAAAGGAGAAAACAAGCCGAGATGTATCCTCTAAGAAAGAGGAACGTAAACGGAGAAAAGAGAAGGATCAAGGCCAAGAAAGGACAAAGGAGGAATGCTGTGGGACCAGTCTGTCCTTGGATTTTGAAACTCCTTAGTGGGTTCTTCTCCTAAGATTGAAGTGAAAAAAACAGTTTGGGGTAGTTTGGTTTCATGAAGTTCACACTGATAACACTTTTCTTATATATAAACAGGTTCTTTAACCTCTAACAAAGGTTAGAAATGGATGGAGAGTAATTAGTATGCTTATTCTCCAACACAAAAATTACTTTTCCTTACTTTATAAAAGCATAACATTTTTCTTATATATAATATAATTTCCCTTAACGATAATGGTTCTGCTTTATATTCATCATTGCTATGATAGTAATTATTTTTTGGAGAGATCATTTGTTTAAAATTAGAGGATTAATAGACTTTGCAGAATTTCTTTCTTGGTTGGATTTGTTATGGCTTTAGTGGAATACATTTATGTTTGTTGGTTTATCTAGAAGTAATTTAGATTATTTTCTTTGTTAACTCTAACTTTAAGTGTATTTTGTAGGTTGGAAATTGGAAAGTTAAATACATTATAAATAATAAACTTAGATAAATATGGTTTTTAAAGTTTTCAAAGAGTTTTGATGAAAATCAGCTTATATTCTGGAAATGTTTATAACAAAGTGTTATAATTTCCACACACACACAAAAAATGTAATAGACTCTTTTGAATTTTTTCCATTTAAAGGCAAACAAAGCCTAAGAGATTAATTGGTGTGAAATCTACTTTCTTAGTCAAAAGATTATTTAAATTTAACTATGAATATCATATCATTTGAATTGGCTATAATAAATCATTGAAGATGAATTTTGAAAACAGCCTTCTTTCCTTCATTTTAGATGAAAGTTGAAAATGAATATTCTAAGGTACTGAAATGGCTTAACATATCTTCATTTCCATTAATAAAACTCTGAGATATTTATATCATTGTAAGCACTACTATTAAAATAAAACATGAAACAATTTCATTCTCCCTTGAGAGAAGCATTATAATCAATCCAAACTATATTAAATAAGTTATTAAGAACCAGCCGTATCTATCACATTAAAAACTTGAAATATTGTAGTAAACAGCATATGTTCTAAGTCTGCATCACTCATTTAATATAGAGACTTGCTTTTTTTCATTTATAAATTTATGTTGAAATTATAAAATAACAAAAACTCATAAACATAGTTATAATTCTTCATATTAATCATATGCTTTTAGGAAAGCTGTATAGCTTTGGTAATTCTTATATTCCCCATGCTACAACACAAGGGGATGTCAAAAAGTTTGTAGAAAAATTTCATTACCTTTTAAATGCATTTTTCCACAAACTTCTTGAAGCTCCCTCCTATTTGTTATGGTTATATTTATTGAAATGTAATCTTACAACATAATGAATATAACAGTAAAAAAAAATTGGCATGTTTTCCCTTTCATTTCTTTCAAGCTATATATTTTGTTTATTTTATAAAACTTATATGACTACAATGAACTACTGATGTTGTTATTGTTAGGTGATGTCCAGACCATTCCAACTAGCAACTCAATGCAAAACAGAACAAAGCACTTCTTGGTCCTGTACCATGCACGCAATTATTATATTTGAGCTAATTGTTGGTTTCACTGTATCAATCTGTCTTCTTGGGAGTCTTCCTCTTTTCTGTTGACCTCTACTTTTTCAAGTAACATGTTCCTCTCCATGGACTGGTCTTTCCTGACCAACATGTTCAAAACACGAGTGACAGAGTCTTGCAATCATAGGTTCTCAGGAGTATTCCGGCTGTACTTCTTCCTAGATACATTTGTTTGTTCTTTTAATATTCACAGACAACACCCTAATTCAAACACAACAATTCTACTATTTTCTTGCTTATTCATTGTCCCACTGCATATTAGTCTCTTTAACACTTTCAAAAGGTCTTGTGTAGCATGCAATATGTACTTTGATTTTTTGACTGTTGCTTCTATAAACATTGTGGAACCAAGCAAATGAAGTCTTTGATAACTTCCATTAGTTAGAATTTTCTATTTCCTTATGTTGAGGTGCAATTCATACTGAAGGTTGTAGTCATTGATCTTTATCAGGAAGTAATTCAAGTCTTCTTCACTTCCAACAAGAAAGGTTGTGTGATCTACATATTGCAGGCTTATAATGAGCCTTCCTCCAATCCTGATGCTATGTTCTTCTTCATATAATCTAACTTCTAGGATAATTTGCTCAACATCCACACTGATGCATACCATTCCGGGTTTTAAATAATCCAATATCCACTTATTCTATTCTAACAACTGTCTCTTGGTCTGTGGACAGGTTCCTCCTGATCACAAGTGTGCTAGAATATTCATTCTTTGAAAAGCTATTGATAGCTTATTATGATGCACATACTTGAATGTCTTTGCATAGTCAATAAAGCTCAAGTAAATATCTTCCTGGTATTCTCTGCTCTCAACAATCATCTGACAACAGCAATGGTATCCCTCATTTTCTTCTGAACCTGGCTTGAAATTCTGGCAATAACTTGTTGATGAAATGCTGTAATTGTTTTTGAATTGTATTTAGCAAAATTTTAATAGCATAATATATTGTTCTACAATTTCCACATTCTGCTGGGTCACCTTACTTTGGAATGGACAAAAATATGGGTCTCTTCCAACCTGTTGGCCAATTAGCTGGCTTACAAATTTCTTGGCATAAACTATTGAGTAGTTCCAATGCCTCACCAGTTTGAAGACTTCAGTTGGTATTCTGCCAATTCCTGGAGTGTTGGCTTTTCGCCAATGCCATGAGTGAAGCTTAGTCTTCTTCCTTCAATACCATTAGCTCTTGATGATAAGCTACCTATTGAAAGGACTGAACACATACCAACTCTTTTTGATACACTGTGTATTCCTTCCATTTTAGTTTTTGTTTTTAAACTTTTTACAGCAAAATTAAACCAGTTTAGGTTCAGTGAAGGTTATAAGAGCAAATCATTAGTTTTACCTTCAACAAATCATACACTTTGCTTCATCTCAAAGACTGTAATTCCCTCCAGGTAACAGCAGTCATCTCACTTCCTCCCCGTGGTTCCAATTTCACCCTTCTTCCCAACCCTTCTGAATTCTGTCCTTTGAAAAATGTTGCCCTTTTTATCTTCAATGGTTGACCATTCCATGGCAAGCATACTTTACCAGTGCTGTTGTCCATTCTATATTTCTATCAAGCATTTGGATGAAAATTGGGTCATGAGGGTGAGTTCTGTTAAAGACATGAAGGATGACTAAGGCCCATACTGTCTGGTTCCTCCAGTCTCTTTCTGACGAGTGAGTCTGACCTTTTTTTGTAATTTACTTCACATTATCTCTCATTCTATCCAGGAACTTCCAGTGTTATCCTTTCACAGCAAATGTTGTGGTAGCCAGGCAGCATCTAGTTCTTCTGGTCTCAGAATTGTGAAGAGTGATGTTCATGATGTCCCATATGTTACATCAGATACAAGCATCTTCCATTTTCATCACTCCTTTTTTCCACATATGGAGAGGACAATAGTTGCACAATAGTTGGTGACTTCTACTTTGTCCATGTTGTTGTTGTTGCTGTTGTTATGTGCCGTGGAGTCAGTTCTGACTCATAGCGACCCTTGTACAGGGTTTCCGAGGCTGTAAATCTTTACAGGAGAAGAAAGCCTCATCTTTCTCCCACGGAACAGCTAGTAGTTTCAAACTGCTGACCTTGCGGTTCGCAGTCCGATTTGCAACCACTACTCTACCAGCGCTCCTTTACTTTGCCCATAGAAGCATTCAATATTGCTAGTCGAGGCTTGAATTTTTCCTTCAGTTATTTCAACTTGAGAAACGCTAGCATGTTCTTCCCCTTTGGTTTCTGATTACAGTCTTGCACACTTCATTATAATATTTTACGTCTTCTCAAGCGGTTCTTTGAAATTTTCTGTTCAATTTTTAACTGTTTTATTATTAATTATGTGATAGTTTACATGGGAGAACATTAGCTTTACATTCATCCTATTGTATATCATTATATTGCCATGGTTACAACCCCCTCCATGCATCATCAGCTAACCAAAGGGTATATCCTCAAGCCTGTCCCCTGGGCGTCAGCACACAGCACCTCTCGGTCTCTGGATCTAGAGTTCTGAGCTACTCCATCTCAACATGTCATCATCTCTGCCTCTATCACTGCACCTCCACCCTAGCCACTGTTAAGCCCTGCCTCCTTGTCCTCTGTTCAATATTTCTTGCAGTCACTTAAGCTTCTCTATGTTCAAGACCAAGTTTCAATGTCTCTTCTGACATCCATTTTTGTCTTTTCTTTCTTATCTATTTAAATGACCTTTGTTTCCTTCACATATTATTATATTATATTCTTGATGTCATCCAAAAAACTAGTGGTCTTCAATCATTAATGTCTAATGCAACAAATTTGTTCTACAAATTGTCTCCAAATTCAGGTAGGAAATATTCAAGGCCATATTTTGGCTCTCATAGGATTTGCTTTAATTTTCTTCAGATTCGACCTGAATTTGCATATGAACAACTGATGATCTGTTTCACAGTCTGCCCCTGGCCTGGGGCTGACTGGTGATACAGAGCTTTTCGATCATCTCTTTCCACAGATATAGTCACTTTTATTCACCAAAGCCAATTTTCCAACTGAAGATCCTTCCTATTTTGTTTCCAACTTTTGCATTCCAATCACCGGTAATTATCAATGCATTTCAATTGCATGTTTGAACAATTTCAGACTAATGAAGTTGGTAGAATTCTTCGATTTTATCATAACTGGGTTTAGTGGTTGGTGCATAAATTTGAATAATAGTTATATTAACTGGTCTTCCTTGTAAGTAAATAAATATTACCCTATCACAGATGGCATTGTACTTCATGATAGATTTTCAAAACTCTTTTTTTTTTTTTTATGTTTAATTTTTTTTTTTAACTTTGTGAATTGAGTGAAGATTCATGGAGCAAATCAGCTTTCCAATTACCAATTCATATACATTCTGTTTCATGTCATGAATGTAATCCTCACTTTCTCCCTGGGTCTCCTTTCCTACCCTTTTCTGCCTTCTGTTTTTTATTATTATTATTATTATTA
>NW_006408673.1:6157178-6169425 GCF_000296735.1 Chrysochloris asiatica
CTTCAAGGTTCAATCAAGTTCTTAGGGGATCTTACTCTCCAGCAGGGGTAGCAAATTAGTAGCCACTCAGTGCTCACTTTGAGAACTAGTTATATCAGAAATTTGAGCATGTAGCTGATGAATATCCACAGACAAGTGGGTATTATTCCACAGCCTCCTAAAATGCTATTGGATTAAGTTCCAATCAAGTTCTGGATTCCTGAAAAATAACACAAATCTACTTATGCCGTGAATAACCTTAGCTGGGAGTGCAATCTGGATATATTGGGTCTTATTTCCCTTAAGCGATCTTCCTTTCTCTACAGCATTTAGTCTGTTTTGTAAACCTTTATCTATTTACTCTTGGATCGTATGAGCGAGACTAATATCCCTTCAAAACTCTTTTTGATGCTATTATGTCATTCCTGTTCAAATTGTTGTTCACAGTCTAGCAAACCATATGATAGGCCAATTCAAAATGGCCAATACCTGTCCATTTCGGCTCACTAATTAATACACCTAGGATATCAATCCTTATGCCTTCTACTTCATTTTCCTAGATTCACACTTCGTACATGCTATATTCTGATTACTAATGGATGTTTGCAGCTGTTTCTTCTCATTTTGAGTTGTGCTCTATCAGCTAATGAATATCCCAAAGGCTTACTCCACACAGTGCTCCAGCCACATCATTAAGGCTTACTCTACTCTGAGAATGCAGCTCTTTCCAAGTCTGATTTGAAGCACTTTTCAACTTGAAGGGCTCATCTCTTGGCACTATATCTGACAGTGATCCCTTGCTACTCATAAAGTTTTCAGTAGTTAATCCTTCAGAAAAGATCTAGACACTCCACTGAAATCTCTCCACTATGGATGGCCCTGATGGTTTACAAAATACCAGTTGCATAACTTCCAGTGTTATAGCAACACCCAAGCCACCACAAAGTGACAGATAAGTGCTGGATAATGCATTGGGTGGTGATACTTATGTACCACCAAGTCAGTTCCAAATCACAATGACCCTATATAGGGTTTCCAAGGCTGTAAATATTTATGGGTGCAGAAAGCCTCATCTTTCTACTAAGGAATGTGTGGTAGAATCGAACTACTGACCTTGCAGTTAGCAGTCCTGCTTGCTTGCAATCCATTGCAGGGCTCCTTGGATAATGGATCAGAAAAAAAAAATTCTGGTATTTCAGCACATTTTGAAAACTACTGATTTATGTTAACATAATTTCAAGTGTTCTTACTGTGCAAAGAGTTGGCTTTTTTGGTTTTCTCCCAAAAACAAAATAATGGCCTTCTCCCTGTACATTCAATGGCTTCTGAGGAACTAGTTATGGATCATGACTTAGATGAGCAACATGTCTGACAATATTGTTTAAAATGTTCCCCTACAAAACACTCAGAAATGTTGGATGAAGTGTAGTAAAATATGTCTTAAATAAGTACATAGCTACACTTTAAAGAAAGTTAAGAAAACCCTCAGTGGATAAAATCAAAGCAAGATCCAAAATAAAACAAGTAAGCAAAAATAGACACCAGCCTTTGGCTGAGAGTTTGAGATTTTTTTTCTGTGCATTATGTTTATGTATGTACCTATGTTGAAACAATTCTTATTATTTAGGAAACCAAGAGTCTTTGGTTTTAACGAGGATAAGTTTGAAGGCTTTGGACCAGTGCAATGTACGGAGTTGAAACTAAGACATCCTAATATAAAGTCAAGTACCTTTAAAAAATATACTGTCTGACTTGGCCACAGAGGACTACAGCTGAGAGTGAAGCATCCAGCTGATATGAAGTGAGGGGAGATGCACAAGAACACCCATACTTGCAGATAGTACCCACTTGACCTGGCTTCAATGGCTGGAAGATCAAAACTCGACTAGACGAAGAAAGAAAAGGAAAAAAAGAGTAATCTGCTGCAACTTGATAAACATGACCTATACTTAAGAGGGAATAAAATTTGTACAGTGAGGATCATTCCCACTCCCTCAGCACACAGGGTTAACAGGGATGGGCTATTAACTTAAGACACTGGCTACCCAAAATGGGGGGAGCTACAAAGGCAATAAGTGACTGGCTTACAAGCTTTCAAGAGGGAGCCTAGTTTCAGAGGGTACAGGGGAAGGTAGAATCTCCACTGAGTAGTTTCCAATCTGTTGGGACGGGACTGATGAAATGAGATGGAGATAAGACTCTTGTGGTACAATAGAGAATAACTGCTATCAGGACTGACTATGACGGCTGGAAATATAAAGGTAGATGTTTTGTAACAAAAGCAGGGGAGTAGTTGATTTTGCAGTCCAGGAGTGGAGGTACCTGAGACCATTCAAGTGAGAAAAGTGGAGACCTGTGGGGTACTGGGGGAGGATTGCATGGAGGGGATTGTAACCATGGCAATGAAATGATATACGATAGAATGAATGTAAAACTAATGTTCTCCCATGTAAACTATCACGTAATTCACAATAAAACATTTAAGAAGAAAAAAAAAAAGTAAGCAGTAGTGGTGGTGGGGGGGTGCCGTGGAGTTGTTGCCAACTCATAGTGACCCTGCATAGGGTTTCTGAGCCTGTAAATCTTTATGGGAGCAGAAAGCCTCATCTCTCTCCTGCAGAACAGCTGGTAGTTTCGAACTACTCACCTGGAGGCTAGCAGCCTAACTTGTAACCACTGCGCTACCAGAGCGCCTTAGTAAGTAGTTGTTGTTGTGTTGTTAAGTACCGTGGCGTCAGTTCTGACTCATAGTGATCCTGTGAAGGGTTTCCGAGGCTGCAAATGTTTATGGGAACAGAAAACCTCTTTCTCCCGCAGAACAGCTGGTAGTTTCGAACTGCTGACTTTGAGGTTAAGTAGTAATGTTGTTGTTGTTAAGTGCCTTCGAGTCAATTCTGACCCATAGCGACGCTGTACAGGGTTTCCAAGGAGCAGCTGGTGAGCTTGAACCACCGACCTTGAGGTTCAAATGACTTTGTAGTCTGATGTATTAGCCCACAGCGCCACTCATTATAAAGAAATGCATTGATCATGAAAAATGTTTTCTGCAGTAACAGAGTTAAAAACTTAATAATCAGAATTGATGTGTGCCTAGGTGATATCAGTAAATACCTTTAAAACATAAGCATCTCTCAAATATAAATGTGCTTTAGTAAAGTTTCTGAATTATGTTACTATAAAACAATAAACTTTAAATTTATATCTTTGACTTAGAATGATTTTGTTGTAACAACATATTTGTTTAAACCCTATGCTAACTAGCACAGTCAATAGTAAACTAATTTGACATTCCAACAAGGAAAACTCTAAATTCATTATAAAGCACTAGAAGAAAGCCATTTAGGGTAATCCCATATCTGATTCACAACAGATTTATATTTAGATTAAGATTTCAGATTAATATCTCAGATTCATATTTAGGACTGAGTAAGAAAGACAACTATTGACCAATACTACTGACAAACCAAGGCTACAAAATGGCATTCTAGAAGAATTAAAACTATGTGGATGTCTTATCTTTTACACGTGAGGAAACACAAATGAACAGTTAAGGCCAACAAATTTTTCAGCAGCTGTAAATGCTAAATGTAATTATTGGAGAGAAATCATGCAGAAAAGCTGGCTGCTGAACATGATTTACAATGAATATAAACAGTAAAATAAACAAAAAATTTGCAGTATTTAATGATAATCATAGACTTAGATTTCAAGAATGTAAAGATAACTCACAAGATGAAATTAAAACTAAAGAGTTAAATTATAGTATATAATTAACACAGAAACTACAACAAAATGTATTTAAACACAGAAGAAATGCCAAGAAAATGGCTATAAATTTTTATAAAAACTGAAACATCCATAGAGGCAATACCATTTGTCACTAAGGAGTCCGGGTAGCGTAACATGTTATGAAGCAGCTGTAAGGTCAGTAGTTTGAATCTACCAGACACTCCTCAGTACAAAGATGAGGCTTTCTGCTCCAGTAAAGATTTAGTCTCAGTAACCTTATACAAGGTCACTATGGTACAGAATCACAATCACCACCACCACCACCACTTGTCACAAAACAATGAACAATCCAAAGAAAGCACTGTTGCATCTAAATTAATATACTATAAATAATTCCTGCTAGGTTGTGAACATCAGTTTTAAAGTCTGAAAGACTGGAAAAATTATGGTGACTATGATAGACAAAAGTTGAAGATGGGCAAGGAGAGATAAAATATAATTCAGGTTTCAAACATGCACATTTTTCTATCTTTTTTACCTTTTCCAAATCAACTGTGATATGTAATCTCTCCTGCTTTTCTCCCTAGATTTTATTTAGCATTTATTTGAGAAACTCATACCTTTATAAAAGAAATAAAAATGGGGGCGGGATTAATAAGAGGAAGAAAACAGCTGTGGGTTCTGACTCATGGAGACCATACATATGGTTTGCAAGGAACAGCTGGTAGGTTTGAACAAGTGAACTCATGGTTAGCAGTCAGACCTGTGCTTATCCTACAAAACCACAGGAGGATTCTGTAATTACCATAGTAAAAGGCATTCTCAAGGTCATGTCCTGTTTTCCTTCTGAATTGTTTGCATAACACTTCTAATTAAAGATATTAAATCAAAACTAGGCCTTATTTCAAAGAGATTTCCAAAGGAAATGTGCGCATTACAATGCTACAAGGAATGCATCCATACATATAATTTTCTGGCATCAAGTATAAAAAAAATTAAAATAGTTTTGCTAATTTAATTTGCATGTAGCAAGAGGTTTTCTGTTACCTGCCATACATAGCTCTATCATTTTATCTATTAAAATCTCAGTATTTTCGAATTTTATGTTTTTCCATACAAGGGTGAGTCAAAAATAGTCACAAAATCAGAAACCTTTATTAATCAAAAACATTAAAATGTGTAGCTATTCTTTATCAACATATGCTCCATGTAGGTTAGGTCTATGTGCTTCTAAAGGTGATTATTTCCATCTATCTATCCCTTCCCTTGGTGTAATGCTGTAGGATAAGCAGTGGACTGCTAACTAAAAGCCTGGCAATTCAAACCCACCAGGCACTCTTTGGAAACCCTATACAGGGTAACTGAATCTGAACTGACTCAAAAGCGCTTAACAACAACAACAACAAAGAGTCATGCTTTAGTGACCTTCTTTCAGGATAGCATAGCTGTTGCCATTGTTGTTGCTGTGTGCCATCAAGTTGAATCTGACACAAAGAGATCCTGAATAGGGTTTCCAAAGAGCAGCTGGTGGGTTTGAACTGCTTACTTTATGGTATCACACCACGACCATTTACTTATTTCTTCAAATAAGTCAGACAATTTTTCTGAGTTCATCAGATAAATTCTATTGGGAATTTTACTATGATTGTAGGCAAGATTGTTTTTTATTATAGATTTTTTTTTTTTTTGGTTGTTGTTTTTAACTAAACCCTAAATAAAAGCCTATAAATATAAACTTAACATCACATTTCCCAATAAGAAGTTCTCAATAACTTTCAAAGTTGGAAAATTACATAGACCATATTTTCTGTTTATAATGCAACAAATAGGAAATGAATAGCAAAACCTGAACAAGTACTAAAAAAAAAACAAAACTCAATCCTTTGAAAATTAACTTTTCAAAAAAAGATATAGACTATTTAAAAATAATAATAAAATAAAGAACGCATCATATTAAGGAAAAGCAAAACAAAAACACAAACTAGGACTGTTGTGGTTGCTAAGTGCCCTCAAGTTAGTTCTGCTTCACAGCAACCCTGTACAGAGTTTCTGAGACTTTAAACAAATCTTTGCAGGAGCAGAAACCCTCATCCTTCTACCATGAAGCAGCTGGTGGACTCAAACCCTGGGCCCTGTGGTTCTTAGTCCAGTGCTTAACTATGTTACCAAAACAAGGAATAGGCCAATATAATTTTTATAAAAATATTTACATCTTAATCATTCGAAAGGAAATAAACTAAGAGCTAAAATTTAAAAAGCAAGAAGGTAAATATAATTTAAAAACATGCATGGAAGAAAAATAATACAGTTAACAACAGATATAAATGATTCGAAAACACTGTCAAAGCAGTAAATAAGTCCAAGATATAACTGTTTGAGAAACAGAATAAAACAAAAAAACCATTATATCAATTTTATGATGTTAGCATTACTATTGTTAAGTGCCGTCAAGTTGGTTCCAACCCATAGCGACCCTGTACAGGGTTTTCAAGGACCAGCTAGTGAGCTTGAATTGCTGACCTTATGGTTCAAACTGACTTTGAGGTTCAGCACATTACACCACAGCACAGCACCATATACATAAATGTTATATGTTAGCATATAACAACAAAAACACCAACAGCTCTCATTTTTAAAAATCTTTTAAAAATAGCTAGAATTAGTTATGTTATAAATAAGCAAACAAAATACCCTCAATATGGTAATACTTTTTATGTAATAAAAGAGAAATTAAGAAAAAGAAATATGCTACATTAGGTCTATGGGCTTCATAACAAAAGCAATATGAAAATCTCAATGGATGTTGAAAAAGAAAAGTCAATACCCAAATGCAGAAACACATACCAACAAAATGCTGTGTTCAAAATGATTCCCTGTAGAACATCTCAAAATATCACATGATTAGAAACAATAAAAGATCTAATAACAGAGGTTAGGTAAATAATAGAAATATATTGCTGTTGTTAGGTGCCATCTAGTCAGTTTGGACACATAGCAACTCTGTATAGGGGTTTCTGAGACTAAATCTTCCTTCGAAAGGGGCAGAAGGCTATTTTTCTCCAGCAGAGCAGCTGGCTTGCTCGAAAGGCAGACCTTAAGTGTTTACCATAGGAGCCACCATGCTCCCAATAGTAAAGCAATAAAAAGGAAGTTGCACATATACTCCTGCCATGAAAACATTTCTATGTTAAAAAACGGGGGAAGGGGCAAGATAGTGTTTATATCAGCATCCATTTTTGTAAAAACATACTAAAGTAATGAGTTATTTGTATTTTCTGTATGAAATATCTCTAGAGCAAAAATGAAAAATTAAAAACAAAACAAACAAAAAAAAACCCCAAGGAAAGGATAACACTGAATCACTTGGGCAAGTAGTGAAAGGGAGATGGTCTCCTGTAAACCCTTTTTTTTGTTTAGCAATATGAACATTATTAGCAACTTTCAAATCATGTAAAATTAAAATTAAAAAGTAATTCAGTGGGATGACAGCTTCTGACAGAATACAAAGCAGTCACAAGGAATTTTCACTTCTATCCAAACAAAGAGAGGATGAAAAGAAACCTAAATACATTAAATTCCAGAACTACCTAGAAGACAATAGACCTTCACTGCTCCAAACATTAAAATCAGGTGTCAGAGAAGAGTGGAAAAATAAAGATACTGAAATTAGAACTGAGATTGCAGCAAAGCTCAATTTTTAACTTTTCTCTATCTTCCAGACGCAGTAATGGTGAGCTGATAGAATTCTGATATAAATTCAAATATAGAGAAAAGTAAATTAGATATTAGATGAAAAAAGAGAAGTAAAACTTGAAGCTAACTTTTAAAAAATTTGGTACATTTTTAATTGTTGTTATATGTTGTCAAGTCAGTTTCAACTAATAGTGACCCTATTTAGGGTTCTTAAGGAATGACTGGTGAGCTTGAACTGCCAGCCTTTCAATTAGCAATCCAGGGCTTATATTATAACAGCGGGAATCCAGATCCTTAATATGATTAGCTCATTCTCATAGAATAATTTTTAATAAAACCATAAAAGGGGAAGTAAACCTTAGATATTTTAAGAAAATTTCCTTATATTAAACAAGCTCTCTCTCATTTATTGAGAGGTTAAAAAATAGGGTGTAAAAACAAATTGCTCAGTTTTCAAAATATAGCTCAGAGACATAGAAAGTTAGTTTCAATTATAGAAAGGGGAGAGGAAAGAAATCAATAAAATATTCTGTTTCACAAAACAAGCAGACTATCTGGACACACCATGAGTATGACATAAAAATGAAGTAAAGCAAAAAATAAAAAAATAAAATGAAGTAAAGCACAGTTGCTATGCAAATATATATCAACAATCAATGTTATCAGAAAAGAACAAGCTAAAAATTTGTAATGTATTAATAAAAATTTTATCTAAAAGACATAGAAATTTAAGAGAAAATGTAGCAGAATAAAAGAAAATTCTCATGATTACATTAAATTAACTTAAAACATGACTCAAATGTTAAAAAATATAAAAATCAAAATAAACTAAGTCAGGTAAGATGAAGGTTGCAGACTTAAATAAATAACATGAACAACAAAGCATCATCATTGTAGACATAATAAAAAGATTATACACAGTAGGGACAAAAATGTCAACATAGAAAAATATATTCCTGATGGAAAAGAAATGTTGGAAATAATCATAAGATATGAGGAGTCTTCAAAAAGTTCCGTTATCTTTTTTTTAGATTTTTATTGCAAATTGAGCAAAGGTTTACACAATGGGTCACTGGTTAAAAAGTTTATCCTTTTAATTCTATTTTTCCAAAAATATTTTAAGTGTACTTGTATATACAAAAGCAAGCAGAATAAAGCAGTTAAAGAATAAGAAAAGTATACATGAATGACGAACACATCTCTAATATAAGATCAGAAAGTTTCCTTATGTAAAGCAAATTAATATTAAACTATAATTTTAAAAACATTTCCAAGAAACTAAGGGAAAATATAAAACCACAGATTATAACAAAATACTAAATTCGAAGATAATTTGATAAATGATCTTTAATACTGAATCAAGCTGCTGTTAAAATATTCAATTTTGAGGACAAATAAATCTTAAGGAAGAAGACAGAAAAACAAATGATCAATTGAGGAAAACATTACACTGGCCTAAAACGGTTCTGAAAGCAACATTCAAAGTTAGAAGACAACAGAGCAATGCCTTCAAAACTGTAAGAGAAAGAAAAGGTGAACCAAAAATGTAAAATCAAGAAGGATATCATTCAAATATAAATACTATAAACAAGAATTCTTTAAAAATTAAAGAATTTAGAGTTTACAGCACACATGAACTCCTTTTTGAGGTGGGAAAGAAATGCAGTCAAACATAATTCCCAAATTCTTTGAATAAAAACAATGTCATGGGAAATTAAGAAATTTTAACTGTAGAAGGGTGCAAGCACTCTGGAAATTGTATGGTGCATCCTTAAAATGTTGGAAATGGAAACACCATGTGATACAGCAATGTCTATCCTTGTTATGTATCCTACAGAAATAAGAGCAGCAACACAAGTATTTTTATGTACAGGTTCATTGCAGCACTAATTCACAAAAGCAAAAAGATGGCAACGATCTAAATACCCATCATGGAAGAATGTATAACTAAACTAGGGTACATACACACAATGAAATACTATGCAATGTTAAAGACCAAAACCAAATCTGCAATAACTTGAATGAACCTGGAAAGCATTATGCTGAGTGAAATAAGTCAAGTCAATCACAAAATGACAAATGTTGTATGAGACGACTATCGTAAAAACTCAAGAAAGGATTTTTCACACTAAAAAAACATTCTTTGATGGTCATGGTCATAAGCAGTAGGAGGAAAAGGGAGAGTAAATTGGTTGTTGTTGTGTACCCTTCAGTCAGCTCTGACCTAGTATAGGATTTCCAAGAGCAGCTGGTGGTTTTGAACTGCCAACTTTGCATTTATCATGGTTAAGAGTCCAGTGTTTATCCTATAGTGCCACACCAGGACCCAAAATTACTGACTTCTTGTTGTTATGTGCTGTGGAGTCGGTTCCAACTCATAGCGACCATGTACAGGGTTTCTGAAGCTGTAAATCTTTATGGGAGCAGAAAGCCTCTTCTTTCTCCAGCAGAAAAGCTGGTACTTTCAAACTGCTGTCCCTGAAGTTTGCAGCCCAATTCATAAACACTACGCTAGAGAGTCCAAAAATCAGAAAACCAAACCCACTGCCAAAAAGTCAATTCCACCTCATAAAGACCTATATAAAATAGGATTTATGAGACAGTAAATCTTTATCACAGCAGACAGCCTTCTCCATCTCATGTGGCTAACTTGGGTGACAGAAAGGCAATATACAATAAGAGGGAAGTCAGGGGAAAAAATATAATGAAAACAGGGAAATATGCTAAGAGAAATGCAAGAATTAAAGGTAACAGAAGTAAATACTGTTATACGCACAATCCTGCAATAATGATAATCTGCAGCAAAATGCATAGATAAGACACTTAGCCTGAATGGGTATAGAAGTGAGAGTAGGAGGCTTATTTGTACATATGCATTTATCGTTGCTACCAATATAACCATGAATGTGCTGGGTCATACAGGGGGCTAAGTTAAGAAACGTAGACATTACCAAACATTTAGAAGGAATTAGTTAATGTGTCTGGGAGATCAGAATCATAGTCTCACTTGTTATAACAAAGTTCACAAAGACTATGTTTTGCATTCTATTTTGAGAGTTACAACTGAAGACCTAAAAAAACATGAGCAAAGAACAAACAAGATGGCGGTTGGGTGGAAGTGCAGTGACGAGCTCCATCAGCAACAACAAAGAATACCGGACCAAGCAGGCTCAGGAGATGGTGTCAGAACTCTGAACAACATACAAAGGAATATTTGAAGGTTGGAGGGCTTACAGCTAGGGGAATTTGTAGCAGAAACATGAAATCCAGTACTTTCTAATGCAAGATGCTCAGCAGCTCACGGAGCCACCGTCATGGGTAAGACCAATCAGGGGAATGATGGGAGCAGCCATGGACGCCTGACAGAACCACAGAGATAAAGATGTGGACATTCTTTTTTTTGTATCTGTTCACTGGTCTCTCATTATCTGCGCACCTCCATTCTGGTGACTAGCGGGGGTGCTTGAACGAGTGACCACCCCACGCCCACTTCCACCCCAACCCCCAGAAGGGTTCTACTAAGCATGACAAGCTCAAAACAGCTGCAGCTGGCCCTGAACTGCTTATCACTAGGAAAAAGGTCTAAACGGTGGTTGTAGAGCAGAACAGGCAGACTGAAAAGGAAATGGGCCAAAAATTAAATCCTGAATTACATCATAACGACCAACAGTGCCATATTAAAATATCTCAGGAAGAAGAGTGAAAAGGGAAGGCCATCTCCTGATCACATCAACCTGGAGGCAATCAGAAAGCATAAAAAATACCAAAATACACACCCATCTAAATATTAAGGCCACAACTAACTCCTGAAATACAACCAAAAAACAGAACAGATGACCATATGACCACATGCCCAGAAACGAGGTCAAGTGACTGAGGCAAATGAGCTGGAAGTGGACCTACACTCCATACAGGAAGATGGGCAGGCTTTGAAAATCCTGAGAAGGAATTCAGAAAAATGATTATAAAATATATCAAAACACTACACAATGGAGTTGAGAAAAATAAGGAAGAAGTCAGGAAAATACTACAGGAACAATCAAATAAGATATATATAGCATTGGAAACTATTCAAAACCTACAGAAAGAGGACCAAACAATTAAAAATAGAATATCAGAAATGGACAATACACTGAAAGGGCAAAGGAGTAGAACTGAAGAGTTAGAAGCCAGAACTAATGAGCTAGAAGATAAATCTCTCAAAACTACTAAGATAGAAGAGCAAGCAGAAAAAAAGGATTAAAAAAAACCTGAAGAAGGCCTAAGATTAGTGTTGGACAACATAAAGAGAAATAAATTAAGAATTATCGGCATTCCAGAACAGGAAAAATCACACAAGTCCACAGACGAGATAGTTGAAGACCTTCTGAAAGAAAATTTCCTTAACTTCCTGAAAAGCGAAAAAATAAAGCATTATTCAAGAAGCTCAATGAATCCCATGAAGGATAGACTCCCTCAAAGAAAATCACCAAGACATATCATAATCAACCTCTCCAAAATCAAAGATAGTGACAGAATCCTGAAATCAGCTAGGGAAAAGAGAAGTGTAACATATAAAGGCAAGCAAATCAGATTAAGCTCGGATTGCTTAGCAGAAACCATGCAAGCAAGAAGGTAATTGGCCAGCATTCACCGAAGACCCACCTGAAAGAGGGATGTCATCTGCATCTCCATTGAGGCCGCCCCAGCAAGAACACCAAGGAGCCAGCCAGCCGTTTCCACAGCAGAGAAGACTTTAAGAACTGTTTAACCCTTAGAGAACCAGTTAAACCTCAGAGGCATTCTTCTGCTTTGCTTGTCGGGCGTGGAGAATGGGGAGTTAATAGATGTTACTGATTTTGCAATC
>NW_006408673.1:6170584-6249352 GCF_000296735.1 Chrysochloris asiatica
ACCCTGAAAGAAAAAAAAAAAAAAAACACCAACCAAGAATCCTCTACCCAGTACAGGTGTCAATCAAATATGATGGCATAATCAAAACATTCCAGGTAAACAGAAGCTAAGGGATTTTGCCAAAGCCAACACTGCTTTTAAAAACATCCTCAAGGTAGTTCTGTGGACTGAGAACCAACAAGAACAGGCAACAACCAGAGAATGACTTACGTGGCAGCATCACCCTGAACTCAACTGACAAATGAAGAGTCAAAAACAGAATAAAATTTTAAGAACAGAGGATCTGGGAGATTAGTCTATGATCAAAACAATTAAAATATGAAAGAAGGAAAGCACAGAAGAACAGAGATCCAGGTGGTGAGAAGGTCAGGTAGATAACAGAATAAAACAGACTGTCTTAAATGGAGGGAAAGGTTAATGGAATATAAGGTAAACACAACAGTGGGGTTGGGATGTGTGTTTTAGTTCGGATTTTGAGGAAGGCAACACAAGAAGGGGTAGGAGGTGGAAGAACAAGATAGAGAGGGGAAAACGGACAGTTTGGTGTGACAGAGGTAAATAAGTGATGCATGCTCAAACTTGGGACAACAGGGCTCTATGATACAGGGATTTAGGCATAGTTTGAAGGGGGGAAAGAATATTAAGATGCTTGAATGTCTTATGAATATTGGTTTCCCTCACCTACTATTGTAAAATAGACACTTGAATGGGATAGGAAGGGATGTTGGGAAACATGATTACAGAAAACTTTTAAGCCCGTATTCAGCCAATAACAGATGGGAATACCTAAAAAGGGGTTCTAGAACTTGCCAGTGAAAAAGACCTCTTGCGAAGCCTTTGCAGAGTATAGGACCTTAGGTGGAATCCTAAATCCCATCCAAAACCTTCTGAGGTGGGACATTCCAAATAGCAAGGTAAAGCAAATCAGTCTGGGAACAGCTAGAGCAGCAAAAGATAAGCTTCAAAGAAAGATCATCAGGAAAAACCCAAAACAAAAAGGTCAGCATGACTGGCTACTACAAGAATAAGGAAGTTGTTCAACAGGAAGTCATCAAGGCAAGCAATCAAGTTCCATCACAACAAACTCTCCTCTCTAAGACAGAAACTCAAAGGGAACAGAGGAGCAGGCATGTAACCTTGCTGTTGACCACATTGGTCTACTGGTGAGTGGAAGAGGAGGAAAGGCAGCAATGAAGAAATGGGCTGAGTTCAACCACAGTCCTGGAGATGAGAGACAGAAGAGGAAGGGCTGGTTGGTCCAAAGTGTGGTGAGAACTAGGGACACTTGAGCCCATGGACAAGGACACAGCCACAAAGGGCTAGAGTTGAGAGTGAAGCATTCAGCTGATATGAAGTGAGAGGATATGCACAAGAACAGCCAAACTTGCAGACAGTCCCCATTTGACCTAGCCTCTATGGCTCGATAATGAGAACTCGACTAGAGGAAGATTACCAAAAAAAAAAAAAAAGTTTCTTTTGATGAAGGAATCAAGGGTAAATTGCTAAAATTTGATGACCATGAACTATACTCATGGAGATAGTAACTCTATATACTAATAGAGT
This sequence comes from Chrysochloris asiatica, assembly GCF_000296735.1. Classification (NCBI taxonomy): domain Eukaryota; kingdom Metazoa; phylum Chordata; class Mammalia; order Afrosoricida; family Chrysochloridae; genus Chrysochloris; species Chrysochloris asiatica. Next base: position 6,172,148 of record NW_006408673.1, read on the forward strand.
GGGAGGGAGTCTTCACATCAGGTATCAATGGTATCCCCCCTGTATACAGGGTAGACAGGGACAGGCAATTGAGACACTGGCTACCTAAAATGGGGGAGGTTATAAAGGCACTAAGAAAGTGGCTTACAAGGTTCCATGAAGGAGTTTAATTTCAGATTATGTGAAGGAAGAAACAGTTCCCACTGAATAGTTTTCAGCTTGTCTAGATGGGTCTGGTAAAAAGAGATGGGGATAAGATTCTTATGATTCAAAAGTGAGTAAAGGTTATCATGACTAATTGCGACTGTCACAATTAATTGTAAGGGTAGAAGTTTTGTAACAGAAACAGGGAAGTGGTTAATCTTACAGTCCAGCAACAAAGGACCCTAGTACCATCATGGGAGAAGAGCACAAGCAGAATGCAGGACCTTATCCACAGAACCAGAGATGCCTGCGATGGAGGAAGAGATGGGGACATGGAGAGGAGGAGTGGCTAAGGACTCTAGATTGCAGAATATGCCCTTTGGAGGTGTAAATTATTATAGTGTTTTCTGTTTGTTTGTTGTTGTTGTGGTTTTAAAGAGCTAAAGTGAATAGTGAGAAATACTGATAAATGATAGTCATAGAGGGGATTATAATCATTGTAATGAAACAAGGGGTATGATTTGTTGAATGTAAAACTGATGTTCTGCCCCATAAACTTTCACTCAGTACACATAAAAACCTTTAAAAAAAAGGGACGGGGGCAGATAGAGGTAAATACTGTTGACTATATGGAGGAGATTTCAGTCATTGCAATGAAGCAAAATATTGTTTATGGAATGTAAAACTGATAATCTGCCCTGCAAACTTTAACTCAATTCACAATAAAAACGTCTTTAAAAATTAAAATAAATAAATAAAACACATGACCAATCAAAAGTCTAAGGTGAAACTACTGATCTCTCCCTGTCCAGAGGAAAGAACAGTGATGAAATAGAGACATGGAAGCAATTAGTGCAATGGACTAATACAGTATGAAAACGTAAGTCACTATGGCCCTGAGATCAGAAGAACTAGAAAGTACTCAGCTACCACTACCAACTGAATATTGTTGTTGTTGTTGTTAGGTGCCATGGAGTCTGCACCAACTCATAGCGACTTATGCACAGCGGAACGAAATACTGCCCAATCATGGGCCAACCTCACTACTGTTACCACGCTTGAGTCCACTGATGCTGCCACTTGGCTAATCCATCTCGTTGGGGGTCTTCCTCTTTTTCTCTAACCCTCCATTTTACCAAGCATGAGATCCTACTCTAGTGAATGGTCCTTCCTGACAATATGTCCGAAGTATGAGAGATGAAGCTTGACCTTCTTGGTCTCCAGGGAGTACTCTGGCTGCACTTCTTCCAAAATGGATCTATTGGTTCTTTTGGCAGCCAATGGCACTTTCAATATTCTCCTCCAACACCATAATTCAAAAGCATCAATTCTTCTAAGGTCTTCCTTATTCACTGTCCAGCTTTCGCATGCATATGAGGTTATTGAAAATACCATGGCTTGGGTCAGGTGTACATTAGTCCTCAAACTGACATTTTTCCTCTTCAACACTATAAAAAGTTCTTGTGCAGCAGATTTGCCTAATGCAATACGTTGTCTGATTTCTTGACTGCTGCTTCCATGAGTGTTGATAGTTGATCCAAGAAGAATGACGTCCTTGACAACTTCAATCTTTTGTCCACAGATAAGAATGTTGTTTATTGGTCCAGTGGTGAGGATTTTTGTTTTATTTACATTAAGATGTAATCCATAACGAAGGCTGTGCTCTTTGATCTTCACCAGTAAATATTTTAAGTCCTCTTCACTTTCAGCAAACAAGGTTGTATCATCTGCATATCACAGGTTATTAATGAGTCTTCTTCCAATCCTGACACCACGTTTTTCTTCATATAAACCAGCTTCTCGGATTATTTGCTCAGCATACAGGTTGAATAAGTACGGTGAAAGAATACAACCTTTCTTAATTTTAAACCATTCAGTATTCTCATGTTCTGTTCGAACAACTTGCCTCTTGGTCCAGGTACAGATTCCTCATGAGCACAATTCAGTGTTCTGAAATACTCATACTTCTCAATGTTGTCCATAGCTTGTCATTATCTACACAATTGAAAACCTTTGTGTACTCAATAAAGCACAGGTAAATACCTTTCAGATATTCTCTGCTTTCAGCCAAGATCCATCGGACATCAGCAATGATATCCCTTGTTCCACGGCCTCTTCTGAATCCAGCTTGAACCTCTGGAAGTTCTCTGTCAATGTATGATTGCAGCCATTTCTGTATTACCTTTAGTAAAACTATATTCACATGGAATATCAAAGAGATTGTCCAGTGATTTCGGCATTCCATTGGATAACCTCTCTTTGGAATGGGCACAAATACGGATCTCTTTCAATCAGTCGGCCAGATAGTTGTCTTCCAGATTTCTTGGCAGAGATGAGTGAGTACCTCCTGTGCCGCCTCACTTTCTTGAAAGATTTCCATTTTTATCTCATCAATACCTGGTGCCTTGTTCTTTGCTAATTCTTGGATTTCCTCCTTCAGTATCATTGGCTCTTGATAATATGCTACCTCTTGAAACAGATGAACATTAACCATTTCCTTTTGGTACAGTGACTCTGTGTATTCCTTCCATCTCCTCTTAATATTTTCTGCATCACTCAATAATTTGCCTAGAGAATCATTCAATAATGAAAGTTGAGGCTTAAATTTTTTCTTCAGTTCCCCCAGCTTGAGAAATGCTGAACGTGTTCTTCCTTTTTTGGTTTTCTGATACCAGATCTTTGCACACTATGCTGTAATATCTGCTTTATATTCTCAAGCTGACCTTTAAATTTTTCTTTTCAGCTCTTGTACCTCCTCATTTCTTCCATTTGCTTTAGCATCTCTATGCTGGACAGCAAGTTTCAGTGTGTCTTCTGACATCCATTTTGAGCTTTTCTTTCTTTCTTGTCTTCTTAATGACTTTTTGCTTTCTTCATGTATGATGTTCTTGATGTCTTCCCACACTTCTTCTTGTCTTCCATCTTTAGTGTTTAATGTATCAAATCTCTTTTTCAGATGATCTCTAAAATCAGGTAGGATATATTCAAGGTCATATTTTGGCTCTCATGAACTTGTTTTCATTTTCTTTAGCTTCAGTTTGAATCTGCATATGAGTAATTGATGGTCTGTTCCACAGTCTGCCTCTGGCCTTGTTTTCACTGATGATACGGAGCTTTTCCATCTTATCTTTCCACAGATGAAGTCAATTTGATTTCTATGTATTCCATCTGGCGAGGCCCATGTGTATAGTCATCTTTTATGCTGTCTAAAGAAGGTATTTGGAATAAACAGATTATTGGTTTTGCAGAGTTCTATCATGCATTTACCAGCATCATTTCTATCACCAAGGCTATATTTTCCAACTACTGATCCTTCCTGTTTTTTGTTTTTTTTTGCATTCCATTCATCAGTAATGATCAGTACATCTTGATTGCATGTTTGATCAATCAATTTCAGGTTGAAGAAGTTGGTAGAATTCTTCTATTTTATCCTTACTGGTTTTAGTGGTTGGTGTGTAAATTTCAACAATAGTGGTATTAACTGGGTTTCCCTGTAGGAGCATGGATATTATCCTATCACAGACAGCATTGTACCTCATGATTGGTCTGGATATGTTCTTTTTGACGATGAATATAACAACACCATTTCTCTTCAATTTGTCGTTCCTGGCACAGTAAACCATGTGGTTATCAGATTCAAAATGGCCAATACCAGTCCATTTCTGCTTACTAATGCCTAAGATACCGATGTTTATGCATTCCATTTCATTTTTGACAACTTCCAATTTTCCCAGATCCATACTTGGTACATTCCATGTTCCGATTTTCAATGGATGTTTACAGCTGCTTGTACTGAGTTGTGCCCCATAGACAAATGAAGATCCCATGGGCTTTTCTCCCACAGGCTGTACTCCATTCGCGTCATCATGGTCAACTCTACTTAGAGGAGGCAGTTCTTCCCCAGTCGCATTTTGAGTGCCTTCCAACCTGAAGGGCTCATTTTCTGACATTATCTGACAGTGTTTCTCTGCTATTCATAAGGTGACTAAATATTCGGAAGTAGTTTGTCACTCCTTCTTCCTAGTCTGTCTTCTTCTGGAAGCTCATTTCTAACCTGTCCACGATGGGTGACCCTGCTGTTAAAATACCGGTGGCATAGATTCCAGAATCACAGCAACTTACAAGTCACCAGAGTACAACAAACTGATAGGCGAATGGTGGATATAGTGGGAGGAAATGTATAACTGTACTCAAAATTATAAAAATGTACAGATTTACAGGTCTAACTGTGACAGGTAAACCCCAAGACTATGACCCTTAGTTACCTTTCAGTTCTGGAAATGAACTCACCCCTATGTCTCAATTTTCAGCCCAACAACAGACAAGTCTATAAGGGGAAGGATTGTTGTTGTTGTTGTTATGTGCTGTCGAGTCGGTTCCGACCCATAGCAACCCTGTACAGGGTTTCCGAGGGTGTAAATCTTTACGGGAGTAGAATGCCTTATCTTTCTCCGGCGGAGCAGCTGGAAGTTTCGAACCGCTGACCTTAAGGTTCGCAGCCCGATTCATAACCACTACGCTACCAGAGCTCCCATTAGTGAAATATTCACACCATAGAATAACCAAGAATTTGAGATCAAAAGGGCAGCAATTCTTCCAGGAAAATTTCAGAAGGGTTAGGAAAGGAAGAGGAATGGAAATGGGAAACACAGGGAAGAAGGATAAGTGATGTTCCACAGTGAGGATTGCAATCAATGACAAAAACAATTTATACGAATTGTTGAATGGAAAAGTGATCTGCTCTGTAAACCTTCACCCAATTCACACAAAAAAGTTAAAACAAACACTTCTGTATTAAACTCACTGAAATACAGACCACTCAAATGCCATGACAATTTTGATTACAAAGAAAGAATACTATAAAATTTAGATATAATAAAATCAAAATGTAACCAAAAAATGGGAAGAGGAAAAAAATCTGAGAGAACTAATGTATTCAATTTTCATAGCAGGTGTCAAATGATGGAAGTGAATGCACTAAACCTCACCAGTTACTATCAAGTCAATTCTGACTCATGGCAATTTATTATGTTTCAAAGAACTGTGCTAATTGGGTGTATGGACACAAAATGACTGCTCTAAAATGGCCACACTAATGTCAACCCAGGAGAAATACTTTGTCATTTTCTCTCTCATCCCCTCTCTCTTCCCCTCTAACATACATCCCTGACCCTACATACAGAAACTTTGTATTCCCATGGATTAGCAACATATCTACTAGGCAGTGGCATGGGGCTGTTTACCCACCCCTTGTTTTGGTTAGAGATAAGACTCTCCTCATACCACTACCACTCTCCTGTCTTTCCTGGAATATGAGGCTTGTTTATCACAGAATATAAAAGGAACTCACAAGGACCACGTCCTACCTACCTCCACCCTGGGCACACTGCAGAATCTTGACTATTCAATTGGCCACCACTTGAAATAACCACTGTTCTCATCCCAGACAGTAAGTTTCCCTATTCATAAACCATGTTTTCTTTTCTTGCAATAATCTAACGTCTCTTGGTCTGAACCCTGGTCACTTTTTCGCTGTCTCAGCAAATACCCACACAAAAAGATTTTCTCTTCTGAGTCTGAACCCAAACATTAGAGTTTACAATACTGTGGAGTCTTTCTGAAGGAATTAAGAGTTTGAGTGGATTCTAACCTCCAACTTTTTAGTTGGTTACCAAGCACTTAATGTTTTATATGACCCAGCGGTTCAATTAAGCTCTTTACCATAGAAACTGTCTGTTCTAGCTATCTGATTCTTGTCATGTCCAAAGACTACAGGAAACCATCATAGCCAAAACCAAGGTCATATTGCTAAAATTAGGTCAATCAAACAGAAAAGGTTGCTTTGAGTTTTTTGAGTTGAGACTATAGGCCAGATAGACTTTTACTATCTTTCCAGAACATCTCATGATTCTCTCAGAACTGAAATTTAAAATGATATAACAAACTCCCATTTTCCCTGGGTTGTTTCCCATGATTAACATTAAAAAATTAAAATTTCCTCACACCAATCATATATTTAACCTACCTCAAATTCCGCATGTCTGTGAATATCCTCTGCTCTCTGTCTGCTTAGGATAAATTCAGCTTCATTTGCTACTCTTACAAGATGATCCTTCATTGTCTGGCTAAGTAATCTAGAAGAAAGGAATATTGTCAAATAAATATATATACACACAAACATAAGAAAGATTATTCCAATATTAAGTATGTTTTTAGCTTGTTATTTTAGAGTTGTGGGAATAAAGAATGTGCACTCTCCTCATAAAATTATACCCAGTGAAGCACCAATATTTCACATTGATTGAAGATTATGAAAGCAAAAGGTTATACTTCTAGCAACCGCAGATTAGCTTCTTTAAGACCAATCATCTCATCAAAAGCAACAAAAAATTGCCATATTTAAATTTTTTAAAATAAGATTTTAGGAGGTCCAAAGACAGCCAAGAATTAAGAAGCTAATCATATAAAGATTATAGCACAATGAAAACATTCAAGATCTCTTCTCCCTTTCTGTATTTGCTATTTACAGGTGGGAACTAAGAAGCTAAACAGAGCTTTCTGCAGTCTCAAAGAACAAGGAAGATAAAAACTGAGGTTCACAACCTGCCAAGTTGGAGGGATCATGAAAAGATCCAAGTATATCCTCAAACCATACCAAATGCACTGCCACTGAATCAAGTCTGACTTGTCAATCCTACAGGACAGAGTAGAACTACTCCATAGGGTTTCCAAGGCTGTAAATCTTCATGAAAGCAGACTGCCTCATCTTTCTTCAGGGACTCATGGGTTCAAACCACTGACCTTCGGTTAGCAGCCCAATGCTTAAACAACTACACCACCAGGGCAACTAAATATACCCTATTGTTTGTTTTATGTTAAGTGCTGTTGAGTTGGTTCCAACTCATAGCAATCCTGTAGAGATGTCTGAAAAGTGGCTGGTGGGTTTTAACTATGGACTTTACATGGTTAGCACTATACCAGGAAGAAACAGAACAATCTTCACAAACGCTGAAAAATAACCTTAACACTATGGTCCTGTGCACTTAAATTAATTGGCATCCAAACAGTTAATCTAAGCTTTCAGAATCTCACAGGATCTGGAGAATAAAGAACTAGAAGTAGACATACTGAAAACAGGGGAAACTGATAAAGCACTGAATCAATTAAATCATTAAATTAACATCATTTCATTTTAGACTAATACCTGGCTAGAAATGAAAAAGAAATTATCTCCAGAAGAAAATAAAAGCATATTACACAGACTCAAATTTCTCCCCAAATTTCAAATACATGCTCTAACATTCAATCAATAACTAATATGCATAACATGAGACAACATAAAATGAATAAAAATTAAATAGAAGCCAAGTCACAGGAAATCTAAATAGCAAAGTTTCAGGTCTGGACATCAAATAAAATATAAAAGCAACAGATTGTATAATAAATAATTCCAGTAGGGGGGAAAGCATAGAACACCTAAACAACAAACACATACACCCACAAAATTAAGAATTAAACTAATGTATATAAGGAGCTCTGGAGGTGTAGTGGTTATGAAAAGGGCTGCAAACTGCAAGGTCAGCAGTTCAAAACTACCAGCTGTTCCATAGAAGAAAGATGAGGCTTTCTGCCCCTGTAAAGATTTACAGGCTCGGAAACCCTGTACAGGGTTGCTATGAGTCGGAACTGACTCCACACGGAACATAACCACCACCACCATACCAGCTATTGTGCATACAGTTACCTTGATCTAAAATATTTGGTCTTTGTCCTTGGTTTCTGGGAGTCATCATCGTCATCACTTAGGTCCTTAAGTGCCAACTAATGATGAGTCAGTTCTACCTCACAGTGACCCAGTATAGGGTTTCCAAGAAGCAGTTGGTGGGTTTGGACTGCTGATCTTGTGGTTCATAGCCAGTGCTGATCCTACAGCGCCACACCAGGGCCTTCTAAATTCTTAGACTTTCCTATGTGATTAGTTATGCAAATGAGGTGCTCTTAAGTGGGCGCTGGCCACACCAGAAAAAACCACTAATATAAACCCAACCATCTCCATGTTCACATAATGAAACCCCAATAAAAATATCTGGATATTGAAGCTGAGTAAGCTTCTTGGGTGATGAAAGACAATGATGCTGAAGAGAGTAGCACATTCTTTAAAACACAGAAGCTCAACTTTGGGGGTTCTCCCAAACCTCACCTTATTATTATTATTATTATTATTGTCATTTGTACCCTTTCTGCTATAATAAAACTGATTGTAAGTACAGTGCTTTCCCTCAGTTCTGTTAGTCATTCTATCAAATTATCAAACAAGAGAAAATTAACAGACAACTTGGACATTGGTTACCTAAAATGGGTGGGGCTATAAAGGCACGAAGTGACTGGCTTACGAGTTTTCAAGAGGGAGTTTAGTTTCAGAGTGTGCAGGAGAAGGTAAAATTCCCCACTGAAGAGTTTTCTTATCTAGACAGGTCTAGTGAAAGGAGATGGGGATGACTCTTATGATTCAATAGTAAGTAATTGTTATTATGACTAACTGCAACTGTCACATCTGTAACGGTAAAAGTTTTGTAATAAAAAGTGAAGAGTAGTTAACTTTAGGAACAGAGGACCCAAGGACCATCAAGGGAGAAGAGCACGAGTGGAATGTGGGATCCTATCCAGAGAAGCAGCAACCACAAAGATGGAGGTATAGAGATGAGGGCATGGAGAGAGGGAGCAGCTGAGGACTCTAGACTCATGGAAAGAGAAAGTTTGTAAGCTGGTGGCCAGGAGGCAGGCTTGCAGAATGAGTCCTTTGTTTATTTAAATGACTATATATTCCTGAGTGTTTTGTGTACATCAGAAAAAAAAAAAAAAAAAAAAAAAAACCAGAGGAAATAGAAGCAAATACTGTTGAATGATGATACATGGAGGGGATTGTAATCATTTTAATGGCACGATGAGTTTAAAAACATATGTTCTCCCATGTACATTATCACTCAATTCACAATAAAAACATAAAATAGGAAATTAATAGAAATTCCTAAATTTGTAGTCATCAAGTTAGAAATGAGAGGGGCTTGGGAACCTCTTGAGATTATGATTAGCATCCTAATGAGGTAGTGGGAACAGCTGAATTTGTAACCTGTCCCTCAGAGGTAAAGGGAAGTATGGATGGTAGCTGCCTCTGAAGGCCTAGGCAGACTCAGAAATCTGGAGGCCTATCTATGCCCTATATTTTGGACATCTAAACTAGCTCTGATGGTTAGGATAATATGAAGAAGTAATACATTTGCAGTTGATATCAAATGTAATATTTACATACAAATTAAGTTGGCTTCAGAGAAGAAAAATACACAGTACATTAAACAATGGATCAATGAATTGGAAAACAGTTTACTGAAAAATAGCTAGACAAGAACATAGTGAGAAAAATGATAAAAATCTGACAAAATAAAAGACAATTGTAATTTGGAGTATAAAAGAGAGACTAGAAAAATAATGTAAAAAATAACATTTAAAGAGATATTCATCAATTTTTTTTTCCAAACATGAAAAAAGGCACTGAATTGCATGCTGAAAAATGCTACAAACCCAAACAGGATGAGAGAAAACCAAAACCATTCCCACTGAGCCTATTCCAATTCTCAGTGATGCTATAGGGCAGAAAAAACTGGACCTCAAGGTCATCTGAATCAGCAGTTCAAACTCACCAGCTACTTCCTCAGAAACCCTTTAAAAGGGTCATTAAGAGTCAGAACTGACGCTATGGCACTTAACAACAACAAGGTTTCCAAGGCTGTAAATCATTATGGAAACAGACTGTCATGGTTTTCTCCTGTAAAAGAAAACTAAACACCAGCTTCTCATGATAAGTATGTCAAAGGGAAAAATATAAATAGTACATGAATCATAGGAAACCGGACAGAATGGGAAGGGAGCTTCTTGCCTTTGAAAGAACAATATTGAAATGACAGATAACCATTCAGTATAAATGATGGAAGCCAGATAACAGTACAATTACCTAAAGTGCTAAACAAAACAAGCAGCTAATTATTGTTGTTGGAGCTGTTAAGCCCCTAGTTGGTTCTGACTCACAGCAATCCTACATAGGGTTGCTGAGGAGCAACTTGTGGGTTTTAACTGTCATTGCTTAAGCTACAGCACCACAACCAGAAAAACACCTTAAAATGATGAAATCCAAATACGAATATTTTATGACATACAAAACAGATTTTGTTTCTAGGAGATTCACATTAAAAGAAGTCACTTAAAGAGAAGAAAAGTAATGCCAGACTGATGGAAGACAAGGAAAAGAAAAAGTAAAGAGTAAATATAGGAGTCAGTTCTCACTCATAGTGACCCCTGTATATGGTTTCCAAGAAGCAGCTGGTGGGTTTCAACTGGTGACCTTGTGGTTCACAGTACAGTGCTGATCCTACAGTGCCACACCTTTTCAACACAAAGATCACACAATTTCAACATAAAGCTATACAAAAGTTTTAAGTAAACCCCGCCAAAATGAATGATGCAAAAAAATAAAGTAAAATAAAGAAAGCTAATGTAACTTTATTAACATCAGACAAAACCTACTTTAAGGCAAGAGACAAAATCAAGATCAATTGATAACAACCTTCAAATGAGGAAAGACAAATGAATCACACAGATACAAACGTAAAATTTTTTAGAATACCAACAGGTAAACCGAAGAGAATAGCCCTCAATTATTCCCACCTCTAGGTATATTCACATTCTTAAACAATTCCCTCCGCTCAAGAGCAGGTAAGAGGTACAGACTCTAACCAGTAAAATATGACAATCACAAAGGGATTAACACTTCTGTGATTATAAAGCACAAGACTGCTAAATCTATCTTCTATTAGAATCTTTCCACAGACTCTCGACCTTGGATAGCTTTGCCAAATAAATGAATCATGTTATTAGCTGTCCTATGGAAAGGTCCATCGGGCAAGGAACTATGTGCAGACTTCGATCAACAGCAAGGAAAGAACCCACAAGAAACTGAATCAATTCAACTATCACATGAGCTTGGAAGCAAATCCTTCTTCAGTCCAAACCAGCCTAAGCCAAGACCTTAATACAATTAAGGGAAGGCTCTGAAAGTAAAAACAGCAATAGGTTACTAAGAAAACCTTCACAACTGTCAACATGTCAATGAAAATTATTGGAAAGAAGTGGACAAAAATACAAAGCTTAGGCAAAAAGAATAAAATCTTTTTACGCCAATAGTAAGTTCTTCATCATAATTAAAGAATAAATTAACACCAATTTTCATAATTTTTTCAAAAGACAAAAAACAGTTAACATTGCTCAGTCCCAATCTAAGGCAGCAGCATAATCTTATTACCAAAACCAACCAAAACAAGTTATGAGACAAGAAAATTAGAAGTGAAAAGATTTGTTTGTTCTTCTCCCAATCCATGGTACTTTCAAACTTCTTATCTAACACCAGTGAGTCCTGGTGTGGCACTGACGGTTAATGAGCTAGACTGCAAAGTCAGTTTGAACCACAAGGTCAGCGGTTCAAGCTTACTTTTACCAGTTGCTCCTAGGAAATCCTATACAGGGTCCCTAGGAGTCTCAATAGACTTGCACAGCACTTAACAACAACAATCTAACACCACATTTCAAATACATCAATTCTTCTACTGTTTTCCTTAGTCATTACTCACTTTTCATATGCATACGAGGCTACTGAAAATACAATGCCTTAGATAATACACCTTCATTTTCAAAGTGACATCACTGCTCTTTAACACTTTCAAGAGGTCTTCTGCAGCAGACTTGCCTAAGGAATGGTGGTGGTGGTAGTATGCGTGGAGTCAGTTACGACTCATAGTAACCCTGTACAGGGTTTCCAAGGCTGTAAATCTTAATGGGAGCAGAACGACTCATCTGTCTCCCGCGGAACAGCTGGTAGTTTTGAACTGCTGACTTTGTGAGGTTAGCAGCCCAATTCGTTGCCACTACACCCTACCAGAGCTCCTGTCTAAGAACTACATCATTTGATTTCTTGACTGCTGCTTCTATGAGTATTGATTGTGAATCCAAACAAAATTAAGTCTTTGACAACGTCAATCTTTTCTCCATTTATTATGAAATTACTTATTAGTCCAGTTGCGAGAATTTTAGTTTTCTTTACATTTTTTGTTACTGTCAAGTGCCGTCGAGTCAATTCCAACCCACAGCAACCCTGTATAGGGTTTCCAGGGAGCAGCTGGTTACATTAAGGAACAATATATACTGAAAGTTGTAGTCTTTGATCTTCCTCATTTTCACTACCAGCAAGCAAAGTTTTTATCATCTTCATATCACAGATAATTAATGGTCCTCCCCTCCAATCATGATGCCATGCTTTTCTTCATATAACACAGCTTTAGGGATTACTTGCTCAGCATATAGACTGAATATATATGGTGAAAAAAATATAACCCTGACACAACAATTCAGTATCCCCTTGTTCTATCTGAATGACTGCCTATTGGTCAATGTACAGGCTCCTCGCGAGCACAATCAACTGGTCTGGGATACCCATTCTTCATATTGTTATTCATAACTTGTCATGATGCACAAAGTTGAAAATCTTTGCATAGTCAATAAAGCGCAAGTAAACAGATTTCTTGAGTACTGGTATTGCTCTGTAAGATAAGCACTGTTAAGTTGTTAAAGTTGTTAAGACTGCAAGGTCTAGTTGAACCACAAGGTCAGTGGTTCAAACTCACCAGCCACTCCATGGAAAGCCAACACAGGGTCATTATGAGTCAGAACCAACTCGACAGCAATTAACAACACTACTACCAAACAGCTTTCTGGTATTCTCTGCTTTTAGCCAAGATGCACCTGATGTCAACAACTATATCTCTAGTTCCACATCCTCTTCTGAATACAGCTTGAATTTCTGGTAGTCTCCTGTAAATGTACTATGGCAGCCACTTTTGAATTATGTTCAGGAAAAATGTACTTGCATGTGACATTAATGATTTTTGTTTGATGATTTCCACATTCTGTTGGGTCACCTCTCTTTGCAATGGACACAAATATGGATTTCTTTCAATTGGTTTCTCAGGTAGCTGATTTCCAAATTTCTTGGCATAAAGAAGTTAGTGCCTCCAGTGCTGTGTAGCTTCTTGAAATTTTTCTATTTGTATTCTGTCAATTCCCTGAGCCTTCTTCTTTGCCAATGTCTTCAGTGTTTTCAGTACCATCAGTTCTTAATTATATGCTACCGCTTGAAATGACTGAATATTCACTATTTCATTTTGGAACAGTGACTGAGTATACCTTCCATTTTCTTTTTATGCCTTCTATAACATTCAATATTTTGCCACAGAATTCTTAAATATTTCAAGTCAATGCTTAAATTTTTTCTTCAACTCTTTCAGCTTGAAAAATGCTAAGTGTATTCTCCCTTTTGGTTTTCTAACTCCAAGCCTTTGCATATTTCATTATAATACATGACTTGGTTTTCTGGAGCTGCTCTTTGGTATTCTGTGTTTAGCTCTTTGGCGTTCTCTTTTCTTCCATTCTCTTTAGCAACTCTCAACTGGAGAGCAAGTTTGAAAGTTCTCTGGTATCTATTTGGTCTTTCCTTTCTTACCTGTCTTTTGAATGACCTTTTGCTTTCTTCCTGTTTGATGTTCTGGACATCATACCACAGCTCTTCTGGTCTTTGGTAATTAATGTCTATTGTATCAAATATGTTCTTGAGATGGTCTATAAATTCAGGTGGGATGTGTTTAAGGTCATATTTTGCCTCTGGTGGACTAGTATTAATTTTCTTCAGCTTTAGCCTTGAGCAATTGACAGTCTATACCTAAGTTCAAGCCTCGCTTAATTTTGGCTCTTATAGTGAGCTTTTCCACCATCATTCATATTATGTATTACATGGAGTGAGGTTCATATGCTGTTTAAAAAAGGTACTTGCAGTGGATAAATCATTCGTCATGGAAAATCATATCATGTGACCTCCAGCATAATTTCTATCATCAAGACCATATTTTCCAAGTACTGACGATTCATTTTTTATTCCAACATTGCATTCCAGTTACTAGTAATTACCAATACCTCTTGACTGGAAGTTTGATCAATTTCAGACTGAAGAACCTGGTAGAATTCTTCAATTTCATCATCACTGGCTTAGTGGTTGTTGCTTAAATTTGGAAAATAGTAGTATTAACTAGTCTTCTTTTTAGGGATATGGATATCATCTTTGTAGTCACATGGATATTGTCCTATCACAGACAGCTTTGAACTACAAGATAGATCCTGAAATGTTCTTTTCGGAGATCAGTAAGATAGTTCCAGCAACACAACAACATGCAAGCCTCCACAGTACAACAAAATGACAGATGAGCAATGTTGGTATTTATTTCACTAATTACATTTTACTTTTGGTAGTACACAGTACGTTTCAATTCTTTTTTCTTTTACCTTTTCAATATACAATTTAACATACATATGAGACCACTGAAAATATCATGGCTTGTGTCAAATGTGCCTTCATCACCAAAATGTTATTATTGATTTTTAAAATTTCAAATGGTTTTTAACAGCTATCATAATAACATCGCATACTCCATTTAAAATGAAGGTAAAGATATTTACTGAGAGTAAAGTTATTTTGATCTGGGGACATACTTTATCTCACAGACTGAAAATCAGCAGTCCAAGGAGTTACAGACATTCAGGCAATATTTGTTTTCTTGTATCAGGAACTAGCAATGCAATATTTTGATGGGCTTGCTGGTGATTTATAAATGCCATAGTGGGCTAACAAAAGTGGAGGGATTTTAGTGACTGGTGAATACAACATATTTATCTTACATGATTGGTATAAAGAGTTTTTATTGATTGTTGTTGTTGTTAAGTACCATCAAGTCGGTTCCGACTGATTAGTTACCACTTTTTGATGCCATTGTTAGTTTTTGTTAGAAATATGGGTACTTTCTTGATTAGTTACTACTTGGTGACTATCGGATGTTCTTTGAGTAGTGACAAAGCAGTCAGAATGTTCTCTCTGCTAACAGCTTTGTTGTTCAGTGTGGTTTCTTGGAGTGACATGTACAACTGGGTTACAAAGAAAACATTTCCTTAGATACCAGATAGTATTTATTTAAAGGTTAACTTCTTAGAGTAGAAAAGCAATTTTCAAAATAAGATTAGAATCTAAGTACAGAGACATCCATCCTTTAGTCGAGCACACCAAAGAGTTAAATTTTAGGATGCTCGATTCTACTGTGTAGAGTACTAGTATGGCTTAATGCACTGGAATGCAAAGTTGGTTTGAACCACAAGATGGGTGGCTCAAGCTCATCAGCAGTTCCTCGGCAACCCTATACAGGGTTGCTATGGGTCAGAACCGACTCGACGGCACTTAACAACAATAATTCTACTGTATAGAGTTCTAGTGTAGGGCTATGGGTTAATTAATGTGCTGGGCTGCAAAGTCGGTTTAATCTGCAAGGTTGGTGGCTCAATCTCACCAGTCACTTCTTAGGAATCCTATACAGGGTCGCTATTAGTCGGACTGACTAGATGGCACTTAACAACAACAACATCTATCCTGTGCAGGACTCCTGGTATGGTGCTGTAAAATCAGCTCTGAAAGGCAAACCACAAAGTATTACTTAAAAGGAAACAGCAAGTTCTTAAAATAGGAAGTTTTTCATATGGCTACTAAGCTTGTATGGAGTCCTGGTGTAGCACTATGATAAACACAGAATTGCTAACCACAAGTTCAGCAGTTCAAACCCACAAGCCGCGCTCCTTGGAAACCTCATAAAGAGCCACTATGAGTTGAAATTGACTCAACAGCACTTAACAACAGTATTAACATTGCATTAGAATTTGATGCCAGACCTGTCAGACTTAACTACATTATCCCAAACTGTCTCCCAACTACTTTAGAAGTTAACACACTAGACTAAGATTTTGGGATGACATCATCATTCTATTTTTCCATTATTATTATTCAAATGCTATTAAACAGTTCACATTTGGGCAGTACTCATAAAAACAATCCCGAGTGTAATTTTAAATCATAATGAATAACTTCCTAAGATTCTATAGCTAGAGAAAGCAAGGACTTTCCTAAGCACAGAAGTGAAATACGGGTTTGTGCTTCTTAGTTTCCCTCTAGAGACCCAAAACCACATCTTGAATTTAGCATCAATATATTGCTCAGGTGAACTCACACATTAATTGATTTGATTAGTCAATGGGACAAGCATCCTTCCAATCCCACACAAGCAACCTTAAAGTTATTTTAGTCTCTCTGTCTTCTCTACCACCTTCCTCCAGGCTACCAATCAAACAATAAATTTTGTCATTGTGTATTTGGCACTAACTTTAGGCTCTCTATTTTTATAACAAATGTCCAAAGAATATTCTTCAAATATTAATCACTGCATCCACATAATAACTGAGGAAATCTTTTGGATGCTTACTTAGATGGTTTAACATTATTGTCCATAACCCCCGTTCCTTTAGCATCATTGTCAAGTATCTATTAAATGCCTGGTGTGGCAATGTGTGTTAATGTGTGTTAATGTGCTGGACTGCAAGGTCAGTTTGAACTGCAAGGTTGGGGGTTCAAAACCACCAGCCACTCCTCAGAAACCCTAAAAGGGTTGTTATGAGTCAAAATGCACTTGATGGTACTTAACAACAACAACAACAACATGCTCCTGAAAAGGAGTCCTGGTGGTGGAATGGGTTAAGTACTGGACTGCTAACCAAAATTTTGGTGTTTCAAACTCACCAGATCCTTCAAGCAGGAAAGACAAAACCATCTGCTTCCATAAAGATTTCAATTCATAGTGAGCTGATGGGTAGCAGTCCAATGCTTATCCACTGCACTACCTGTCGAACATGGGTGAACTTGCTGGCATTTAAAATACTGGTGGCATAACTATCAGCATCACAGCAACACGCAAGTCATCACCATAGGACAAACTAGCAGACGAGTGATGGTACCACAGCTTACAGGTCCCCCTATGATCTGACAACTGAATACTTCCCTGACATTTTCAAGGCTCACTCTTTCTCCCACTCACTTTGTTTCAGCCACTCTTACCTTCTGAAAATACCACAGCAAACTCATTGATGCTGAGCTGATTTTCTTACAACTCTCAGCAATCCTATAGGCTATACAGTAGGACTGTCCGATAGAGTTTCCCAGGATATAATCTTTAGAGAGGCATACAGTCACATCTTTCTCCCACTAAGTGGCTAGTGGATTCAAACCACCAACATTTCATTTGGTAGCTAAGCATTTAAACACTGTACCATCAGGGTTTCTCTTCCTTTCACTTGTTTCCAATATACACCAAGCACATTCTGTCTGTATGCCGATTTACTTGCTATTCCCTCACCTGAAAATAACGTGATATAGATTCAACAAGGTTAGCCACCTGTTTTCATTCAAGTCCTGTGCCACTCCTTCCAAAGTCTTCTCTAAACATTCCCTCCATATTGCCTTACCTATAAAGTCTTCCACTCTTCACTTTCATAATGGTGCTCTCCTTTGTTTTTCTCTGTAAGACAAACACTGGCTTGCTAAACATAAGTTTGGCAGGTCAAACCCACCAGTCACTCCTTGGAACCCTGTATTGGATAGCTATGAGATGGAAATGACTAGCAGGCACTTAACAACAACAAGCTTTTATTACTATGCTAATTACCTTCTCTGTTGTTTATTATTTGTTCTCTCTTCCTTTAACAGTAGAGACGGATTCACAGCTACCTCTCCAGAGTCCAGTCCATAGAAGGTAATTAATAAATCTGCTGCACAAGACCTTTTTAAAGTGTTGAAGACCAAAGATGTCAGCTTGAATACTAAGGTACGCCTGACCCAAGCCATGGTATTTTCAATAACCTCATATGCATGAGAAAGCTGGACAGTGAATAAGGAAGACCATAGAAGAACTGATGCTTTTGAGTAATGGTGTTGGAGGAGAATATTGAAAGTACCATGGGCTGCCAATAAAGAACCAACAGATCTGTGTTGGAAGAAGTGCAGCCAGAGTACTCTTTGGAGGCCAGGATGGCCAAACTTCGTCTCTCATACTTCACACTTATTGTCAGGAGGTACCAGTTGCTGGAGAAGGATATCATGTTTGGTAGGATGCAGGGTCAGATAAAAAGAGGAAGACCCCCAGTGAGATGGATTGGCAAAGTGGCAGCATCAATGCACTCAAGAGTGGCAACAAATTGAGATTGGCCCAGGATCAGGCAGTGTATCGTTCTGCTGTGTATAACGTCACTATGAGTCAGCACTGACTCGATGGCACCTAACAACATTGTTATTCACTGCTATCCAGTTCCAACTTACAGGGACCCTATATAGCATTTCCACTAAGTGGCAGATAGGTTTAAACTACCAACCTTGGAGTCAGCAGCCCAGTGCTTAGCCTACTGTGCTACCCCAGAACTCCATAAATAGGGATTAAATAAATAACAAAATATTAGTACTATGAAGTGGCTTCAAAAACTTTGTGGAAAAGTAATCTTTCAATTTCATTTTCCATAAAATTTTGAAGCCCCCCTTATAAAAAACCTTTCCCCAAATCAACACATTTTATTCTTTCTTTATCCCTAAACCTTAATTTTTTTCCCTCTTAAGAACATTCCAAAATTGTGCCCTATATGTCAAGCCTATGTGTGACATTTTACTGTATGTATGGCATGTAATATTTTCTTATACAGCTGTTGTTAAGTGCTGTCGAGTCAATTCTGACTCATGACGACCCTATGCACTAGCTTATAAATATTCTATTACACTTCTATGCATAGTACTCTGTTCTCTCAACCAGAACACACACTGTTTGAGAAAGCACATCTTTTATTTTTCTTCTATTTTAATCAAGCATAGAATCTAGGATAGAACTATTCATAAAAGCAATATTCAGTAAGTATTTGATTAAAAAAAAAAAAACAGTTGTGAAACCACTTCAAACCAAATACCAAGGTATCTAAATTCATCTAACCATCAAAGGCAAAATCCTAGAGCTTCTAGGGTTTATCACGTAAGTATATCACAAATTTATTTGAAATATTTTCCCCCTCCATTTAACAAAATGAAGCATACACCTTTTTCCTTCATTCGAAATATATGAAGTGCTTTTAAACCGAGTTATGGTAGATTGTCTTTATTATATATCTATTTATTTTTAATTATACATATAAATATGACCTTTTATTTCACTATGAAAAATATACAAACTGGCTACAAGAATTGAACTAATAAAATACCTAAATGAGCCCTATATATATAAAGGTTTTTATAACCAATTATTTCCATCTGTATGTTTATTTTCCTGGCTACACAAATTACACAGTAATTAGCATTTACAGTTTTATGTAATAGTTTTGCAAAGTATTCTTTCAAACAAAAAATGAGTATGTTAAAGTTTTAATTATAATGAGCATCCTCAAGACACTAGATGTGCTGTAAACAGATTAAACCTCTAAATGCAGATAACAAAATGATTCACTTATTTTAATATTAACAGTAAAAAAAAAAAAAAAAGTGCATAATTTATACCTACAGAGCAAGAAAGAAAAAGCTTGTGTCAGCTTTAGGAAACAAACAGCCCTATCAAGTAACCAAATAGGAAGATTCACGCTAGAGGCTCAATAAATAACAGTAATGATGACAACCATCTCCCATAACTACATTACAGCCCATTGTCCACATCTGATTATACTAGTCTAGACCTTGGGTAAGCACATACAGACATTTTCACCAAGAGTTTTCCAATATTACTGCTATGTTTCCTGGGCTTTCTGTGACCCCCATTAGCAACAACTGTCAGGATGTTCTTCCTCGTTGATGGTTAAAGAAAGTTACCACTTTTCTGCATCCTAAAAACTGAAACTATAGAAGTAATATTCCTGAATTGGCGATCCTTCTAACATTATAGTTCCTTTAAAATAGCTACACAGAATGATCACAAGCCAAAACTAAGAGGGAAAATTCTTGTTCCACAGTCTTTATTCAGTTCTACAAAAAATAGTAAAACCTCATATCACATTATCAGCTCCATAAGCTAATACAGTCTTTATACGTATACTACAGAATCATTACCTTAACTCTTCATTCCATTTACCTGCCTCATTGCTCCTCCCGCCCTCGGCCTTCCTTCCCTCTCTAACACACACCAAACATATTCATTATCACAAAATTCTTATATGAATATATTTCTAGTCTTTTCTGAGTTAAATTTTCCAACAACAACTATGAATAACAAATTGCAAAGAATCTAACATCATAGGATACAAGCATTAGAACAGACAGGTGACAACAATCCATATTAAAGGCCAAGCTAATTCCTTCTCACTTTGTCCACTTTCTCTGGAAACTGATATTCTTAACTCAGAGAGACTATAATATACCTTCTTTACAGTCTACTAAAATTAGAATAGAAATTTAAGTATGTCATACAATTATTTCTCCATGAGGAAATACAAACTTAATAATTAAATAGTAGTCAAATTTAGTATAAATGTCACAACCTATTTTCCAGACTTATTTTGCACAGACCCTCTACTTGGGCATTTAAAAGCAACAGCTCATGGCAGTACCAACATTAGAAAGGAAGCTGCAGCATGTTCTAGGTGAAATAATTTCTCAAGACTATAAAAAACTTATTCTCAAGAAGTGCATGCATATAAAACGAGAAAGGATTATCATTAGCAAAAAAAACATCAAGGTGGGTGACTCTGCTGACTCTCCACTTGGAATTCAGTTTAGGATTTCTTTATGGCCAAACATTTATAACCTCCACTATAGGATAAGCACTGGACAGCTAACCACTAGGTTGGCAGTTCAAACCCACCAGTCATTCCTCTGAAAGGTTGCTATGAGCACTATTTACAATAGCAAAAAGATGGAGACAGCCAAGTGTCCATCAACTGAAGAATAAACAAACTGTGGTACATACACACAATGGAATATTATGCTACCTTGAAGAATAACAAGGAAGCGGCAAGTCATCGCATAACATGGAAGAACCTTGAGGACGTTAATGCTGAGTGAAATTAGTCAGTCAGAAAAAGAGAAATACTGCATAGGACCACTACTGTAAAAGACTAAGAAAAAGGACCCATACTAAAGGGGGGTGGGGGGAATTCTTTGTTGATTGCTGTGATGTTGGGGGTGGGTGGGGAAGGTGGAGCACAGGGCAGGGATTAGACACAGGAAAGTTTGGGTGCCGGGGAAGGCATGCAATATACAAGAAGGGAGAGGGAAATGGAAGAACAAAGCAGATAGGAGAACAATTAGGCATGTTTGAATGGGCTAAGTGGGACAGAGGTAAAGAATGATGTGTGCACAACCTTGGAATTACAGGGCTCTGGAATACAGAGCCTGAGACATGGTTGGAATGGGGAAAAGGGGGAAATAATGTTAAGATGCTTTGCTGTCTTTTGAATCTTGGTTTTCCTTGCATTATAATATAAAATAGACACTGGAGGGAGAGAGAAAGGAATAGTCAGAAACATCACCATAGAAAGCTTTTAAGTCCATCTTCTGCCTATAACTGATTGTTGTTAAGTGCCATTGAGTCGGTTCCGACCCATAGCGACCCTGTACAGGGTTTCCGAAGGTGTAAATCTTTACGGGAGTAGAAAGCCTCATCTTTCTCCCGCGGAGCAGCTGGTAGTTTTGAACCACTGACCTTAAGGTTCGCAGCCCAATTCGTAACCACTACGCTACCAGAGCTCCTTTGGAATACCTAAAATGGGGCTACAACGTGCCCAGTGAAGGAGACTTCCTGCGGAGCCTCTGAAATACGTAAGACTATAGGTAGAAGCCTGAACCACATCCAAATCTCCAGAGATGGGAAATTTCCACTTGAAAAGATGAGCAAACCAGCCCGGAGCGGCTACAAGAACAGAAGATACTTCTTGAAAGAAAGACCTACAGAAAGAATACAAAACAGTAGCTGCAGAAGGACTGTTATTACAAGAACAAAACAAGTTGCTTGCCCAGGACACATCAAGGCAAGTGGCTGGGTCCCCTTAGTGCAAACCCCCTTCTAAGAATAAGACTCAATGGGAATGCACACTCTGATTGGTGACCTCACTCATCACCGATAAGAGGAAGTGAGGGAAACACAGTAATGAAGTGGTGAGCTAAGCCATACAATGTGGAGAGTGAAGCGTGCAGTGATAAAAAGAGAGGGCATATGCACAAGAACACCCAGACTTGCAGATAATACCCACTTGACCTGACTTCAATGACTGGATGATCAGAGCTCAACCATAAGAAGAAAGAAGAGGAAAAAAAAGAGTAATCTGATGCAATTTGATGAACTTGACCTACACCTATGGATGCAGTACTCAAAAGAGGGAACAAATCCTTACAGCAAGAATCATTCCCACCCCCTCCATACACAGAGTACACAGGGATGGGCAACTTGGACATTGGCTACCCAAAAGGGGGGAGGGGGGCTATAAAGGCAAGAAGTGACTGGCTTACAAGCTTTCAAGAGGGAACCTAGAGCCAGGGGACATGGGGGAAGGCAGAATCTCCAGTAAGTAATATCCAATCTGTCTAGGTGGAGCTGATGAAATGAAATGCAGATGGGTCTCTTGTGATACAATAGTGAATAATTGTTATCAGGACTGATTGTGAGGGTTGGAAGTATAAAGGTAGACATTTTATAGGAAGGAAGGGAGTGATTAACTTTCCAGTCTAGGATCGGAGGTTCCTAGGACCATCAACAGAGAAGAGCCGAGAGCAGGACCCTGCCCAGAGAAGCAGCGATGCCTGAGATGGAGGCAGAGATGATGACGTGGAGCGATGCAGCAGCTGGGGACTTTAGATCCAGAGAGGGAGAGAGACTGTGTGCTGAAGACTGGGGGTGGGTGGTAGTGTAGGGGGCAGGTTTGCAGAGTATACCCTTTGGTTGGTTGATGATGCATGGAGGGGATTGTAACCATGGCAATGATAAGATGTAGGATAGAATGAATGTAAAACTAATGTTCTCCCATGTAAACTATCATATAATTCATAATAAAACATTGAAAAAAAAAGGTTGCTATGAGTTAGAATCAACTTGATGGCACTAAACATTTTCCTATGAAGAAGACATGGTGGCACTATAGGATAAACACTGGACTGCTACTCACAAGGTCAGCAGTTCAAATCTATTATTCACTCCTTGGGAGCAAGATAAGGCTTTCTGTTCCCATTAAAACTTACAGCCTCAGAAATGCAGTCCCTGTGAAGAATCACTATAGGTCAGAATTGACCCGGCAGTTGGTATTTTCCTAAGATTACCAGTGGCATTTCCTTAAAACCTATTCTTTTAGGTTCTACCCTGACCATCCTATTTTAAAGTGTAACACGTTTTGCTGCAAATTGTCCCTATTCTCCCTACCAGTTTTGAATTTCTCATAATATTTATCACTTTCTAACATAACATAAGCTGATTTGGCTCTTCATTTAACATCTTTGCAAGTTAGGAAACTTATATGAGGGTGTTGCTGTTGTTGTCAAGGGCTGTCGATTTCAAATCATAGCAACCTTGCAAATGAGGGTATAGAATCTATTTTATCCTCTACTGAATCCTTAGAACCTAGAACATGGACCCACATGAAGTTGGTATGCATAAGTCTTTGCTAAGTATATGAATTATGTGATTGATTTTAACTTAATTTTATTTTCACTTAACTCTTCTCAAGGTTTGACTTCTTCTGGCTCTAACCTTCCCCATCCTTAATGTGCCTTCCTATTTTCCCCTAGTCACTTTCATTTAATATAGTAAATTACTCCATTAATACATATACTGTTGTAGTTTAAAACCACATTCTACAGGAATACTGGGTATAAACTACCTTTTCCCAAAGGTATATACACCTGACCTTGCTGGGAAAGGGCAAGCAACACATTCTGCCTTGTGAAACAATGAAAACCTTGAAAGCTAGTACAGTTAGCATATTTATGCGGCAAAAAACCCCAACAATTCAAATGCAGTACAATGGTTTCACAACAATTAGAAAAAAAAAATGTTTTAATCGTCACAATTAAAGTTGATGTATTGTGTTCCGTTGTTACATGCAGCGTGTCAGTTATGACTGACAGCAAGCCTGCAGAGGGTTTCCAAGGAGCAGATGGAACTTGAACCACCAACCTTGAGGTGCAGTGTTTTACCCTACAGCACCACGCCAGGACTCCAAACATGATGTATTTACTAAAATCTTTCAAGTAATTACCTAGTGACTACATAAAGAAAAAAAAAAGATGGAAAATAATTTGGATATAAAATTACATACAAAATTTCCAAAATAAGCCTCCAAATACAAAATCATTAAAGGAAATATATTAGCTATAAATTGAGATAGTTAGAAAATAAAAAGTAAAAAATAATTTACCCTTGTGATTATTTTAATCCAAGCATATAAAAAGAAGCAACCCTAATTGAGGGGAGAAAATTTTGGTTCTCTTTGATAAGCCATTAAATTTCCTCAAAACTGTAAGCACTGACTTCAATAGTGTAATCTTTAAAAGGAAAGAACTGTACATATCTAATTATACACCATCTATATAAACTTGTACTCATATCAATTCAATTCAGGGTTACAGTAAACTGAAAGTCTCTTCTTACTAAATCTTTGGAACAATGGCCTCTGACGCCTTAACCCCCTCCCTTCCAAAATAAGATCATATCCAAACAACTGTTTATAAATTTTAATTCATGTTTTTATTTAAGTGTCTTGCTACACACATAGCTCTTTAAGTTCACTTTAGGATATCCAAGAGAGTATATAGTATCTCTGCTTTAATTCATTTTACCTCCTATTATACAGATAAAATTATATTCTAGTCATGGTTTTTATTTTTACCAAAATAAAACTCAGAACCAAAGTGTCAATGAAACTGGACAAAGGTATCACAGTGTAATAACCCCTTCGTTATTTTAAAATGTTATTATCCCATTTTTCTTGCCTCTTCTATTAAACTTTTCTTTCTTCATCTTTTACAATTCCCTTCTATTTATACTTCTGTTAATTCCACACACATATACTAGGAATGTATGGTATTCCGAGAGGTTATGAAAAATGAGGGAGCTACTAAATGAATGGTCAGAAAGCAGATGTGAAATCTAAGCAGTTGAATACTGAAGAGAAGAGACAGACAAGTATATTAGTACTAGAAACATTATCTTTTATAAGGGCTATTTACATATTCAGATACAAGTCTGAGCTATTGCTATAATAAGCAGATATTGACTATCCCCAGAGAATAATTAAGCAATGTGTTTAGCAGTATATGGGATAATCTGACCATTCTGTGCTTTTCAAGGATGTGGAAAAGAGAAGGTAGTAAAATCCTATTAGATTACAGAAGTTCCCAAAACGTATTATTTGGCAAACTAAACCCAGTTCTATAATTATAGGTAATTTGATTAATTGCTAATGTATTTAACAAGTAATATAATTCAAGATGATAACTTAAATCTTAAAAATTATATTAAACAAGATTTTAAGTGAGGTTAAATTAGGTTCCATAGTCTACTCTTCCCTGATTTTTACCATCAACTTAATATTGTTTAATAGTCAATGGAATCATATTTTTACTAAAATGAAAGAAAATCAACTTTTTTAAAATTTAAAAACAAATCAATAAACTAGAAGTAATGAGGAGAAACCAAAAAAATAAAATTTAACAAGTCAGAAGAAAGACAGGAAACTCAATAGGATTCCTTGACACTTTTAACCTACAAGAATTTTACTGGTAGAGAACTTGCACTAATTTTAATGAATTCTGGAATGCGAACAAAAACACATCATTTAAAGATAGGAAATATATGGGATGATCACATCTATCCAATGCATCATTTCCAGTAAGAGACACAAGTCAGACAAGTTAAGTTAGATGACAGAAGCCTGTAAACATCAACAAAATAATGTACGAATTCCAATGAGTAAGGTCCATTAAAGCAGATGTTTTGTTTATGCCTGCCTACTACAACATCAGGAGTCCTGGTATGGCATTGTGGGTTAATGAACTGGACTGCAAAGTTGGTTTGAACTACAAGGTTGGATGTTCAAGCCCACCAGTAGATCCTCAAAAACCCTACACAGGGTTGCTAAGAGTTGGATTTGACTTCACAGCAATTAACAACAACTACAACATCTTACAACCAAGAGCTCTCGTAGAGTAGTGGTTAGTAATTGGGCTGCAAACATTAAGGTCAACAGTTCGAAACTACCAGTTGCTCTGCGGAAGAAAGATGAGGATTTCTGCTCCTGTAAAGATTTACAGCCTCAGAAACCCTGTACAGGGTCGCTTTGGGTCGGAACCGACTCCACGGCACTTAACACCACCACCACCAACATCTTAAGAGTTTTAAATGTTCTCAAAAGATATTTATTGGATGTAAGAAAGGCAGGCAAGCAGAAAAAAGGTTTCATAAAAGCTATATCTATGTATCTACTGCCAAAATTAAAATCAACATCAAGTTAATAAATTTTATAAAAGTGATGACACCAAAGCCTTTACCAATACCAGGTATAAGAAAGAAAGGCAAAAGAAAGCCTTCTGAAAGTAAAACCTCTTCTTTATTCAAATGAGAAGAGACAAATTTCTAATTAAAGATTCACTGACAAATTACTGAATTTCAAAGTGTAAGTAACAATTCTATTGGTACTACTTGAATTAAATATACTTCTCAATTAAAATTAATTAAATGTAATTAAGTACATTTTTAAGGGGAAGCAAACAGCAACTAATATAAAATGAAACCAAATACAGAAATCAATTACTTGAAGTCCAATACACATAATAATGGAACCCACTGTATTTGACTTTACCAAAACACTAAAACCTAAGGTTCAAGAGAATCAAGTGAAATGGTGATAATTCCACATTATTTCCTGTTAACATATAGCCACAGCCTCACAGAACAGTCTGAAAGAAATCCTTAAAAGATTTAAAACTACTTAAAGAAATCTATGCCTTAAAAATATTACTTAGATTTCAAAAGTAAAGAGAAATGATGATTATGATTCAATATATCAAAAAAAATTTATAAACAGAGAAATTTAATTTTTTGAAACAAGTATTTTATTATTAATGATTATTCTACTAATTACTGATTATTTAAGGTCTATTCATTTAGAGTGTTTATACAACAAATTTGTTTTAAATATAATGTTCATATGAAAAATATCAATAATTGAAATAAATCCCATCAAAAGAATGCATTTACAGAGAAAGTATCTTATCAATTAAACACATAAGAGGAACATTTCTATCAGACAACGATTACTTTTGTCTGACCTAAGTAATTGATTCACTAATGATACCCATCAAGTCCGATAAACCTTATGTTATAGTCTCAGTCTGTAAAGGGTCTTCATGTTATTTACACTAATAAAACATTAATCAAGGGCCAAATTTATAGCAGCTACTCTACAAATGAGGTCAAGGCAGGTCAGACTTACATAATAAGAAAAAAAAAAAAAAGAAAAGGCTTGTTTCTGCAGTGAAAAGAAAAACACAGTTCCTACTCTTCCTGCCCCTGGGATAACATCCAACAAATAAACACTCCAAATTCCTTTATAAATACTACTTCACGAATCTATTCTTACATAAACTCATTTAACCTTTTAATACGCCTTTAATCCACTGATTTAGAAAAATAAACCTGTTTTTAACTGTTCATTAAAAAAAATTTTTAACTGTTAAAAATATAATCTATTCCTCAGCAAAAAACAAAAATTTCAAATAGCTCTACAATTTTACTAATAAATCTCAGTGTTGTTCCTACCACTACATTTATTTATAACGTTAATTCAAAATATAAACATTGAGTAATTCTTATAGGTTAAACCATGAGATTAAAAAAAGCAAAAAACAAACAATTGTTTACCATGGGAGACTCACAAATTCAAACAGAGTATAAGCTAACCATAAGAAATCGTAGAAAAGATATTAGAAAATCTATTATTTGATATAATATAAAAATAAGTATCTCAAATAATTGTTTACCCAAAGATTATCAAGAAAGCTTTTTAAAAGTTCATGGAAAAATGTAATTAAAAGACACTGGAATTTTTCTATGAAAATTTTCTGAAGTACTTTTAGGTAGTAACAATCTACAGTTCTGGATGAGGAGACCTGAAAATAATTTTCATAGGTCATTTCTTTGGCAGATGAGGCACAAAAACAAGCAGCCAGTAATAGGTGAAAAAGATGACATGTGGAGATTTCCAAGGAACTCTGAGAAGAACACCAAAAACAGAGGAGGCCTTAACCCTGCCCTGAGAGCAGACAGAACCCTCCCCTAGGTCTGCTGCAGTGACTTCGCTTCTTCAACTGTAGTCTGTCAGTCTGTCATAACTGTGGTGGCTTGTGTTTGCTGTAACACTAGAAGTTAGGCACCGGTATTTTTTAAATACCAGCAGGGTCACCCATGGTGGATAGGTGTCAATGGCGCTTCCAGACTAAAACAGACTAGGAAAAATGAAAGGCAGACCACTTTCGAAAGGTTAGTCATTAAAAATCTTATGACTAGCAACAGAGTATTATCTGATTCAGCTCCAGAAGATGTCCCAAAAAGAAATGGTCAATGTTGGCCAGCAGTTCGAGAGGTAGCATATGAACAAGAACCAATGGTACTAAAGGAAGAAGTCCAATCTGCACTAAAGGCATTAGCAGGGGAAAAAAAGAGTCCAGGAACTGACAGAATAACAACTGAAATCTTTCAATAAACTGGAGGAAGGCGGGAAGCACTGACTAGTCTATTCCAAGAACAGGAATAGATCCACGTTAGTGCTCATTCTGAGAAATGTGGAAAACATTGAGCAATATTATTAATATCCCTTGCAAGCAAAATTTTGCTGATGATAATACAAAATTAATTGTAGCAGCACATCAACAAGGAGCTGCCAGAAATATGTTTGATTCAGAAGATAACATGGAACAAGGTTGAAAGTATGCAATACTAGAAAGATGTTGATTTGCGCTTTAATGACAATGCTTGGTAAACTGGAGAGTCAGAGAAAAAGAGGAAGACCTTCAACAAGATGGATTAACATAGTGGAAGCAAAAATGTGCGCAGATCTAACAATTGGAAGGATGACACAGGACCAGGCAGTGTTTCGTTCTGCTGTGCATAAGGTCACTATGAGTTGGACACAGTCAACAGCACCTAACAACAGCAACAATAAACTGTAAGAGTGGCTACAACAATGGGCTAAAACATATTAACTACTATGAGATTGGTGCAGGACCAAAAAGTACTTCCATCTATTGTATATGGGGTCACTAAGAGTCAGAATCAACTCAATAGCATCTAAAAAATAAGCTGTAAGAAAAAATAGTTCTGTCCATTGAAGACAACCACTTGTGGTATTTCTGTTATAACAGGACTGCAAAATTAAGACACTCCCTCTTGCACATTTCTCATTGAAGCACAAAACACATTTAATCCACTTCCACCTTTTAGACAACCTATAACATGAGGTAAATAATAATAACAGAGATAATAATGATTATCTATAGATAATACAATATAGAACCTATAGAAAGTCCCAGTAAGTCCCAATTAAATTTTATCTTCTAAAACAAGAATTTCACTTTACTTTTGCCAAACTCAGCCACAACTTTCTACTAAACAATAAAAACCAAGCTTTTAAAATGAAGATGTAACTAAGAAGGAAAATATCAAATGATTGAATACTGACATATTTATAATAATATCTAGGAGTCTTACTTTATTGATTGCAGAAACTATATAATACCCAAAAACATCAGCTACAATAGCAAAACACAGTAAGATTTTTAAAAATAAAATATAAATGGATATAAAATAGATTACTTACCTTCCTTCATTGACAAGTTCAATAAAGGCAAGGCCTGCATTCTTCTGAATCGAATTCTGCCACTCCTAAAAAAAATTTAAAAAAAAAAAAGGTAAAAAAAATGATGAAAAATTTTCATCAGTAGTTTCTTTTAAGATAAAAATGAAAGGAAAAAAATCACCCATATCAATTTTATGCTTTGATTCTATAGGAAAAGTTTTCTCAAATATGTTTTTCTATCCAATACAGCTTCATAAACACATGAATAGTTGATACTGAAAAGTATACTAAGTTTTACAGTAGTTTGATTCAATATACACTAAATAAACTTATCTATATATTTATTGGCTCTTATGGTTCTATACTGTTGTTGTTGTTGTTAAGTACTGTTAAGTCAGTTCTGTTTAGCAACCCTGTTTAAGGTTTCCAAGGAGCAGCTGGTGAGCTTGAACCGCCAAACTTGCAGTTCAAAAGGCTTTGCAGTCTGGCACATTAACCCACAGCAATTCCTGTTCTATGATACAATCGTTTAAAAAGTAGCTTACAACTAAAACAGTTCAAAGACGGTAAACACAACAGTATTTAACTTGTTGTTGTTAAGTACCATCAAGTCAGTTCCAACTCATAGCAACCCTGTATACAGATTCCAAGGAGCAGCAGCTGGTGGGTGTAAATGGTCAACCTTGTGGTTAATACTCTAATGTTTGTTCTACAGGGTCAAACTAGGATTCCAAATGTATAAAGTAGCTGTGATTGAGAAATTTTCAGGTTTACCCTTTTCAAATAAATATGTCATCTAAACAGATTTATGAAATGGTTATCCATATGACAACATCATTGAAAATTTAATACACTTATCCCTGCATTTGTATACTGAAATCCTCCAATCATAAAAATATAAAATAAAAAGTTTCCCTATATTTCATAAACATCACTAGAGAAAGGAAACACATAAGGTATAAATTACGACTAAGCAAAACAATAAACTAGTAATTAATTTAAAACATCTGTAACAGCCAAAAAATTCTATTCCAACAGAAGAGGAAAATGTAGCTACACGCTATTTCAAAGTTATCGGGATAGCAGCCTTAACACTTTCTTCAACCTTAACTCAATTTCTTCTTGCCATGTAACACAACATATTTAGAGAATATAGTCATTTTGGGGACCAAATATTCTGCTGACCACAACAGGAAAAGGCCATAGAAGCATAACCAGAAATCCTGTCCAACACAGAGTGGAGCTAAGTGCAATAGAGCTTGAGAACACAATACACTTAGACAATACCCACAGAACAGCAACAAAAGGGAAAGGAGGGCTAATCCATGTATTTATTAGCTTTCTTCACAGTTCTAAATTAAGTCATATTTTACTAATTTCCAACAAAAATAAAACCTAAAAACTGGCTGCCTTTATGCTTCACTATCATGTAATAAATACAAAGTATACTATAAAGAACCACTGTTAACATTTTATATAGAAAAATGTTGTTGTTGAGTGTCGTTGAGAAGGTTCCGACTCACAGCGACCCTGCATAGGGTTTTCCAAGGAGCGGCTGGTGAGTTTGAAACACTGACCTTGTGATTCAAACTGACCTTGAAGGCGAGTGTTGATCCTACATTATATTAAATGTTAACTGGACAGAAGAATGCAGGGTGAAGAATTTAATATCAGGGAGATTATGTTTGTTGCCTGAATCATCCAGATATGGTGGGGCAAGGGCCAGAAAACAGGAAGACCAACAGAAATAAAAAACAAGGGTGACAGCTAAGAACATTTTCAAAGAAAAAATTAACCAAATGTGCACACCTTTAAGAATCATTAATTTTGATGCCTTTCAGACAATCTTCTGAGAAAAACAGTCCAAAAGCCATTATTATTAGTCATCAATGTTACAGATGAGTGAACTGAAGTTCAGAAGTCAACATGCCCAAGGTGAAAAAAATACCCTATTCAATGTTAAAGGGGTTATTCAAATGCATTTTTATAACTAGAAACCTTACACTCTATACAGTATTACGTTGGCTATCAAACCTGACATAGAGATGAATGAATCATAGGAACATCAATCTGACACACATTTACTCGGGGACTAGGATATATCAAGGATTTTTGCAAAGTGTTGGAATTTACAGAAGCTGAGTAAGACATGAAAAGTGACTCAAATACACCACCAATTAGATAGAGATTATTACTCTATCTTGATTTCAATAACAGCAGCATATTCTGAAGGGGGGCTTCAAAAAGTTCGTGGAAATATTCCATTTTCTTTTGATTCCATTTTTTCTCCAATATTTTAAAACTCCATTGTACTAACAATAAAAGTAACAGAAAAGGAAGGGATTGTTTAAATCTATCGTAGGAGAGAAAGAATTCAAAAAGAGACAGCATTTTAATTGTACTTTAAAGGTTGAACAGATAATCAATGATAAAAAGTAACTACATGCAAAGACAAATGTAAAAGTGATTTTTTTTTAATAGTAAAAGTTCAAGAATTGTAGAAGTATAATATGCTCTGGTAGGCTGAAGAGTGCTAAAAAATTGAGCTACAGAGTAGGAAAGAAATCTTATTATGATAAGAAATCACTATGAGGATCCATATTATACAGTGGAGTCCTGGTGTGGCACAAGGTCGGTTCAAACCACAAGGACAAGCAGTTCAAACTCACCATATTAGTTGGAACCAACATGACAGCACCTAACAAAAACATTATACAGTGAGGGGCATGGCCTGATGAGTTACACTGTGTTAATGAGATAAATGGACATTTAAGTA
Source organism: Chrysochloris asiatica (assembly GCF_000296735.1). Lineage (NCBI taxonomy): Eukaryota > Metazoa > Chordata > Mammalia > Afrosoricida > Chrysochloridae > Chrysochloris > Chrysochloris asiatica. The sequence goes on from NW_006408673.1 coordinate 6,204,867, forward strand.
GAAATACTCTATGACATATCTCAGTCAAACTTGAACAATATGAAATTAGTAATTAGTAGCATTAAAAGAATATTTATAGAAGTCTTGAAAATAGATTCAATTGAGCTTGTGGGAAAAAAAGTTAGAGAACATCACAAAGGAATATAAACCAGGAAGCTGAAAATTATGACCTGAAGCATAGCTGTATTAATGAAGATGGGGTATAAGTAGCAAAGAAATTCGAAAATAGATAAAAGTTTTTTGTTTGTTTTGAAAGCAGATATATGTATCACCAAAGAACAAAAGGGAAGAATAACTCATTAAATAGTGAATAAACAATCTAAGTGTCTATCAATAGATGACTGGATAAACTATGGAACATACATATAGTGGACCATTACAAAATTAAAGAATAATGATGGATTTGCAAAACACCACATACATAACATGGATTAACCTGGAGGATAGTATACTGAGTCAATTATAAAAGGGCAAATAGTATGAGATCACTATTACAAAAGCACAAGAAAAGGCTTTCAAATAGAAAGAAACATTCATTGATGGTGATTACAGTTGGAGGAGGAAGGGAGGAAAAATCACTAACTAGAGAGTAGATACCTAACTTGGGTGAAGGCAAAGGCACAAAATGACCAAGGCACAGGAAAAACACTAACAAGGGTTAAGGAAATAAAAGAAAATGCAATTAAATACACAAATCTGCAATGGAAATAATAACAATAATGTATGAGTGAATAAATAGGCATGTAAGCTAATCAGGAATGGAAAGGTAAACAGGAATTGTTGTTATTAATTGTCATAGAGTAAGTTCTGAGTCACAGCAACCCTGGATAGGGTTTCTAAGGAGCAACTGTTAAGTTTAAACTACCAACCTAGCAACTAGAAGTCCAGTAGTTACACATCACCGCACCAGCACTTCACAAATATATATATATAGGTTTGATGTATGATATTTCTATATACTATACATGTGCTATAGAAAGGAGCTCTGGTAGCATAGTGGTTACGAATCGGGCTGCGACCACAAAGTAAGCAGTTCAGGACTACCAGCTGTTCCATGGGAGAAAGGTGAGACTTTCTGCTCTCCGTAAAGATTTACAGCCTCGGAAACCCTGTACAGGGTCGCTATGGGTCGGAACCAACTCCACAGCACACAGCACCACCACGCCACATATATGTGCTGCAAATGTACTCGTGAAAAGAGGACAGCATACCAAACCAACAGCCACAGAGTCAACTCTTACTCACAGAAACCCTTTATGTCAAGAGACATAAAGAGCATAATGGATAAGAAAACAGAATTCTTCAATATGTCCACAAGAGACATATCAAAAGGATGGAGCCAGTCTAAATGTCCATCAGTGGAAGAATGGTTAAACAAAGTTTGATACACACATATAGTAGAATACACTTGTTGAAGAATAATGATGAATCTGTGAAACACCTCACAACATGGTTGAACCTGAAGGACATCATGCTTAGTGAAGTCAATAGCAAAAGTACAAAACAACGTATGAGACCTACGTTGTAAAATGTTAAAAAAAGGTAAATTTCTGGATAAAAGAAACATTCTATGATGGTATGGAAGGGAAAATTATTCATGGGTTAGAGGACAGACACATGTTAACATGGGTGACTGGGAAGGCAGTATACAACAAAAGGGAGGTTTGGCAGAAGAAAGGTGAAGATATTGGGAGACATAAGGAAGAATGCAATCATTAAAGTATATAGAGGTAAATGCTGTTAATTGTTGGTAATGTAGTAGAGTGCAACCAAGTAATGAAGCAGAATGTGTGGTTTCATGAATGTAAAACTGATGCTCTGTACTGCAAACCTTCATTTAATTCACAAGAGAAAGTTAAAAAGAAAAGAAAAAGGAACCACACGGGCTGGCAAAACTGTAAATCCATTTACAATGAAAGGAAACAAGAACCATATTTCATACCAGATATAAGAATGAAGTCCTGTGAATTAAAGACCTAAACGTAAAGTCTGGAACTATAAAAATCATCAATGAAAACATAGGGACAATCTTAGAGGCTAAGATACATGGCCGAATGAGGACACAAGACCTTGAATGAAAAGCTCAAAGGAGAAATTAAAGTTCAGTAAAGAAAAGTAAGAAAAGATCCTTTTCTTGCAAAAAAGAAAAAGGCTGAAGGAAGTCAAAAGGGACACTACAGAATTTACTGTGTACAATCATTTAGATTAGACAATGTATTTTAAAAAGTATTTGTTGTTGTTAAGTGCCAATTAGCAGGTTCCGACTCAGGAATCCTCTGTATAACAGAAAAAAACACAACCCAGTGCTGGGCCATCCTCATGATTGTTGTTTTGAGCACAATATTGCCACCACTGTTTCAATCATCGTGTTGGGAGTCTACCTCTTTGTCACTGACTCTACACTTTATCAAGAATGATATCCTTGAGGGAAGAACAATTTGACAGGTCTCAATGGGCTAAGTGAGACAGAGGTAAATAATGATATATGCACAACGTGAGAAGAATAGGGTTCTGGGATACAGAGATCGAGCCATGGTTGGAATGTGGAAAAGGGGGGAATAATATTAAGATGCTTGGCTGTCTTTTGAAGCTTGGTTTTCCTTGCATTATATTATAAAATAGACACTGGAGGGGGAGAGAAAGGAATAGCAAAAAAGCATCCATAGAAAGCTTGTAAGTCCGTCTTCTGCCTATAACTGATTGGAATACCTTAAATGGGGCTAAAATGTGCCCAGTGAAGGAGGCTTCCTACGGAGCCTCTGCAATACATAAGACTATAGGTGGAAGCCTGAACCACATCCAGATCTCCAGAGATGGGAAATTCCCACTTGAAAGGACAAGCAGACCAATCTGGAGTGGCTAGAAGAACAGAAGATACTTCTTGAAAGAAAGACCTACAGGAAAAATATAAAACAACATAGGCAGACCGACTGTTACTACAAGAACAAGCAACTTGCTTGCCCAAGAAACATCAAGGCAAGTGGTTGGGTCCCCTCAGTGCAAACCCCCTTCCAAGACTAAGACTCAACGGGAATACGTGCTGTGATTGGTGACCACACTTGACACCGATAAGGGGAAGTGAGGGAAAAACAGCAATGAAGCGGTGAGCTAAGCCCTACAATGTTCAATAGACTTCTGTGAACCCAGGTGAAGACCTGGTTAGCCAGCAGCGTGGCAAAACCTGGGGACACTTGGGCCCAGAGTCAGTGACATAGCCACAGAGGACTAGAGTGGAGAATGAAGCATCCAGCTGATAAGAAGAGAGGGCATATGCATAAGAACACCCACACTTGCAGATAATACCCACTTATCCTGGTTTCAGTGACTGGGTGATCAGAGCTCAACCAGAAGTAAAAAGAAGAGAAAAAAAAAAAAGTATTCTCATACAATTTGATGAACTTGACCTTGACCTATACCTATAGAAGCAGTAGCTCAAAAGAGGGAACAAGTCCTTACAGCAAGAATCATCCCCACCCACTCCACACACAGAATAGACAGGGATGGGCAACTTGGACATTGGCTACTCAAAATGGGGGGTGGGGGGCTACAAAGTCAAGAAGTGACTGGCTTACAAGCTTTCAAGAGGGAACCTAGATCCAGAGGGCCTGGAGGAAGGTAGAATCTCCAGTGAGTAGTATTCAATCTGACTAGGCGGAGCTGATGCAATGAAATGCAGATGGGTGTCTTGTGGTACAATAGTGAATAATTGTTATCAGGACTGTTTGTGAGGGTCGGAAATGTAAAGGTGGATGTTTTATAGCAAGGAGGGAGTGATTAACTTTTCAGTCTAGGAGCGGAGGTCCCTAGGACCATCAAGGGAGAAGAGCAGAGAGTGGGACCCTCCCTACCCAGAGAAGCAGTGATGCCTGAAATGGAACCAGAGATGATGACGTGGAGCGATGGGGCAGATGGAGACTTTAGATCCAGAGAGGGAGAGCGACTGTGTGCTGAAGACCTGGGGGTACGGGGGGAGGATTGCATGGAGGGGATTGTAACCATGGCAATGAGATGATATACGATAGAATGAATGTAAGACTGATGTTCTCCCATGTAAACTATCACATAATTCACAATAAAACATTTAAAAAAAGAATGATATCTTTCTCCAATGACTGGTCCTTCCTGACAACATGTCTAGAGTATGAGAAATGAACATTGACCATTCTAAGGAACTATCTAGTCATACTTCTGCTAAAACACACTGGTTCCTTCTTCGAGCAGTCTAGTTCAACATTTTTTTGTCAACACTGTAATTCAAATCAAGCGTCACAACAGTTGGGAAGATGTCACGGGACCAGGGAGTGTTTCGTTCTGTTGTGCCTAGGGTCTCTGTAAGTAGATTCTATAAGTAATCGAACTCAACGGCACCTAACAACAACAATAAATCAAATGCAAAGATTCTTCTCTGGTCTTCCTTATTCATTGGCCAGTACGACTGATAATAACATAGTAAAAAAAAGTTTACTAGTGTTAGATTTTTCATATTCACTGTCCTGTAAAACTGCAACAGGTGGTTTTTTTTTTATATATATAATTAAAACAACACTAAAAACTACATAGGTAAGTAGATAACAACTGAGGGACACACACAAAAAAAAAAAGAAGAAGAAAAAACTTTATTATTTTTTTTCAAGTATGGGAAGAAAACAGCTTATATTTGTATTGTAAAATCAGATATTGTTTAAATTCACAGAGATTTAAAAATTGCTTGGGTTACAGTGACAAAATAAACTTGGTCTAACTATACAAAATTTAGCACTTTAAACATTTTGTGACCTAAATTTAACTTGACATGATGCACAAAATATTATGAATTTTAAAAATTAAAATCAAATTAGTTTAAATGAAGGATCAAGGAGAAATACAATTATTAATTACTTTAGGCTATTACTAAAAACTGGGGAGAAAGATGAGACTTTCTGCTCCCACAAAGATTTACAGCCTTGGAAACCCTATATAAGGTCACTATGAGTTGGAATCAATTCAAAGACACTTAACAACAACAAAACAGCATGACTAGAAAAATCTCACAATTCTCAAATAAATCACCGAGTTTTCATTTATCAATAATCCATTTATACTTTTTAATATTACCACTTGACAAAATACAGTAGATCATGGACATAAATACTAAGAATTAATAACACAAGTAAAAGGAATCTAAAATCCATGAAAATAATCCATTTCAATGTTTTAAATTATAGCCCCAGCTGTTACTTAGAGCAAACACATTTTCTGCATAAAAAATATTCAACCATGCTCTGTAGAAGATGCCAAAGCTGAAAATAAAATTCATTAATCGTAATATCCTAAAGCATTTTTCTCCACTTCAGAGACAATTATCAAAGAAGGCGTTAGTCTAAACAATTTCATAAACCACAGCTCAATATAACCTTTGGTGAGTTTTAATAGTTGAAAGAAAAGCTTAATGGTCATCATCTTTCATGATCATTTCAATATTTCATCACAGTATTTACAATTATATAGTGATGCAAAATGTATAGTACATTTAAAGGTCTTGGTTATCCTTTTCCCAAAGGTCCTAATGAAAAAACACGTTAAAAGCCTCAAATCCAACCACTAATGCAACTAAGTAATTTCAAAACACATTTCAGCACTTTGGAGAGGAAGGACTCAAAACAAAACAACAAAGTCAATAATTTCATGCCTGTTCTAAGCTGTATTTAATTGACTACCATTTCCTAAGGCTATAATTGTTGACGAGTCAATTTTTACTAAAATATATTCTAAGCTTATTAATGCTCTTAAGTCACACAATAACATCAAAAGTATTATGTATATGTAAAGGTATAGCACATGAAAGATATTATATGTTTATGAAAATTATAACACATAATTGTGCCATATAATTTCACATGTATACTTTGTGTGTTTAATGTCTTTAGTTAGGGGGAAAAACACTTCTATAACATTTAACTTTTGGTGTTAAATATCATCTTCAGTAAGTTAGGGAAATAAAAAGGACTTCAGGAATTAAATCTATTCTCCCTACTTTCAACAAATAAGTAAGTACTCAAAGATACCTATTAATATCTGTGTATTCATTTATCTTCACTTCCTTAGAAAATTCTAATTTTCTTAAAAGTAAACAAATGTTTTATAAGTTTTTCAGTCTCCTAAAACATATTTTGGAGTCCTGGTATGGTGCAGTAGGCTAATGCGCTGAACTGCAAAGTCAATTTGAACCAGAAGCTCGACAGTTCAAGCTCACCAGCTACTCCTTGAACCTAATACAGGGCTGCTATGGGTCAGAACTGATTTGCTGGCACTTAACAACAAAACATATTTTAGAGTCTTAAATGAACTACATGAATCATATCTAAATGTAAAAGCAACTTCCAAATGCTGTCGTTGTTAGGTGCTTGTCAAATCTATTTTCAATTCATAGTGACCCAAGAAGCCAGAGAAGGACTGCCTGTGGTATTTTCAGGCTACAGTTTGTACAGGAGCAGAACAAAAGGTCTTTTCTCCTACAGAGTCACTGGACTGCTGGGTCCAGTGGTTCAAGTCCCCCAGCCAACCCTCAGCAACCCTATACAGGCAGGATCACTGTGAGTCGGAAATGACTCAGTGGCACTTAGCACCACTACTACCACCTTTTTGATAGCCCCTGAACATTTAACCACAGGCTATCAGAGCTCCTTTATGCATGGCTTGTGCAATTAAGTGCTAGAGTGGCTAGCAGAAAGATTGGAAGATTGAACCCAACTGGAGGTGTAGGCTTCCAAAAGGTCACGGCATTAAAAAAACTATATGGAGCAGTTCTACTCTGCACACACCTGAGTTGAAATTTACTCAGCAGGAACTAACAACAACAAACAAGTAAAATCAGGTCGCAGACTGACAAAAGTAATTACATTTTATCTTCTAAAATTTTCACTGATGATGAATGAACATGAACGCAATTATCATTTTTTATACTAGTGGCTGGATTATCTCTGACTTAGTCTTTACACCACAATGTAAAGAAAACATAGATCCTCCCAACTGGACCAATAAATGACATCATGATAAACCAAGATAAGACGAATGTCAAAGACTTCATTTGGCTTAGATCCAAAATCAACACTCATGGAAGCAGCAGTCAAGAAAATGATGGTATTTTCAATCACCTCTTTTGCATGTGAAAGTTGAAAGACTGTAAAAGAGATGATGCATTTGAATTATGGTATGTTGTTGTTATGTGCAGTCCAGTAAATTCTAACTCATAGGGTCCTATATAGGGTTTGAGGTTGTATATTGTTGTAGGAGCAGAAAGCCTCATCTTTCTGCAACTGAATACCTGGTGGGCTCAAATGGTAGATCTTGTGATTCACACACAGTCCAGTGCTTTTTGTACAAAGCCAACATGCTCCCTGAATTACAGTGCAGAAAATGAATACTGATAGTACAATGGACTATCAGAAGAACAAACAAATTTGTCTTGGAAGAAGCACAGTTAGAATGCTTCTTAGAAGGGAGAATGGTGAAACTTCATCTCTCATTCTTTGGACATGTTCTCAGAAGGGACCAGTCAGTTCATGGAAAAGGACATCATGCTGGGCAAAGTGGAGAGTCAGAGAAAAAGAAGAAGACCCCCCAGTGAGATGGACTGACACAGTGGCAGCAGCAATGGGCTGAAACATAACAACTATGAGGATGGTACAGACCTGGGAAGTGTTTTGTTCGCTTGTGCATTAGGTGTATACGAGTAGGAACCGACTCAATGTCACTGAACAACAAAAACAACATCTCTTTTTATCATATTGGTAGTTTCAGGATTCCAGCAAAAAATGTAAAGACAATTTTTGGTGGGTATATCCAAATTTAAATTAAAAAAAGAGGAAATTATTAATTCTAGGAGGGAAGAAGGAAAAAAATATTCTGATGTATTTTGCAACTCTACTATGAATACTTACATTGTCACAATAATGTAAATGTTAAATGTTGTTGGGGAGAGAGGGTAGTATACATGGTATATGATCTTCCTTAAGAAATACCAGATAATGTCCAAATTAGGAAAATCAGGAAGTAGCAATTCAAGTATAGCTAACTATGGAGATAATCTCTTTCCATTAAGAGATTTGAAAGTGACTGCTTCTAGAAAGTAAGAATCAAGGGGGGAAAGAGTACTGAGTCAGAGAATATTTGTTTTTCAGAGTAAGTATTAAATATGCTTTAAAAAAAGAAAAGTTTTAACTTCTTGGGTAAGATAGCGGAGTAGACAAATCCTCTACAACAAAGACATGGGAGATTTAAGTCAAACAGATACAGACAGTGATTCTGGAACCCTGGATTTCACCTGAAAGTATAGAGAGGTGGACTGAGTGCCTACTGGGAAAGGTAGTTGAGCAGGAGCATCGACAGAGGAGACAGACTAGTGAGTTGTTTGTTGGCCAAGCATGGTACAGTCAACTTAAATTTTTGGGGGGCAACTGTCAATCAACACACTCGTTTAAAGGCACTGGATGCCTCTACAGGTTGGCGACGAGAGTGGTATGGTTCTCCCTTGTTCCCGTGCCCTCTTGGTGACTGTGGGCATGGCCAGCTCCACCTGGGGTCAGGTACTAGGCATACCTATATCCCCATATCTAGAACCTTGTTAATCTCACCTTACTAGATATTTTATTGCTGTTGCCTGTTTTTTTTTGTAAGACGGCAATGGTGGGTGCCCATAAAGCCTAGCCACACTGAGCCTCCTATTGGCTCCACCCACTGGGTAAGCAACCCCAACCCAGTCCTGTACAACTTATGATGAATGATAATTAGCAACCAATATCAGACAAACTCACCCTGAACTACTTTACAAAACAGAGAACTGCATATACACTTGTAGACTGTATCACATCCAAGATGAAATAGGTATGACTGCCTAAAGCACACTATTAAATATAACAGTCATCAATTAAATATAAACACTGTCTTGGAGACAACTGACAACTTCAACTTACATAAAAAAACAAGATAGAGTGGCTCAAACAAGTGACCATAATGAAGAGTCAGAAAATCCAGCACCAGAGATAATATCAGAAGGACCTGATAAGGAATTCAAAAGATTGATATTTAAGTACCATCAATAGATTGAGTCAAAGATAAAGAAAGCTACAGGTGAAAGCAAGGAATATACAAAAAACTTGAAAAGAATTCAGGAAAACATTCAAAGAGTAATCTGACAAATTAAATGAAAAGTATAAAACCATACATACAAAAACAATAAATAGAACTGCATTAGATTTCTGAAACTGATAATACATGAAGGGGCAGAAAAGTATAACTGGATCAATGGAAGGTCAAATTGGTAAGCTTGAAGACAAATCTCTAAATATTTATCTGTTAGAGGAACAATCAGAAAAAGAACAAAAATTTCCAGAGAAAGCTTAAGAATCATATGGAACACCATCAAGAGGAATAATTTACAAGTGAGAATTCCATAATTGTTGTTGTTAAAGTGCCAAGGAGTTTATTCTGACTAATAATGACTCTGCATAGGGTTTCCAAGAAGTGGCTAGTGTATTTAAACTGCCAGCCTGCAGTACAGACCAACTTTGCAATCCAGTGCTTATCATTAAAAACAACAACAACACACACACAGAAAACTGTTTAAGAGTTGTTGGAAGAAAACTTCCCTAACATCATGAAAGACAGGAAGATATGTATTCGAAAAACTGAAAAAAGTTCAAGCAGGAGATAGCCCAAAAGAAAATCAACACATATAAACAATTTCTCCAAAAACAAGACAAGGAAAATCACCTGAGAGCACTGAGGGAAAAACAATTAGAAAGGAGAACTACTCAGACTAAACTCTGATTCCTCAACAGAAACCATGCAGGCAAGAGATAATGGGTCAACACACATAAACTCTGGAAGAAAAAAACTGCCAACCAAAAATGTTATATATGGTATGTACGTATGTATGTATATATGTATATATATGATTTACACCCTCGGAAACCCTGTACAGGGTCGCTATGGGTCGGAACCGACTCGACGGCACTTAACAACAACAACATATGTATGTATGTGTATATATATACATACATACACATATGGCAAAAATTGTCCATCAAATATGATAGGTAAAATTGGGATATTTCCAGATATACAGAAAATAAAAAGAATTTGCAAAATTAAAAAAAAAAAAGGACCTTACAAAAAATACTAAAAAAAATGAATTCTTTTAGACAAAGAACCAACAGTAGTAGACAATAACTTGAGACAATAACATGACCATATCACCCAGAACACAACCCAGGTATGGAAGTATCCAACAAACTTACAAGACTGAGAACAGGGAACCAGAATCAGTTTGCAACAACAACAACAAAACCTCCCACAAAGCAGAGAACAGTGCAGAACAGAACTTCTAAATGAAAGGGAAATAAAGTATATTTCAAGGGGGGAACACTAACTCATTGTAACACTAACCGCTAAAACAAGACCAAGTCTTGCTCCTAGCCCTGTGCCAACAACAACCCTTACCCCTAACCTTAACAATAAGCCTAGCTCTAAACATAAGTGGTTGCAAATCAGGCTGCTAAAGGAATCGGGCTGTGAACTGCAAGTTCAGCAGTTCAAAACTACCAACTGTTCCACAGGAATAAGATGAGGCTTTCTGCTCCTGTAAAGATTTACAGCCTCGGAAACCCTGTACAGGGTCGCTATGAGTCGGAACCGACACCACGGCACTTAACAACAACAACCATAATCCTAATACTACATGAAATCCTAGGCCTAGCTTCGACCTTGCTAAAGACCTAACCCTAACTGCTTACTCCCATGTCCCCCAAAAAGTTTTACTTTGATGAAAAACTAAATTTAAAGTAAAAATTTGTATGCTCTAAATTAATTACAGAAATAGAAATTAGAAATAACAATACATATCTACTTCTCTAACTGGAAAATAGGTATTTAACTAAAATTATTCTGAAACATCACAAAATAATAGAATGAGTATTCAGGTTTCACAAATACTGATATCAAAATTATGAAAATAAAAATCTATCATACATTAACAATTACGTGTTGGGTTGCTTTTTGTTTTTTAAGTCAGTGTTCTACATCATAGCAAATGAAATTTGCTTTATTTTCTATTGGTAGTAAAAAACCTTCTTTTTAAAAAATTTGATCTCAGGACCCAAACAATTTAAATTTTAAGAAATGAAGATTAATTCAAGTTATAAAAACCTAAAGTCATACAACATTTTATTGCTCCTTATAGATGTATTGAGACCTGGTATGGCACTGTTAAGATAAGCACTAGACTGAGAACCACACAATCCACAATCCTAACCCACCAGTGGATCCTTGAAAATTATACAAGGGTCACTATGAGTCAGAATAGATCGTAAACTTAACAACAACAGCATAAATGTATTAAAGCCTCAAAACTGTGCTCTTCAATGAGACATTCAGCATTAATTTTTAAGGTATTATTATCTATGTCTTTGTAAAATAAGTTAAAACTGAATTAGTGTAGCTACAGTTATCTATACAAGTCATAGAAATCAAGAGAGGAAGGTCAGGAAGTGAAGCTCAAACGAAGAGGGGAACATGGTAACACATATCTGAGAAAAACATTATACATAGCACTAAAGGTCAAAATTAGACAAAATTAGTTCATGGTCAAGATATAATCTTAAATGCTCAAAACTAGCAATAACTTTTCAACAGGCTTTGTACTTTGTGTCAGCACTCTCTCAACAGCTTATCTAGCACAAACTTTAGTAACCACATACCAGAAAAGAATATTGTAGCATAACAGTTAAGGAAAGGTTTTACTCTATTATCTCTTTAATGATAAAATGAAATCATTCCATGAAATAGCACAATACTAAGCCTTTGGAAAGCTTATTTTTATTTCTTAACATATCAACCTAACATGTACAACTAATTTATATAAATATTATAATTCAATTTGTAAAGGAAACACATACACATGCACACACACACACACACACACACACATATATATACAGAGAAAGAGAGTCATGGAGTGGCACTGTGGGTTAATGCGGTGGAATGCAAAATCAGTTTGAACTGCAAGGTTGGCGGTTCAAGCTCAACAGCTGCTCCTCAAAAACCCTATACAGGGTCACTATAGGTTGAAACTGACTATATGTTGACATATATATATAATATATATATATGGAGCTCTAGTAGCGTAGTGGTTACGAATCGGACTGTGAACCTTAAGGCCAGCAGTTCGAAACTACCAGCCGCTCCGTGGGAGAAAGATGAGGCTTTCTGCTCCCGTAAAGATTTACAGCCTCGGAAACCCTGCACAGGGTCGCTATGGGTCGGAACCGACTCGAAGGCACTTAACAACAACAACAACAACAACAAATATATATATATACACACACACACAAACAGGCATATACACAGATAACTCTTAGGTTTATAAAAACAGAAAAGAGCAAGAAGACTTTAAAGTACTGAAGTCTAATTAACAAATTGTACAATTTTTAATTGTTTAATAAATATTTTGAACATGTATTATGTACAAGTAACTGAATATAGAGAAATTATTATCCATTTATAAAATATAGATTACAATGAATTAAATATCCAAAAAAATTTTTAAATGCTATCAGTTATATAATTTACTTTAGTATACTTTTTAATCATGGATATAATCATGCACAAACTCCATCATCCCCTGATGTAATGCTTACACATAATAATAAAAGTAACATATTTACAAATGCCTCTATTTTTAAACTTTTTCAGGAAAAATGTATTCTCTAGCCAATAATGACTCTTCTAAAGCTTCCAAAATGGCATCGATTTATTATATGCAAGATCATTCAATAATCAGTACAGAAAGCTTGATTTCAATAAAGGTGACAAAAGTTGCTCTAACCCATTCCAGCCACAAGCTCTCAACAGATGATCATCATTAAGCCTGTATCAGGCCTCTACATTCAGGAGCTATATAAATGTGTCCTATTAGTGCACGGTCAGTCTGTTTGGCAACTCAACTTCTCCAGACATATGGCAATTGCTGCCCTTTGAGGTCTGAAGTCAAGTCTTTAGGGAATCTCAAAGCCTGCACTGAAATTACAAGGAGTGTTCATTAGAGACTGCTGGAGGGGAAACATGAAAGAATTCCATTAAAACTATATAAAACAGCTAATTATTTTTAAGAGATTTTAAAACTATCTAATGCATTCAGATATAATAAAAAGTATTTACCTACTGAATTCTTTTTTAAAATCTGTGTAGAAGCAGCTTTCTTCCTTTCCCATCTCCCACCTCACCATAACTAACACATTAGTTTCATAATAATGATCGAGTTATGATTTTAAAACTTTATACCTCTAAATTCTTTTTATAGATCACTGTAAATATATTTTAAATAAATGGACTTAGGGACAAAGTTTTGTTCTCAAATATTTAATACAGATTATTATAGGATATGATTTAAACTCAGGCATAAAATATGTTTCATATCTGAGGAATTTTTTTAATCCAAAAAAAAGTCAGCCTCTCTTAATTTTTACTCCACTCTAAACTAACAATCTTAAAAATACTGTAAGCACAAAATAATGTAAAATGTTAGTCTATATACAAAATGGGGACTCCTGGTGTGGCACCATGGACTTATGTACTGGACTGCAAAGTCCGTTTGAATTGCAAGATCAGCAGTTCAAGCTCACCAGCCACTCCTTGGAACCCCTATGCAAAGTTGCTATGAGTCAGAATCGACTTGACGGCACTTAACAACAGATAACATATATAAAATAGCATTTATTAAAGAGTGTTATATAAAAGGGAAACAAGATAAAGATTCAAATGTTTAAAATAAAGTATGACAATAAATTGACGAACAGAAGTCCAAAGAAATCTTTGTTTTGTCAGGACTTCGAAAAACATGAAAACTAGAAATATTTCATAATTAATCATTGTTGCCATTTCAATTTTTTAATGTGAACTACAAACCACAAGGTAAGCAGTTCTAGCTCACCATTGACTCTGCAGGAGAAAGATGAAGGTTCCTGCTTCTCCAAAAACTTAAAAAGCCTCAGAAACCCTATACAGTGTTATCATGAGTTGGAACCAACTCTACAAACTTAACAAGAAGAAGATTCTTTTTGGAGTCTAGGTGTGATACTACAAGATAAACACTGAAGTGCTAACTACAAGGTTGATGGTTCAAACCGACCAGCAACTCCTCAAACTCTATGCAGGGTCACAGTGAGTCAGAATCAACTCAGTGGCACTTAACAAGAAGACACTTTTTAGCTTGAGAGAATAAAATGGTTATTTATTAAGTTTCACAACAGAACAACAGTACTACAGAATATTTATTTCAGTAACAAATCTTAATAAAATCTTATAAAGAATTCATTTAGCATACCTCAATCATTTCTTGGATCTACAGATATGCTGGTTTCTGACAGCCTAATTCTAAAAAGCAATTACAACCTCAATCCATATGCAAAAAGACAGGAGAAAGCAAGTGCATTAAACCAGTTTAAAAGAATAAAAATCTAAAGAAAACAGATTGCAAATGATTTATAAGAATGTCTAGTGGTGAAGTTAATTACAAGTAACCCAATAAAATAGTGCCTTTATTATTGTACAGCAAGTAAAAGCTTTAGATGAAAAAACCAGAACTCTTTTTGCTGACTTATGCACGCCCACTCCCACTGCACACAACATTAAGAATTTAACATGTTGTAAATAAGCCATCAAGAAAACAGGAGTTTTTAACTAAAACCAGAAAACTCTCCAGTTGTTTAACCATTAAATGTCTTCCACTCTGAGCACTGACCACTGTAAACTGATTCTATGTTCCCACAGAGTACATTCTTAAATTTAATATAATCTGGAATTTTAATTTCAGTGTTCAAATTTTTCTTGGAATTAAAAATTTTTAACTATGCAACAACATGACATTTCACTGAAAACAAGTAAGGTTTCTTCTGTATTTATGCTGTGCTATAATTATGTTCTTCAGAATTAAAATTTTCCAAATGGCATACATCTAACTATCAAGCTTTGGTGTATGATTTTAAATATATCCTACATAAGAAACATACATAGCTTGTTACAATTAACATCTTATATATAGTTGGCAAGAGCCACAACCGGCGTATATATATTGCATTTTCTGGTGAAGAATGAGTCCTTACAGTTCAGAATGATTCAGTCATATATATTTTTTTAAATACAAGCATTCCTCACTGTTTGAAAGCTCATTTTATGCCACTTCAATTTTACAAAAGGCCTACCAAAAGAAATCTGAAGAGGAATTTTGCTTTTACAAAAAAGGCAGCAAGCAAAATTAGTGTTGAGCATTTGTTATGCAGCAAGGTGTTATTAAAAGAGGCAGCACACACCCCAGAGCACTGAGAGTGGCCTCCTTGCCAAGCTCCTTCTCCAGAAACCAACCACACACAGCACCTTAGCAACAAGCAGCCAAGGTGTCAAACTGTGTCTGTGAACACTGTAAGTATTGTTTTAGATTTTATGTGATATCTGGTATGATTCCATAAGTTAGTTTAGGGGTCAGGGAAGGGTCAGAAATTTTTCCATATGAAAATTTTCCATAACTGCTTCTTTGCTTTAAGCTATCTCAGTTTAATTAAACTTTTCACAGGAACCCTCTACTTTTGGCTGTTAACTGTCAAAGCATCTAATGAGATATTAACTGATACCAACTGTAATTATAATACCAAGGTTCTAAAACATGTTATGAATAATCACCATCATGTAGGCCATTCTTTGAGCTACAATAAAGCTGAAATGTTATGTTCATTGTTGTTAAATGCTGTTGAGTCGGTTCTGACTCACAGTGACCCTATATAGGGTTTCAGACGAGCCTATACAGGTGGATTTGACCTGCCAAACTTGCAGTTACCAGGTAAGTATCCTACAGTGCCACACCAAGACAGAAACAGTGACATGATAAAATACTTGATAACCTGGTTTTTCTGTGCAAATAAATCAGGACTGATGAACCAAATAATCAACAATGCATCCTTCCTTATCCATTTCTTTTCTACTAGAAAGACATGCAATATTAGCTTCTTTTGTGTTTTGTTTTGTTTGCTTTGGTTGGTAACTTCACAGATTGGAGTTTTTCTCCTCAACTACCATAAAACACTTTAAAGTCAGGGACCTCTATCTCCTTGAGCTCTCAATACTACTTAATGTAATTTGCCACACATCATATACTCAAATGTTTATTAAATCATACTTTAACTATGTTAGGGGAATGAGCCTTGGTGTGTCACTGTAGCATACACACTGGACTAGAAAACCTCAAGATCAGCTGTTCAAACCCACCAGTTGCTCTCGGAAACCCTATTCAGGGTCACTATGAATTTGAACCGACTTGATGGCACACAACAAGAAGTATGGGCAGGGAGGGTATTTCATTAAGAACACTAAGTGACCTGCACTCTAGGAGTGGATATGTTCCTAGCTTCTATCTTTCCCTGGTCATCAGTATTCCTTGGCTGTTTCATCTTTATCGTAACATAGAGTTTCCTCCTGTAAGCCTGTCTCTGTTTTCCTTCTGGCTCTCCCTCTCTCTTATAAGGATATCTGACAAGTGTTTATGGCTCACTTAGATAATCCAGGATTATCTCCTCATATCAGTATCCTTAACTTAATTCACGTCTGCACACTCTTTTTTCCAAATACAGGAACATTCATGGATTCCAGGGGCCTACCACACTAGAGAAATCAAACTAAACAGCAAGAATAGCATACTGAAGCAGAGTGGACTTTACTAACAGGTTGAAACACATCAGAAAAGCTTCAAACGAAATGCATTTTATGTGGCAAGAGCTAGGAAACCAAGTCAGCTCTCCAAGTATGGTTATACTAGTGATTGAGTAGTGATTACTTTTATGTTCTGTTTCACAAATTTGGCTTAATGAGCTAAGTTTAAAGTCTATCAGACTACAATGAACTAAGAGGTAGGCATTCAGGCTACTAGCTACTAGTTGATATTCTACATAGCAATTTCTAATAACCAGGTGAAAAGCAACAATGACACTGCTGAATATCCAAATAAGCAAGACAGTAATTCAGACCTGGTAAAGAGACTACTAAGCAAATAGAAAGCTGCTTTGAGAAAAAAATCGTTCCCAATTATTTTATCTTACCAAACTTCCTTTCATCTTTAACATAGTATTAGCAAACAGAAACAGAATCCTATTCTCACAGTGATACTAACACTTTACACAACAAAATGAGTTGTAGTGACAATGTGTGTTAGGACTGAATTACAAGGTTAGAGGTTCAAACCCCCCCCCAGTAACTGTGAGATAAAGAAGAGGCTGTCTGTTCCTGGTAAAGATTTACAGTCTCAGAAATCCTACATAGGGTTGCTATGAGTCAGAATCCACTTGATGACAATGGGTTTAGTTTTGTTTGTTTTTGGTTTATAAAATGAAGCCTACTCTTCTGAGCAGACCCACAAAAGGGAAGTAACACTGATTTGTGATCAAATAAAAGGGATGTAGAAGGTTGGTTACTTCATAAACTTTCATAGGTAAAGGAGTAATTTTCCTGAAAAGTAAATAACAAGAAGCCTAAATAAAATTTTGTAGTACCTGATTCAGAGAAAAATTTGACAAACCACCAAAGTAAACAGGACAATACTGGTGATGCTTCAATTAAAAGCCTAATTAAAATCTGATCTTCAAAATAAAAGAATTTTCACAATGATAGCAGGGGCTTCAAAATGTTTGAGGAAAAACTCCATTACCTTTTAGTCCCATTTTTCCATGATCCCCTCATATAAAACCAGGAGTCCTGGTATGACACTATAGTATAAGCCCTAGCTAGACTACTAAGTGTAAGGTCAGCATTTCAAACTCACCAGTCGCTCTTGGAAATCATATGGGTTGCTACAAGTCGGAACTGACTCAATGGCACAGAACAACATATAAAACAAAAAAACTCAAACCCACTCCCACCAAACAAATCTGACTCATAGTGACTCAATTATTAAGATTAAATAGAGGAGAGTGGAACCCTACCCAGATAGGCAGTGATGCCAGAGATGGAGACAGAGACGAAGATGTGGACAAATGGAGTAGCTGGGGACACTGGACTCAGGGAGGGAGAGGGGCTGTGTGCTGATGGCCAGGGGGAGGACATGGGGGGGGATGTACCCTTTGGTTATTTGATGATGCACAGAGGGGATTGTAATAATTGCAATGAAACAAAATATGATAGGATGAATGTAAAACTAATGTTCCCCCATGTAAGCCCACATAATTCACAATAAAAACTTAAAAAAAAAAAAAAAAAGATTACAACTTTTCCATACAGGAGTGACCCCCTAGGGTAACAGATAAATAACTTTCAGGGTTTCTGATTCTTATTTCGCTTAGGCTGAAATCAAAACTGAATCTTCATATTTTATTAAAACTGTATACATACTCTGGACTTTCATATGATAAAATGACTATTTAGCTAAAACTAACTGGTGCTGTGGGTTAATGCACCAAACTGCAAAGCCGTTTGAACTGCACAGTTGGCGATTCAAGCCCACACAGCTGCTCTTCAGAAACCCTATCCAGGGTTGCTATGGGTCGGAACCGACTCTATGGCACTTAACAACAAGTTGTACAACTAAAATGTGCAAAATAAACAGAATATGTGAACAGTTAATACTGTTGCTGTTTTTAAGTGCCATTGAATTTTAACTCATAGCAACCCTACATACAACAGTACAAAACACTGCCCAGTCTTGTACCATCCTTACATTTAATGTTATGTTTGAGTCCACTGTTGGAGCCACAGTGTCAAATCATCTCCTTGAAAGTCATTTTCTTTCTCACTGATCATCAACTCAACCAAGAATGATGTACTTCTCCAGAGATTGTTGTTGTTGTTATGTGCCGTGGAGTCAGTTCTGACTCATAGCGACCCTGTACAGGGTTTCCGAGGCTGTAAATCTTTACGGGAACAGAACACCTCATCTTTCTCCCACGGATCAGCTGGTAGTTTCAAACCGCTGACCTTGCGGTTCACAACCTGATTCGTAAGAAATTAGACACTCTTTTTTTGTGTGTGTGTGACTGAGTGAAGCTTTACAGTCAATATCATCAGCTTTACATTCAATGAGTCATACCCCTGTTTCATCTCATTAACTGCAATCCCTTCCATGCAATGACAATTGTCCCACTTCCTCCCTATGGTTAACAATGTGGGAATGGTCCTTCTTGATAACATGTCCACATTACATGAGACAGTCTAAGCATCCTCACTTCTACGAGTATTCTGGGTATACTTTTAACACAGATTGGTTCATTCTTCTGGCAGTCCATAGCATATTTAATGTTCTTCACCAACACCATAATTCAATGCATCAATTCTCTTTCAGCCTTCTGTATCATTACTGAGCTATCACATGAAGAGGAGATTATTAAAAATACCAGGGCTTGGGTCAGGTGTATAACTCAGTCCTGAAACTAACATATTTGCTATCTAACACTTTAAAGAAGTCTTTTGCAGCATATTTGCCCAATGCAATAAGTTTCTTAATTTCTTGACTGCTGCTTTTACGGGCATAATTATGGATCTATTGTTGTTAAATGCCATCGAGCGGGTTTTGACTTATAGCGACCCTATCTATATAGGTTTAGGAGTGGCTGGTGAGTTTGAACTTCTGACCTTGTGATCCAGTGCTTTTTTATCCTACAGCATCACACCAGGACTCCAATTATGGATCTGGGCAATCAATAATACATAATATTTCTCCCTTCCTAAATTATATCTCACTAAATAAGTCAGGGTAATAA
Source organism: Chrysochloris asiatica (assembly GCF_000296735.1). Lineage (NCBI taxonomy): Eukaryota > Metazoa > Chordata > Mammalia > Afrosoricida > Chrysochloridae > Chrysochloris > Chrysochloris asiatica. The sequence goes on from NW_006408673.1 coordinate 6,224,636, forward strand.
AATAATTATTGTTGTTAGTGCCATTGAGTCGGTTCCAATCCATAGCAACCCTATACATAGGGTTTCCAAGGAGCAGCTGGTAATCATGAATCGCAGTTCAATCCAACTTTGCAATCTAGCGCATTAAGCCACAGCGCCATACCAGAATTGCAATAAAGTAATAAACCAACTAGGCAAACAGCATGAAACTTTAACCACAGACTAAGTATTTTAACTGGGTCCAAAAAAGCTAGAATGGATAATATTAACTCTCAATAACTAAAATTCATTACATTATTTACTTTTTATTTTTAAATGTACTATGGGAATAGCAGATCCTTCAGGAAGTTATGATACCAGGAGTTTGGTATTACACAAAGGCAATCACAAGTTTTATCATTTTAACCTAGCCTTCCTTTAATACTTTAACTTCCAGAGACTGATTTGAAATTACAGAAGGGGGTAAAAGGACTATGTAAAACTAAGTAATAGTAGATGAGAAACAGACCAATTTGCATTCACAGTTTCATTACAACCAAAGAAAAATGCTCAGAATATTCCTAAATGTGTACTCCGCCTTTTTTCTAACTCTTTTCCTAATCCCAAATTTAAAAGACCAGTTGTAAAACAGTAGGGTGCCATATTAAAGCACACTTTATTTTCAGATGTTGCCTCACTCATAGGCTGACTTCCTGTCAGGAAGAGTTCCATTTCACTGAATACCCCAATCAGCAGGGAACTTGCAGAATTAAGTGCCAGTTGATATTACTTTGTTTTGCATTTACCACCCTTGAGAATAATGTTCAAAGATCTAGTTATATAGCCAGCATGGTATCATCCTTCTGACTAGACTGCCAAGCCACAGGGTGTACTCCCTGTTCCACAAAATTTACCTTAAATGGTTGGGTTTTCTAAATCCTAGTGTGCTGGTGAATCAACAGGATACCTTGTATTTCAGAATAAATCCTGTATCTGAAGTTAAATTATGCTTTTTTGTAGTTATTGAACATTTGTTAACACAGAACTTTAAATTACTATTATGGGAAGGTCTACATACAAGTTCAAATAAAGATCAATTTAAAATGTTCATGAACTTACTAACCTAAATATTTTATTTTTAAAAAGAAAATGTAGTACTATAGTCTCATCATTATTATTATTATTTGCTGAAGTTTAAAGGGCAAACGTTTCAACATAGTAAAATCAAGTTATCTATTAAAATTTTATAAAAGCCCTAAGATGTTCGCTATATTTTATATGAAGCATAATTTTTTAACTTATATACTAAAATTGTTAGTGCATCTAAGATTTTAGTTGAGTAACCTAAAACTACCCTCCTGAAGTCTCTATTCACACCTCAAAAAAACTACAGTTCCTTCTTAAACGGTCACCTATTTCTGTTGCACAAAATATTAACAATGAATATTTCAACACAGTATCTGTGCTCTCAGCCTCTGTCCAGTATAAGGGTAAAGCATTCACAATACCTCTAAGTGAACTAGTTGATTGTTGGTGTTGTTAAGTGCCATGGAGTCGGTTCCCACTCATAGTGACCTTGTACAGGGTTTCCAAGGCTGTAAATCTTTATGGGAGCAGAACGCCTCATCTTTCTCCCACGGAACCGCTGGTAGTTTCGAACTGCTGACCTTGAGGTTCACAGCCCAATTCGTAACCACTACGCTACCAGAACTCCTTGAACTAGTTGATTACTCCCCTGCAATGCTAGTAGCCTATTTTTCTAACCCCATGTAAACTTCAGCGTATTGCTTCCCATTCTTAATTTGATTAATTCTTAATCAAAACTTCAGAGGCAATGACAATAACAAATTGTTATGTTTGTGTTCAAAGGTCTTGGACAATCCATTTATATCCACTAAATTTATAAAAGTACATTCTATAGATAAGTTATAAACACATCCATAAAAGTGGGGGGAAAGGGAGTGTTGGAGGGAGGAAGGCTTAATATTGTGAACATGTAAAATGCACTGATCCTGGTCCGTTTTGTACAAATTAGCACAAAAAAATCAATTTACCCTGTGAAAAAGGCTGATTACAAAGGAAATGGAGATCAAAGTATATATTTCAATATTCAGTACATTTTACAAATTTATTGCAATACAAGCACCTTTTGCAGTTGTGGTAAGTGCCATTCAGTAGGTTCTGACTGGATGTTATATAGGGTGGTTTTGAACCTACAGCACCACACCAGCACTCTCAAGCACTTTTTGTTGTTGCTGTTGACTCCCAAGCGTTTTTCGTTGTAGCTATTAGGTGCCATGGTCTTGGTTCTGACTCACAACAAGCTTATGAAAAACAGAATGAAGCACTGCAATGTCCTGTGACATTCTCCAAATTGTTATGTTTGTGCCCACTGCTTCAGCCACTATACCAATCCATCTCATTGGGGGTCATCCTCTTTTTCATTAACCATCCACATTACCAAGCCCAGAGAGAGATTCCACCTGACAACATGCCCAAAGAATGAAAAAGGAAAAAGGAAATCTCACCATCATTTCTAAGGAGCATTCTGGCTATACTTCCAGCACAGCTTTGATTGTCGTTTACAGTGGGAGCTCTAACTCTATTTTGAGTCATGACACAAACTCGGCCTCCATTTAAATACAATCTGACCATTAACCAGCAATGTGGCAGTAACTTTGGCCTTAGCCAGAGTGTGTTTGACAGTAAACCACAACTCCCTAAGCACGGGACCACAAAGTCAGTCTGAACAAAAAGGTTGGCAGTTCAAAATAACCAGCTGCTCCTCAGAAACCCTATACAGGATCCCTATGAGTTGAACCTGACTTGACTGCACTTAGCAACAAAAACAACAAGAAGCCATGCCAGGGAGGGGCATTCTTGCCTTTAGCAGAGTTGCCTGGATGAGCGCTTAATAGAAGTTGGGGTACCAGGGCATGAAGCAGTCAGGTGGCTGAAGGGCCATAGAACCAATTCTGTAATCTTTTCTTATCTGTCCCTGCTTCCATAGTCCTGCATGTGACAATAATAAATTGTTCTCCCTTCAGTCATGATTCTGTGACAATTGCCTTTGTACTGTATGGTCTATAATTAACCAGTACATGCTTCATGGACAAGACACCATTATGGTCTCATGCTGATGGTCTCCCTTATCTAAATAATTTCTCTTGTCTTAATTTAGTTTCTGTCTAAGTTCTGGTGTGGCCCTGGGGGTTAATGCGCCAAAACTGAAAAGCCATTTGAACTGCAAGGTTGGCAGTTCAAGCTCATCAGCCGCTCCTCGGAAACCCTACACAGGGTCGCTATGGGTCAGGATCGAATCAACAGCACTTTACAAAAACAACAAGGCTTAATTGATTTAGTCCTGGTGTAGCACTTTGGGTTAATGCACCAGACTGCAAAGTCATTTGAACTGCACAGTTGGCAGTTTAAGCTCACCAGCTGCTCCTTGGAAACCCTATACAGAGTCATTATGGGTCGGAATCGACTCAACGGCACTCAACAACAACAACAAGGCTTAACAAATCGGTAAATGGGTCTCTGTAAAAGATATGGATTCCTGATGTTGTGCTACAGAATCAACACTGGACTGTGAACCACAAGGTCAACATTTAAACCCACCAAATGCTCCTCAGAACCCCTATATACAGGGTAGCTATTAGTCGAACCTGACTTAGCAGCACCTAGCAACAACATAAAATATATTTGAATTTGGGGTCTTTCCCCCTAAAACAATAGACAGCAATTTGTTCATATTTTAGGTAAATACATCATTTTTTAAAGCTGCAGGTTCACCATCTGTAACATTCTCTGTGTTAGCAGAAGCTATGATGCCTACAAGGAATATGGGGTTATCGAAAACAATGGCTGACAGAAGATAGAAGTAATTCTAAAGGAAAAGAAAATTTTAACTTCATAAAAATGGTATCTTCATAAGGTGTCATCAGTGATGCCTCCTTTCCACAGAACCTTTTAAGATTCAAAGTTGATCAAATAAAAAGGATTGAGATTTTTATTCTCTTCCCATAAGACAACAGAATAAGGTGACATTTCAGAACGAGGATTTGTAGCATCTATAAAAACTAACTTGACTTTTAGAATCAGAGAAGGGAATAAAATAAGTTAATTAATAAATGGACTGGAGTCTGTTCTTAAACTAAATACTTATTAATAAAAATTTCAGAAAATGGTATTAGAGAGAGGACTCTACCTAAACACAAATATTCATCTACTGCATACTGTATGTCTAAAGGTGTCCCCAGGTGGTGCAGTTAAACTCTGGACTACTAACTGAAAGGCTGGAAGTTTGAACCCACCCTGCGGTTCTTCAGAAGAAAGGGGTGGTGATTGGCTTCTAGAAACACATGAAAACATTATGGAGCACAGTTCAACTCTGAAGCACACAAAATCAACTAATGACAGCTAGTATTTGGTTTATGTGACTCAAACTGATTAAGCACTGCAGACAAAATATAGAAGAAATGCTCTCCCTACAGTAACAAAAACTATAATACATGGGACAAGTATTTAAATAGCTATTTTTGTTGTTGTTACATGCTGTTGAGTTGGTAATGACTCATAGCGACCCTTTATAGGGTTTCTGAGGCGTGACTGGTGAGTTTGAACCCCTGATCTTGCAATTCAAACCAACCTTGTGGTCAGGTGCCACACCAGGACTCCATAAATAGCTAACATCACTATATATTTAACTCTTAGCATTTACCCTTGTGAATTTAACTGTAAAGCTGTTTTACATTCACAAATTTGCAACACATAACAGTGTTGGCAGCATTTAAGCTGATAACTAAAGACATATAAAATTTAATACAAGAATTGGAATTATTTCTATCTTGGTGTATGCTGTCAAGTCTGTTCTGACTCATAGTGACCCTATATGAACCCTATAGGGTTTCCAAGAGCAATTGGTGGGTTTGAACTGCAGACCATTTGAGTTAGCAGTCCAGTGCTTATCCTACAGCATCACACCAGGGCTCACTTTATCTTACTTTACAATAAAAAGAAAGAAAACATTAAATGAGTATATATAATTTTGAGATATTTTATCTGACAAAAAAAAAAATCTGTGCATATAAGTTATTCAGATAGTCTCAGAAAAAAAACAAATTCACATCCCTCAACTTATGATTTTTTCTGAATAACACATGGATATATTTTAACTACTTGGACTCCATTCTCCACCTACCTTTGCCCTCTCCTCAAAGTTTACGGATCACCAAGATAGAAGATTCTATTTGTTTACAACTTTTAAGAATTACCCTATACACAAACTATATTTTATAAAACATATAACTACTACATGTTTCAATGAAAAACCTAGGTCTTACTCATCACAGTCCTTTATTTATTCTTAAAGATTTATCCCTATCAACCTTCTTACTATTGCTTTATATTTGTACTATATTGAGGTTTATTATCTTTAGGTCTTGACAGAACGTTGCCTGTAATCCTACATATTTTGAATAAATATATGAATGAATATGTGGATAGCCCAGCCACAATACTGACAAAGAAACTATTTAGCTGTGTAAACATAAAAAGTCTATTGCTAATTTCCATTCATATATTTGATAAATATTTACTGAAAATCTATTAAAAGCCAGGTACCATAACAGGTGAAAATTGCATACTGATCAATCTTCTTTGGACTTCTTAAAGTCCATATTGTTGTTGAGTGTCTACAAGTTGGTTCCAACTCAGTTATCCTGGAATGGATTTCCAAGGAATGGCTGATGAGTTCGAACTTGTGGTTCGCAGTCCAGTGCTAATCCTATAGCAGCTTACCAGGACTCCTCTTACAGTCCTGCTGTTGTTAAATGCTGTCAAGTCGGTTCCAACTAATAGTGACCCTGTATGGAAATTCCAAGGAGAGGCTGATGAGTTTGAACTGCTGACCCTGAAGTTCAAACCGACCTTATGGTCCAGTGCTTATCATATAGTGCTTTATCAGGATTTAAAGTCCATGTTGTTGTTGTGATTGTGTATAGGGTTTCCAGGGAGCAGCTGGTGAGCTTGAACGATCAAACAACTCTGCAGTCTAGCACATTAACCCATAGTACCACACCAGGACTCCATAACAGAATTGAATTTTTATAAATGCTATCAACAATAAAATGTATGATTTCCCATTAATACAAAATTCATGCTGTCTCCTGTTTCTAAAACACATGCTACATAGTTCAACATGATTATGCCAAACAAACTGCAAAACTATTGGCCAAAAGAGTAACTGTGATTCACTAAATCAACATTAGGAAATAACTGTATAATCAACATATGTCAATGTACTTTAATTTGCATTGGGTGTACATATGTATGTTTAAAAAAACTTGACTTAATTCTCGAAAGAATGTCAGTTGTTAGAATAATCAGTAAAGATCTCTTCTCTCAGAAATAATGTGTAAATTTGGAGTTATGTCCAAATTACATAAGAGGAGAAAAGGTAACTGAACTAAATTCTTTTAAGTGAAACAAAACTAATCTATGTTTCATAAAGTAAATAAATATAATTTGTATTATCTAATGATTTCCTGTATTCAGCATGATTAGAGAAATCAGAAAACTACTTAAGAAGGTACCAGAAATCAGGCACTTTGATGTGGCGACAACATATGAAATTGTTCACTACAGCTTGGTAAATACAAGTAAGGCCTTGCTTACCATGCCTACTAAGTACTCCTGTCAGGGACTGCAAATTTGAAAAGAGGCTTTGATTCAGTAGGAAGGTGCTGTGGGATTGTGTAGGAAACAGAATCCAGCCACACCTAAAAGCAAAATCTTTTATGTGGTGAAAAAAATGTGAAATTATTCACTATAGATTAAAAGTAAATACAAAAAGCACAAGAAACAATAATGTGTTTACCTTGCTAATTCATCAATCCAATACTGTCCCAATATACACTCAATAGTACACATTATAATGCATACATACGATGTGTATCCTATATATGTAATCACAAAATGCTTCACAAATTCTTGTAGTAACAAAACCTAATAAAACATATTTAAATTTTCAAAACATAATTTATTACTTTACACTTTTTCACAAAACATCCATAATCATCCTACAGTATAGTACATACTCTGGAATTTGCTAAACTGAAAATTTCAAACATAAGAACTGATAAAGCAAGTGCATGGCTATCACAACTTCAACCAACGAAAGTTACAGGCACTGGACAAAGTAGGAAAAGATGCTCTAGGGACTTTACTATCTGATGATTCTGATAAAATTATGAAAGCATGCATACAACCCAGAAAAGGCTTAGACTTAAAGAATTGGGTGAAATTGAAAAGATCTACTAGTCATGAACAGAAATAAAGTTAGCATTAGAAAAAATAGGACTGATAAATAGCTTTTTATGTTCCAACCCTAAGTATCTATTCCCTGTGTTTTACAGTGCTTTCTCTTGAAGTACTTATTAAATTCTATTTTGCATCACAATTATTTGTTTTCTTCATGAGGCTACCATTTCCTTAAGGGTAAAGCATTATATTAAAAACAGGTATTAATCCAATACACCTGTTCTAAATACATGAATAATAGCACCACAAGCAAGCAAAAAGACAGGAAGAATCAGTTAGGACAAAGATGTTCATACAAGCACTGTAGGGGAGTCTGCATTTGAACTGAGCCTGAAACAAAGGAAAAAACAGAAAATTCTAAAATTATGGTCTCATCATACGCCTACACAAGGCACTATATCGTAGGGGTTCCTTATAGGTGAAACATATTCAAAATGAAGAGGATTTACTTCATTTACTTACTAAATGAAGCATCTTCTGATGCTCAGTATTCCTACTTAGTAACTGGCAAAAAGATCATCTTTTGCTTTACTGACTCAATTCTTAAAAAAAAAAATAAAAAGTGAGAATTCTACAGTGAGTCTTATTAAAAACGTTGAAATATGCCCCAAATAAAGCACACTATGAGCACCTAAGGACCACAAACAATTAAAAGAAATGAATTTCCATTTATTTATAGGAAGTCAGAGTAAGTAAAACCAACCTACAGTAACACAAATCAAATCAGCTACAATCTATAAGACTGGGGCACAGGGAATTTTTTTGTACTGGTATGGTTATTACATGGCTGCATATATCTGTCAAAACTCACTAAACTGTACACGTAAAATGTGTGCATATTTACTGTATGTTAATTATGCTCCCATAAAGTTGGGCTTTAAAAACGGCTAAAGTTGCTTAAGCCAAGAGCAAACGTAGAACCAAAGATCCTATGGCATATATAAATAAGACTATAGTATTTGCTTGGACTCCTGGTGTGGCTTTCTAGGATGAGCACTGGTCTGTGAACCAGAAGGTCTGCTGTTCAAACCCAATAGTTGCTCCTTAGAAACCCTATACAGGGTCACTATGAGTCAGAAATGACACGAGGGCACTTAACAACAACATAGTATTTGGTAATAATAATAGCTGACTTTGTGAAAATGAGAACTGCTGTTGTGTGCCTTCAAAGCAGCCCTGTATAGGGTTTCAATGCTGTAAATCTCTATGGGAGCAGAAAGACTCAAGTTTGTCCCATGGAACGGCTGGTGAATTCAAGCCACTGACCTTGCTATCACGATGTGTAACCTACTATGTCACCAAGTTCGCCAAAATGAAGATAACAAACACAACTAATTTTAAAAGGAACTAATAGCATAGAGGTTACGAATTGGGCTGTGAACCACAAGATCAGCAGTTCGAAACTACCAGCAGTTCCGTGGGAGAAAGACGAGGCGTTCTGCTCCCGTAAAGATTTACAGCCTCGGAATCCCTGTGCAGGGTCACTATGAGTCAGAATTGACTCCAAGGTACTTAACAACAACAACAACAACAATATCCAAAAGTATGAGGTATTTTACAATAAAAGAGACCAAAAAGCTAAAGGTAAAAATATGATGATGTAGGAGGCATCACATTATTCATTTCATAATTATGTAAATATTTTGTTGAACAGTAATTATATTAGGTTTTGGAGATACAAAAGCAAATAAAGCACAATGCTTCCTTCAAGAATTATACAATCTAATGGGACAGAACAAAAAATAATATACAGTTTAAATAAAGAAGTAAAAGGACTATACACCCACTCTTCACTTATTGACATGGTTAAGTTGCAAATACAAGGTCATTATGCAAAAATAAGTACTATGCAAATATTGAGAATGATCATAAAGTGGAAGATGAATACACCATTATATAACTATCAAATTCTATCTTTACATAATTGTCATATTTCATCATTATAGAATAACCAGATTACACCATTACACAGTTGCAAAACCACTGAGAATCCACAAGAACACCCATACTTGTAGATAGTACCCACTTGACCTGGCTTCAATGGCTGAATGATCAGAACTGAACTAGAAGAAGAAAGAGGAGGAAAAAAAAGAGTAATCTGCTACAATTTGATGAACTTGACAATTTGATGAACTTGACCTATACTTATGGATGTAGTAGCTCAAAAAAGAGAACAAATCTTTACAGCGATGATCATTCCCACCCTCACAGTACACACAGTTCACAGGGATGGGCAACTTAGACATTGGCTACCCAAAAGGTGGGGGTGGGGGGTGGGGGCCACAAAGGCAAGAAGTGACTGGCTTACAAGCTTTCAAGAGGGAGCCTAGTTTCAAAGGGTGTGGGGGAAAGTAGAATCTCCACTGAGTGCTTTCCAATCTGTCTGGACAAGGCTGATAAAGAGAGACGGGGATAAGAGTCCTGTGGTACAATAGTGAATAATTGCTATCAGGACTGATTGTGACAGTTGAAAATGTAAAGGTAGACATTTTGTAACAAAAGGAGTGGTGGCTGATTTTGCAGTCTAGGAGCGGAGGTACCTGGGACCATCCAGGGAGAAGAGCGAAGTGCAGGATCCTACCCAGAGAAACAGTGACACCAGAGATGGAGGCAAAGAAGATGAAGTGGAAAGATGAAAAATCTGGGGACTGTAGACCCAGGGAGGGAGAGGGGCTGTGTGCTGACGACCAGTAGGCAGGCTAGTGGGGTATACCCTTTGGCTGTTTGATGATTCATGGAGGGGATTGTATTCATGGCAATGAAACGAAATACAATAGGATGAATGTAAACCTAATGTTCTCCCAAGTAAACTATCACATAATTCACAATAAAAACTTAACAACAACAACAACAACAAAAAACACTGAGAATCACAAACCCTGCAAAGTTGACACATAATCCTAACCATCATAGCCATTATTGTCATCTCAGACTTCAGCATTAGTAATGCACAAAACAGTTGGATAGATTTTTTTACAATTGATGTCAGTGCGAACTGTGAATAATGAAATAGCAGTGAGAAGTGTATGTGGGCACTGACTGCTGTAGAGGATTACCTTATTCAGGTTGTGAGTCATGGGGCAAAAAAGAATCACGGTAACTTTCAAGACAAGACCATAACTTAGCTGAGAGGTCAATGATTTATTTATTCAAAAATAATAATTTGGGAACCATTATATGCTAGGGACTATGTTAGGTATTGTGTGTCCTGGTGTGGTGCTGCAGGTCCTCAACATCAGTTTGAACAGCAAAGGCGAAGGTTCAAACCCACCAGCTACTACTCAGAAACAGACTAACAGTGTTTTAAATTAACTTTTGCTAGTAATTAATTACTCAGAGAGAATGCCAGGCCAGACTACACAGTATTTCTAGTTTTTCTATATACTGTATGCATTTCTGATAAATGGGAAAAGAATAGATGACCTGGCAGAAGACTCAGACAATAATATGTGATTTACAGGACATGAATGCAGCTACCACAAGATTTATCTGACAGCCCTCTCCGATAGTGGACTGTTGAGTATCCGATGGAATGATTTCTAGTCTAGAAAGTCTACTACTGAGTAGCCATACACATTATTTATTTATTAGATGTTTTGGGTTGAAACCATTTTTAAATGATGCACTTCACAATGCACAGTCATAAATTTAGCTTTAAACCCAAGAAGGGAGGTAGTGTTATTGGAATGTATGTCAGACTGAATTAGGATGAGCAACGCAACGCTTTTATAAAGTGGCCTTGAATGCAATGTCAATTCTTTCAAAAATGATATTACTGTCAAATAAGCAAGATACAAGCACTTTATACAGTGCTCATGTAATATTATTTGAAACAATTATTTAGCATTTTCTTTAAATTCCTATTTATTCTAACAAGGTTTATACACACAGGCAATAAATAAGAGACGCCAATGAGCTGCATTAAAAAAAAAATCTGAAATGTAGTAAGAACTTGTTCGATTCTTTTTGTGTGATCAAAGAATATATGGCTTACTGAAGAACTATGCAGTCTTATTTTTAAGATTTAAAAGCCCAAAACCAAACCCACTACCACTGCGTCAATTCCTAATAATAGTAACCATACAGGACAGAGTAGAACTGCCCCCACAGTGCTTCCAAAGCTGAAAATCTTTATGGGAACAAAACTGCTACATCATTCTCCTGAGAAGCAGATAATGGATTTGAACTTCTGACCTTTCAAGGTAGTAACTGAGTGCTTAACCACTGAGTCACCGCTCCTCTTAAAGATTTAAAGAGAATTTGAATTAGGCTTTTGAGACAAAACAAATCTTGAATCATTTTACATGGGATTACATATATGAATAAACTTAATTTCATAAACCTTAAACATATATTAACTTTAATAAAAAGTAATAGTATACACAGGCAGTCTGTAGGTTATGTACATATGATTTATATACAACCTGTAGTTATGAAACAACCCCCACAAAGCCTATGACATTAAAATTCTGATGTACATAATGGTTCATAATAACAAACAAGACAGTTACTTTACAATGCATATCAAAACATTATTATTATTGTATTAAACATTATTTTCATGTATCTGAAAATGCTTTAAAGTTTTTTATGCATAGGAAGGTACTATATACAAATACTAAAACAAATCTGACTGACTTTAAATACAAACCATACCTAACTATTCCAATTTATGCATAAATCTGAAACTTGTTTGTAATTGGGGGACTGCCTATAGTGTACCATTATTACAATAACTATTATAAAATTTGTTGTTGTTAAGTGCCATGGAGTCAGTTGACAATCATAGCAACCATACATAGGGTTTCTGAGGAGTAGCCGGTGAGTTGAACCACTGACCTTGTAGGTCAAACTGACCTTGCGATCCACTACAGCAACACATCAGGACTTTATTAAAATAATATTGTAAAAATATTATTGTAAAAAATATATATATATTTTAAGGAAACTTCAACTTGCTGTTTTGCTTACACAATGTTAAAATTTACATAGGACAAAGTATGAAATGCTGCCTAATCGACTATCAGTAAATGAGTAGACATTTAAAAACATAAACCTAGTTAAAGCTTTATGGACATACGTAGTGATCTTAGGTTTATTCTTATGGCAGCACATCAAAACTGGTATTGCAGTTCTTAAATTTTTGCTCTAAACTGTCTTTTGTGATACAATATGTTTAGTTTAATACATTGTTATAAAGTATGTAGAAACAAAGTAAGTTTTGAATGGATTCAAGAAAAATAATCAGACATGGCTGATTGTCGTGAATTAACACTAACTAATTTGTAAAGTTCTAAATCAAATTTGCAGATGTTAAGTTCATAAGCATATCCCATTATTTATGTGATTAAAAAGAAATTTTTGACCTGATCTTTCGATCTTTGGCACTCAATCCTCTCCATCTCCTCTTAAAAAAGTAATTAAAATTTTAGCAAGATGGTAGCTTTTCACTTCCCACTCTATCTCAGGCTAAAAAAAATTATCAATCAAACTCAAGCCATCCCCACCCAGTATCTGCAAAATGTCGACTTGAAATTCAATTTCATATCTTTTAAGCTTTCATGTAGAAAAAGACAGTTCACTTCTTAACAAAATAAATCACTTTTGTGATTGCCAAGCTGACCTCTTTGAATTAGGAAAATTCAAAGTGAAAAATGTAATTATCACCCCGGAACAATCTGTATACATCTGGAGCTAATTCTGGCTTCATTTTTCACATCATTTTTCACACTGTGCTACATCTTGTGAAGATGCCATGGAACTTTTGAAGACCTAATAAAAAATGTTCAGGACTTCAAATACCCACTAATGTATTTTATTCAGACAAAAACCTTGGGAATTTCTGATTTCTGTAACTTACTTTATCAAGTGATCTTTGTATCCTATTTGATTAGATTAGTATTAAACAGCACTGTGACATAAATGACAAATGGGTATATTAAAGCATGTCATTCTTTATCTTTTCAGCTTCTAACATTCAAACATGTAATATACATGAATAAATACCTTTCGAATACCAAAGATATATTCAAATATGTTCAATTCTCCTAAACTGGGAAGTGAAATTTCATTATCAAAATTTATCAATGAAACAATGTCACCACTATACATGAGAAATTCATACTCTTATGAAGAAACAACTTCAACTGTAAATGTCTACTACTTAAAAGTCAGGGAAATCTCATGTAGTTATCAGAATAACATACAGTAATTCTATATAAGAAGTAATTTCTTCAAATCATGTAACATAATGGGAAATTTCATCCATTCAGCTTTTGAAGAAACAGTTTTCTGAAGCAGATGATTTCATTTAAAAACAAGATTCTGACGAAATCTAAGAATAATAAGCCCGCTGGAAACATAACTACTCTTCACAAGTTCATTATAAAAATCTATTAGTTGTAGCTCTAGAAGTAACTGTTCTTATTGCAGTTTATTGACAACACACAGTATTGATTTTTCACACCTCCTATGATTCTTTAATTTGTATTCATGAAATGTCCATCAGCAGAGTCTAAATAAATTTGGCAATATAGGCACGAAAATGAATAAATCGATGCAAAGAAACATTAATTTTGCATTATCCTTATTTGTCAGGCAAGTAAACCATAAGAGTTGTAAATGAAGGTCAAAGGTTTTGAAATGGGTCAGAACCCTTGACCTCTCAACCAATACCCTTCCTATTAAAAAAGGCTATTTTAATGTTTTAAGTAGGGGAATTTACTACCATCAAGATATCATTTTTTAAAGACTACAAAGAAAACTCTCAATAAAAACATTCATCTGTTTAATTGCAAAACAGAAAAGAAACATCACAGGGCACATGACTTTTATATAGGTTTTTAAAAAATCATTAAAGTTTACTACATGGCGTACAAGGTTACTTAACACTGAAAACAATTTTGCTTTTAAGAATTTATTTTCACATCTTATTATGATAGCTGGCATGTTTTTGTTAAAGTTTTCCCAAATCTATTGTGCATGTCAAAAATAATTAGCAATGACAAGGATTCAAAAGTATTTCTCACTCATTTTATAACCTCTGCACAAAAGGGAAGTAAACCTATGATTCCCAAGAGGGTCAGAGTGCCACTACACAAAGTATAGAAATAAATCTGTTTCTATGACCTTAATATACACAGCAAAGAAATTACTTAGTCATCTCAAGATCAAGGTTATGTATAATCTGGACATTTTTTATTTGACTCTGAACTTCTGTTCCCCATTCATCTGCTTGGGTTTCACAGCACTTGCTTAAAAATTATCTATTTATATTAGCTTCAAAGACAAGAAGTAATCCTTTTGCAATACAAATTATTTTTTAAACTGCCAGCTCAAGATGCTATTATACAAAAATTTTCTATACTTATCAAAGTAAAATCTATGTGAGAATTTACTTTTAATTCTGCATTCATTCTTGGCACTCACCTGAGAACATAGTAGCATAACCAATTCCACAACTGAACTACTAGACTTCATGCAAACCAGACCTATTTTAAAGAGAATTTAAAAATTATAAACAGCAAATGGGAGCGATTTATGTCATATAACTTTATCAAAATGAGGTTACAAAAATAGAATGCTAACATTTTGCTAAGAACCAGAACCATATACATTTCACCACATGGTTAAACAAGGTACTCCATAGTTCTCCTTTAAAGCTGGCATCAAAACTATCGCCATTTATGTAAAATATTTCATTCCAGCTTTCAAAAGACTAAAACATTTATTACAACTTCATATATAATGACATTTCACAATACTCATAGAAATGTGCACAACATATGCCATATTGATCAATATCATCTACATTTTGTTTTGGAGAGAGTTGATCGTTACACATACAGAGAAGGGAAATGGCTCCCTGACCTTTGCTTTCTCCACCACACTCTCTCCCTTCAACCCTCTAGCTATCAATCAAGTTTCCATTTTGTTTCATGGCAGCAGACATCCCAAACACTCTTATTAGTACCTTGACCTATAACCTCACACTAAACCTTAACAGAAGTGCAAGCCGTTGTCTGTTACACATTCAAGATTTCTTATAAATTAATTCATTTTAATTTTCTCTCTTATGTTTCATTTTGGTTCATTTGATTAACCAAAAATATTCTAAAAAAGGAACTGTATACAGTTAATACTCATCTCAAGAATTCTTAAGTTTTTATTACCAAAAAGTTTAAAGTAGTTCATCCAAAGGGCATTTATAACCTGCATCTAAAAAAAATAATAAAAGTAACACCAATACTTATAAGGACTACATTGTTAAATGACATTACTAATACACCAAAAATTTATAGCATTTTTATTCAATATTTTGCTAGACAAATACTAGCTTAGGTCCCAAGTCATAACATCTAAAATAATAATAATTGTTGTTAAGTGCTGTGGAATCATTTCCCACACAGAGCAACCCTATAGAGGGTTTCCGAGAAGTTGTTGCTGGGTTTGAATCATTGATCTTGTGGTTTACCAATCCAGTCCAGTTCTATAGTGTCACACCAGGACTCCAAAGTAATTACTGTTGTTGATGCTGCTGTTAAAAGCCATGGAATTGGTTTCAACTCATAGCAACCCTGCCTGAGGTTTCCAAGGAGCAGCTGGTAAATCTGAACAGCTGACCTTGCGATTCAAGCAGACCTTGCAGTTCAAACCAATATCGCCTTGCAGTACTTAGCCATTAGACACTCGACAGTACTTACCTCTCCTATTTTTTCTTTCCCACTAAAGCTCTTCTAGGTATCGTATCTCATTCCCTTTCTTTTATTATCTTGCTGTCCCTATAATTTTTTTTCCTTCTCCTTTTTTTGTTTTAATTCCTTAGACCTACTGATGGTTCATTTTGCATTCTGTAGTCTTACAAATAGCATGCAAGTTTAAACAGCTTTTTCATTTCTTTAAAAAGTTAGGATCAATTTTCTCAACATGTGAAATAACATATAATATTGAAATTTAGAATGAAAATTAGCAGTAGGACATCTAAGTTGCATATTAGGCAAGCAGGTGGTTAAGTGTGTTTGTAGGGGGCCAAGATCACCCTCATTCCTCAAGCTGATACTACCAAGGTCCTAAAGTAGGAAAAAACAATACTCCATATTTCATTACTGGTGTAGTTCTCTGTTTGTTTGAAATTTGTTATTTTTCTTGGAATTTAACACAGCTACCAGAAAGTTCAGCTTACCCCAATATTGACACCTATTTACTCTCAGCAAATAAATGTAGGTATTTTTACCATTAAAGTCATTATTCTTTATTACACTGTCGAAGAGTAACTGGAATACCTTTTATGAGTCGTAACCAATTCAACGGCATTTAACAATAACAACACACTATTAGTTAGGAGGCCAAAAATTTGAAGCATTTCAATACTAGCCGTAAGACAGATGCCTCAGAAGACAGGCTTGGAGATCAGTTTCTGCAAGGTCACAATCTTGGAAATCCTATGGAGCAGTTCTATTCTGCACACATGGGGTCACCATGAGTTAGAACTGCTTCCACAACAATGGTATAATGAAGTCCACTCAAAACCTTTCTATTTTACAATGCATAAAACTATCATCTAAAAATATCACCGCAACTTAAAATACATACATTACATAGGAACTCTTAAATTTGTGTGCTACTTTTATAAGCACAGTACAAAGGGTGGGTACTGCTCAAGTTTACACACGATATACATATCCCTTGTCATCGTTTTATTAGAATTCACTGGTAGGAAACTGATTTTAGGTTACATTTTGTTCTAGGATCTAGAATCCACAATTTCTAATACTTGCTGGGTATCTAAAGTGATCTCATTTTATAGGATTCGTTATAAAATTCAAAGACCAACTTAACTATAAAGCAGCAGTGTCACTATACTGAAAGGCTATAATTAATACACACATTTGCCTCCATTTTTAGGATAATGAAATAAAATCTAGTTCATAAGTTTTAGCAATCCTTTAAAAGGTAGATTGTATAATATGAGACGTATGAATTTGGAAGACATCTCATACTATAAACTCTTCAACTTTCAGATTTGATTCCTTTCAAATTTTATTACTTCATTAGCTCAGTCCATGGCTAAAGAAATTATATCCTACAAGAAAGGCAAAAAATTGCCACCCCAAACTTAATTAATTAATATTTCAAATAAACACAATGCTAATTTTTGACTATATACAAATAAGATCACTTAAAAATGTTCTGAAACATTTCCATCACTCCAAAATAAAACGTCATACACATTAAGTACCTACTTCTCATCACCCTCTCCCTCCAACCTCTGGCAACCTCTAACATGCATTCTGTTTCTGTGTAATTTGAGAGGTTTTTAAATTTATAAGTCAGTATTATATCATCTGTGTTCAGAGTCATTTTGCTTCTTAAAATGTTCTAATTATGCCAATAAAGTCTGCATGTTAGAGTAAGTCTGTTAAACTCTATATAACTCTAATTATTTTGAGAAAGCATCCTTTTTTGAACTGAGTCCTGTTGTTGTCTATGATCAAAAACTGGACCACAAGGTCAGTGTGAACCACAAGATTGGAAGTTCAAACTCACCATCCACTCCTCAGAAATGCTATACAGGATTGCTGAGTTGGAACCAATTCCACAGCCCTTAACAATAACAACAACAACTGTACTCAAGGGAGCTCAGTGACCTCATCCAACAACACTGGACATCAAACCACAAGGTCCATGGTTCAAGCCTGCCAGCAGCTCCACAGGAGAAAGATGAGGCTTTTTGCTCCCACAAACTTTTAAAACATCAGAAATCCTATACAGGGTTGCTATGAATCAGAACTGAATCAATGGCACTTTAACAACAACACTGAACTGAAATCTGGTCTGAGCAAATTCAGATTTATTATCTTGCTCTCGCTATAATTTTTTTCTCCTTCTCCTTTTTTTGTGCTAATTCCTTAGACCTACTGATGGTTCATTTTGCATTCTGTAGTCTTACAAATAGAATGCAAGTTAAACGGGTTTTTTACTTCTTTAAAAAGTTAGGATCAATTTTCTCAACATGTGAAATAACATATAATATAGAAGTTAGAATGATTATCTAATTCTAGGTAGATAAGTCACCCTTTGCAATATTTGAAAAAAATCTGCTACATGGCAAGAAAGAAAGAAAAAAAATTCCAATATTCCCCCATCCATTCTTTAAAAAGCAGGGGTTTCAATATTTCAACAACCTACTTCAACATTCTACTGACTTGATATGGTCTCAAAGTACATGACTTGGAAAAGGTCTAGAAAGCTATGTCAAATGTAAGCAGGACAGAATATAATACTACTGTTTCCTCTAATTATTTCTAAATTAGAATTTCAATATAATAATGCATTCCTCATTTTCCTAATTATAAAAATATACCATGGTTTATGAAGCTTATTTTAAAAAAAACCTTAAGTTAATGCCTCACTAATTACTGCAAGGAGTCCTGGTGTGGTATGGCAAGACAATGCACTAAAATGCAAGGTTGATTTGAACCACAAGGTCACCAGTACAAATATCCTTACTGCTCCTAAAGAAACTCTATACAGGGTCACTATGAGTCAGAACTGACTGGACGGTACTTAACAACAATTACTGTGAAACTAGTTTTCCAATTCTCTAGTCTCAAAGTAAATTTTGATGTGTTTTTAGTTTTTGAGTTGAACACTTTGTTTTCTGAGTCCTTGAAAACACTGATGAAGTATCTTGACTAGATTCAAATATAACAGAGACTTATAATACATTCCTCAAACGATACAAACTCTATTAGATATGCCTAGTCAACATGATTGGAAACACTTAAACAATCAAATTCCATGCATCACTTATTACCAATTTAATTTTACTTAGGTTGAAATTTACAAAAATATAATGACAAAGAAAAATCACTTACTTGTTCCTTCTATAAGCAGCTCTTGCCCATGACTACCCAACAGCGTACGAGAAAGAAAAGGTGCAAAATCCACAAAAATCTCTCGCAGAAGAGGTGCTGCCTTTTCCAAAGCATGTTCAAGCCTTTCTGTAATACTAATTAAAAAGGTGATAAATTAATAAACTGAACATCAGCATTTCAATTTAAATTGTTTTATACCAGAGTACATTCTAAAGAAATGTAAAATTATGTGAAAGATTATCCTGTGTATGCAGGGTTGATAGGGAAGGGCAATTTAGACATTGGCTACCTAAAATGGGGGGCTATAAAGGCATGAAGTAACTGGCTTACAGGTTTTCAAGAGGGAGTTTAGTTTCAGAGTGTGAGGGCCAAGGTAGAAGCCCCACTGAATAATTTTCATCTTGTCTAGATGGATCTGGTGAAAGGAGATGGGGATAAGATTCTTAGATTCAATAATGAGTAATTGCTATCATGATTAATTACAACTGTTAGAATTATAAAAGTAAAAGTTTTGTTTAAAAAAAAAAAAGGGCTCGGGGTGGTGGTGGAGTAGTTCACCTTACAGTCCAGGAACAGAGAACCCTAGGATCATCAAGGGAGAAGAGCACGAGTGGAATGTGGGACCCTATCCAGAGAAGCAGAGACACCAGAGACGGAAGCAGATAAAGGAAATGGAGAAATAGAGCAGTTGAAGACTCTAGACTCATGGAAAGAGAAAGGCTGTATGCTGGTGGCCAGGAGGCAGGCTTGCAGAATGTGACTTTTGGTTGTTTAAATGATTATATATTCATGAGTGTTTCTGTATACATCTCAAAAACAAAACACAGGGAACAGAAGCAAATACTGATGGTGCACAAAGGAGATTGTAAACATTGCAATGAAACAATGAGTATAAAACTTATGTTCTCCCATGTAAACTATCACTTAATTCACTATAAAAATTATTTTTAAATAATGTGAAAGATTAAAAATAACCTAAAGAGTCATTACCAACTAAGCTTATCCTAGAAGACCAGGCAAATAACCTGATTAACAACCACTACAAGCATCAACTCTTACCGGAAAATTTAACTGGCCAATTAAAAGCACTAACTTTTTAGCAATGTCCATCCATTAAAACCTAAAGAATCTCTAAAGTTCTTATCAAATCAAAATCTAAAGTTCTTATCAAACCAGCAGCAACTAAAGATCAAGAATTATGTTTTCTTAATTTCTCAGTTCTCAGCAACAGCACACAGTGCAGAGTCAATGTTTAAAAATTGAAAGAACCACTTTACATTCCATTTCATTGAATTCTATCTCTGTAACAATTTGTTTCTAATACAATTTGAACAACTTTACATTTTGAAAAGGCATACACTATACAAACATACTTATTATCATCTCAATTTACAAACTGCATAAATATCAATGTGTGACAATATGTACACATACATACATATATATTTTTGTTGTTGTTGTTAAGTGATGTTGAGTTGGTTCTGACTCATAATGACCCTGTACAGGGTTTCCAATGTTAATCTTTGTGGGAGCAGAAAGCCTCATAGCAGTCAAGCCACCATACTCATCTATATGTATACATATACACACATATATATGAAGTTCTGGTATAGCACCAATGGATATATATGGTGTCCTGGTACAGCACGTAAGGTTGGAGGTCAAACCCACCAACCACTCCTCAAAAACCCTGTACAGGATTTCTATGAGTCGGTACAGACTTGATGGCACTAAACAATATGTTGTTGTTGTTCTTAAGTGTAGTGGAGTCGATTTCAATTCATAGCAACTCTTTACAGGGTTTCCGAGGAACGAATGGTGAGCTTGAACCACCAACCTTGCGGTTAAAAGTGGCTTTGTAGTCCAGTGCATTAGCCTACAGTGCCACACCAACATATATATATATATATATATGTATGTTGTTTGGAGTCCTGGTGCGGTGCTGTATAGGATAAAAGTGGACCAAGGTTGATGTGAACCACAAGGTCAACAGTTCAAATTCACCAATCGCTCCTTAGAAACCTTATACAGGGATGCTATGAGTCCAAAGTGACTCCACGGAACTTAACTACACCAACAACATATATATATACATACACACAAATAAGTGTGTGTGTATGTATATATATATATATATGTATATATATATTGTTGCTGCTGTTGCTAATTGCCACTGAGTCTGTTCTAACACAAAGTGACCCTTTATAGGGTTTCCAAGGCTATAAATCTCTAAAGTAGCAGGAAACCTCATCTTTTTCACATGGAGGAGTGGCTAGTGGACTCGAACTGCCAACCTACCTTGTGATTAGCAGTCAAGAGCTTATTTTACAGAGGTACCATGCTCCCTACATATACATATACACACATTTACATTTAATGAATTTTTAAAGGTCCCTTTAGGAGACACTGAGCTTATGCTAAGGGTGACGGTACAATCTGGGAAAGAAGAAGTGTGGTGGTATAATGTGGGAACTGATATAGACAATGGTTGAACAACTTGAGAAAAATAATTAGTGTGAGTAAACTATACATATGAAGACCGTTAAAATGTCAAATGTTGCATACATGTTGTTGTTGTTAAGTGCCGTCGAGTCGGGTCCGACCCAGAGCGACCCTGTACAGGGTTTCCGAGGGTGTAAATCCTTACGGGAGTAGAAAGCCTCATCTTTCTCCCGCGGAGCGGCTGGTAGTTTCGAACTGCTGACCTTAAGGTTCGCAGCCCGATTCGTAACCACTACGCTACCAGAGCTCCTTATATATTTACCACAAAATAAATGAATAAAAGGCTAACACATAGTACTTCAGAAGTTTCACAGGTTTCCATAGCTTTCAATTCTAATTTCTAAATCAAAAATCGAAGAGGCTTCAAAACTTTGCGGAAACATTTCATTATCTTTTAAATCTATTTTCCACAAACTTATATATACAAGTAACCTCTATTCATGTCATATGGGTTTTCTTATTCACATTAACAAGAAAGCAATTCCTACTATATCAGGAGCACTAGTATGACCGTAATTAAGTGTTTAGTTGCTAACCAAAAAGGCAGTGGTTCAAATCCATCAGCTACTAAATGAGAAAAATACAGGAGAGCCTGCTTTTGTAAAAAAAAAAAAAAAAAGATTTACAGACTTACAAACTTCATGAGGCAGTTCTACCCATCTATTGTTGTTAAGTGCCTTCAAGTTGGATGCGACTCACAGTGACACTCAATGGGTTTCCAAGGTGTGGCTGGTGGATGTTAAACAACAATCTTGTGTTTAGCAGACCAGTGCTTATCCTACAGAGCCACACCAGGTAGGTGGCTACAAATCAGAAATGAATGTATGACAACGGGTATTAACATATACACTGAAACTATCGGCTGGAAAACTGGTGAAAATTTCTGCTGTCAGTAACTACCTTATCAGTTATAAGGTAGTTTTTCTCTATGTATTTCAAAGATGCAGAGGCTCTCGTGCCTGGATGGTATCATAACTACAAATCCATGTTTATGGAGAAAATACTGCTATGGATATTTTCTGTGGGCTAAGAAGGATCAAGAACTCTATAGCTATTAAGACTCTATTGGGGGAAATGCATTCACAGCATCCCAACCCACAATTTGAAGTTTTTATTCCCTGTAAATAAGGTACATGACCTAATACCATAATACAGCATCATTGCAGCTATGGTTCACTGGCCATCACTCAATGTTACAACAGTTCTCTAAGAAGGGGAACTATACATTGCAAACTCTCAATTAACAATCAGTTGAAATATAAGATATAAGCAAGTTTATGAATATAGTACTTGTTATACACTCAGTATTTATTGCCTATCACAAAAAAAAACCTCTTAATTTAGCTCCCATGTATCTTCTCATGTCATAATCATTTAAATAAAAATGAACTCGTATATTATTCCAAAATCTCTAAATGTCATATATGTTGAAAGAGAGAAATAAAACAAGAAATGCACATAGGTAAATAAAAAGGTCGTAAAAGGAATCAATCACAAATAACCACTTTTGCAGCTTCAATACCTCATATTTGAAACTGTGTCTTGGGGAACTGAACCAACTGTTGGAACCGTGGGTAGTTTTGCTTGAGATGATCTACTACCTATAAAAGAAAAATGTCCATTACTAATTGGAGAACATTGAAATATAATAATTAACAAGGTTTTTTCTTGAGTTCTTTAATATACAAATTTCCTAGTTAAAAGCTCAATTATCATTTCAAGCAATCCTAGTATTCAGGAGCTGAAAAGACAATAGAAAATCCAGACTCACTAAACTGGGTTCATGATTCCATTATATTTGGTAAAATAAGTTTTACAAGTATGAACATTTTTTTAAATGAAGCAAAAAGCAAACAGTTAAATATAAATTTGACTTTAAATAATTATGTTTTCAGTACCAGAAAAACATTTTTTTTCAGTTATCTAATAATGCCAGTCGTACCCTGACTGTCCCTGACTCTAGTATGGTAAACATAATCTGAAATATCTGAGATGAGTCAAGCTGAATTTTTTACCTCCTCATTTGTGTGCTCAAGGGAATTAGTATATAACTTTTTGTTACATTTGTCATATTATATTACAAATGAACTTTAGAATGCCCATCATTTTACCATACTTTTTAAAAGCAGAACCCTCAATTTTCCCTAGTGCTTAGAGACCCAGATATAGGGGTCCTCAATTAATAATCATTGCAGAATATTACACATACCCATATCCAAATTTTTATAGGTTATTCTTTGTACATAGTATACACTATCCTTTCTATTTCCTACTACTTATACTACGGTATTTGTTTCAAACTGTAGTATAAATTGTAATAAAAGACTGCTATCTACCATGTCAAGTTTATTCTTTGAAATCAGTGCTCCCAGATATTCTGGAGGTTGTTATGTAGTATCTAGCCAGCTATGACTATAATCAACTCTATGCACAGCAGAAGGACATAGTGCCCAGTTCACACTAGCCTCACAATTATTCCTGTATTTAAGCCAAAAGTTTATCTATCCATCTCATTGGGGATATTCCTCTTTTTCACTGTCCCTCTACTAAGCATAATATCCCTTTCGAGGGACTGGTCCTTCCTGACAACATGTTCAAAGTACATAACACAAGTCTCAACATCCTTAATTCAAAGGAGATTTCTAGCTGTACTGCTATCGGTTAATGTTCCAGACTGCAAAGCCGTTTGAACATCAAGGTCAGCGGTTCAAGCTCACCAGCTGCTCCTCGGAAACCCTATACAGGTTCGCTATGGGTCAGAACTGATTCGACGGCACGTAACAACAACTTCTTCTAAGACAGATTTGCTTGCTCTTCTAAGTAAAAGCCATAAATTCTTTATTACGTCTTCCTTATTCATTGTCCAATTTCCACATGAGACAACAACTAAAAATACCAAGGCTTGTGTCAGCTCTAAAAATGACATCTTCTCTCTTTAAGCTTTTTAAAAAAGTCTTTTGTACAAAGATCTCTACTATAATATGTCCATTGATTTCTACATTGCAGCTTCCATGAGCAGTGATTGTGGATCCAAGAAAAAATGAAGTCTTTGACAACT
>NW_006408673.1:6249452-6264024 GCF_000296735.1 Chrysochloris asiatica
TCAAATATTGAGTTATAATCCATACTGAAGATTCATGTGGTACTGTGAATTTACTTAATATGGCTTTTCTATCCTAAGTCTTCTGGACTATTACCAAATAATTGGGTTGCTGTTGGTGTTAGGACCCATTGAGTCAATATTGACTCATAGAAACTTTATGCACAACAGAATGAAACATTGCCCAGTCCTGCACCAGCCTCACAATCGTTGCTACCCTTGAGCCCATTGCTACTTTCACTGTGCCAATCAATCTTGTTGGGGGTCTTCCTCTTTGTCACTGACCTTCCACTTTACCAAGCATGATGTCCTTCTCCAGGGACTGGTCCCTCTGACAATATGTCTAAAGTATGACAGATGAAGTCGGGCCATCCTGGCTTCTAAGGAGCATTCTGGCTGTATTTCTCCCACAAAGATTTGTTTATACTTTTAGCAGTCCATGGTATTTTTAATCTTCACCTCCAACACCATATCTCAAACGCACCAATTTTTAAATGGTCTTCTATATTCACTGTCCAACTTTCACATGCATATGAGGTTACAGAAAATATCATGGCTTGAGTCAGGTGCACTTTACTCCTCAAACAAACATCTTTTTTCATATACACTTTAAAGAGTTCTTGTGCAGCACATTTACCCAATATGTCACTTGATTTTTTTATTGCTGCTTCCATGATTGTTGATGGCTGATACAAGCAAAAGGAAGTCTTTGACAACTTCAATTTTTTTCTTCATTTATTTTGATGTTGTTTATTGAACAAGCAGTGAGGATTTTTGTTTTCTTTATATAGAGGTGCTACCTGTGCTAAAGGCTGTGGTCTTTGATCTTCATCAATAAGAATTTTAAATCCTCTTCACTTTATGCAAGAAAGGCTGTGTCATCTGCATATTGCACATTGTTAATCAGTCTTCCTCCAACCCTGAGGGACACATTTTTCTTCATATTATCCTGCTTCTAGAATTTTTTGCTCAGCATACAGACTGAATAAGTATGGTGAAAGAATACAACCCTGGTGCACAACTTTTCTAATTTTAAACCATTCAGTGTTCCCATGTTCTATGCAAAGGTTTCTCATGAGAACAATTATAATCATAGTAACTGAGTGTGACCATGTAAATAGAGTGTACAGGACTCTAAGGGGATTGATTAGTTTTGCCATTCACTAGGTTTCAATGGAGTCACCAAAACAGCAGAAGCAGATGATCCCAGATCATTAAAAAAGAAGAGCCATGAGAGTGTAGAAGGATTTCCTAGAAAAGAAGCAGTAGTAGAGTCAGTGACAGGGAAAGGCAGAAGAGCTGGGGGCTTCCTGGCCCATGGAATGAATAAAACCTAGTGCCTATTGCAGGAGGCTGGCTTGCAGAATGTGTCCTTTGGGCATATACAGACAGGCTAAAAGAAGCTTTATAACATTTGCCCTAGCAGGGCAAAGTCTGAGGGTCACTTGGCTAAAAGGCTGAAAAGAAGAGCAACGTGGTGACCACGTTGGTCACCAATAAGGGGAAGTGAAGGAAACACAGTATGAAGCTGTGAGCTAACTACTACCACATTCAACAGACTCCTGTGAACCCAGGTGGAGAGCTGGTTGGCCAGCAGTATCACAAGACCTGGGGACTCCTGGGCCCAAAGTCAGTGACATAGTCACAGAGGACTACAGTGGACAGTGAAGCATCCAGCTGATAAGAAGAGAGGGCATATGCACAAGAACACCCACACTTACAGGTAACACTCACTTGACCTGGCTTCATTGGCTGGATGATCAGAACTCAACTATACAAGAAAAAAAAGGAGGCAAAAAAGGGTAATCTGATACAATTTGATGAACTTGACCTACATCTATGGATGCAGTAGCTCAAAACAGGGAACATATCTTTACAGGGTGGATGATTCCCACCCCCTCAATACACAGGGTTGACGGAGATAGGCAACTTGGACATTGACTACCCAAAATGGAGGGGGGGCTACAAAGGCAAGAGGTGACTGGCTTACAAGCTTTCAAGGGAGAGCCTAGATCCAGAGGGTGCGGAAGAAGGCAGAATCTCCGCTGAGTAGTAAGTACCCAATCTGTCTGGGCAAGGCTAATGAAAGGAGATAAAGATACGACTCTTGTGGTAAAATAGTGAATAACTGTTATCAAGACTGACTGTGAGGGTTGGAAATGTAAAGGTAGACATTTTGTAGCAAAAGGAGGGGAGTGGTTGGCTTTGCAGTCCAGGAGAGCGGAGGTTCCTGGGACTATGAAGGGACAACTGTGGGACACTACCCAAACAAGCAGTGAAGCCAGAGATGGAGGCAGAGACGATGACATGGAGACATGGAGCAGCTGGGGACTCTAGACACAGAGAGGGACAGGGGCTGTGTGCTGATGACAGAAAACAGGCTTGCAGGGTATACCCTTTGATTGGCTGATGATGCATGGAAGTGAAAGAATATAACCTTATCACATACCTTTTTTAATTTTAAAACATTCAGTGTTCCCATGTTCTGTTCAAACAACTGCTTCATGGTCCAGGTATAAATTCCTCATGAGCACAATTAAGTGTTCTGGAATACTCATACTTCATAATGTTGTTCATAGCCTGTCATGATCCACACAACTGAAAGCCTTTGCGTAGTCAATAAAGCATAGGTAAACATTTTTCTGATATTCTCTGTTTTCAGCCAAGATCCATCAGACATCAGCAATGATATCCCTTGTTCCACGGCCTCTTCTGAACCTCTGGAAGTTCTCTGTCAATGTATGATTGTAGCTGTTTCTGTATTACCTTTAGCAAAACTTTACTCACGTGGGATATCAAAGAGATTGTCCGATGATTTCCGCATTCCGTTGGGTCACCTCCCTTTAGAATGGGCACAAATATGGATCTCTTCCAATCAGTCAACCAGATAGTTGTCTTCCAAATTTCTTGGCATAGATGAGTGAGTGCCTCCTATGTCGCCTCACTTTCTTGAAACACTTCAATTTTTATTCTACCAGTTTCTGATGTCTTGTTCTTTACAAATTCCTTCAATGAACCTTGGACTTCCTCCATCAGTATCATTGACTCTTGATCATATGCTATCTCTTGAAATGGTTGAACCATTTCCTTTTGATATAGTGACTCTGTGTATTTCTTCCATCATCTCTTGATGCTTTCTGCATCATTCAATAATTTGCCCAGTGCATCTTTCAATAATGAAAGTCAAGGCTTGAATTTTTTTCTTCAGTTCTCCCAGCTTGAGAATTGCTGAGTGTGTTCCTCCATTTTGGTTTTCTGATTCCAGATCTTTGCACATTTTTTTGTAATATTTGACTTCATCTTCTCGAGCTGATCTTTGAAATTTTCTGTTCAGCTCTTGGACCTCCTCATTTCTTCCATTTGCCTTAGCATCTCTATGCCGGAGAGCAAATTTTGGTGTCTCTTCTGACATCCAATTTGACCTTTTTCTTCTTTCTTGTCTTAATGATGTTTTGCTTTCTTCCTGTATGATGTTCTTCATATCATCCCACAACTCTTCTGGTCTTCAGTCTTTAGTGTTTAATGGAACAAATATGTTCTTCAACTGATATCTAAATTCAGGTGGGATATATTCAAGGTCTTATTTTGGCTCTCATGGACTTGTTTTCATTTTCTTCAGCTTCAGTTTGAATTTGCATATGAGTAATTGATGGTGTGTTCCACAGTCTACCCCTGGCCTTGTTTTCACTGATGATATGGACTTTTCCATCGTCTCGTTCCGTAGATGCAGTCAACTGGATCTCTATGTATTCCATCTGATGAGGTCCATGTGTATCTCTTGTGCTGTCTAAAAAGGTACTTGAAATGAATAAATTATTGGTTTTGCCAAATTCTATCATGCATTCTCCATCATCAATTCTATCACCAAGGCCATATTTTCCAACTACTGATCCTTTCTCTTTGCTCTCAACCTTTGCATTCCAATCACCACTAATGATCAATACATCTTGATTGCAGATTGAAGAAGTTGGTATGATTCTTCTAGTTCATCCTCACTGGCTTTAGTGATTGTTGTGTAAATCTGAATAATAGTGGTATTAACTGGGCTTCCCTGTAGGCGCATGGATTTTATTCCATCACAGATAGCATGTACCTCATGACTGATCTGGATATGCTCTTTTTGACGATGAATGCAATTCCATTCCTCTTCAATTTGTCATTCCCTACAAAGTAAACCGTGTGGTTGTCAGATTCAAAATGGCCAATACCAGTCCATTTCAGCTCACTAATGCCTAAGATGTCGATATTTATGTGTTCCATTTAATTTTTGACAATTTCCAATTTTCCCAGATTCAACTTCGTACATTTCATGTTCCAATTTTCAATGGATGTTTACAGCTGTTTCTCTTCGTTTTAAGTTGTGCCCCATCAGCAAATGAAGTTCATGGGGGCTTTTCTCCCACAGGCTTTACTCCATTCGCGTCATCATGGTCAACTCTAGTTTGAGGAGGCAGCTCTTCCCAGTTGCATTTTGATTGCCTTCCAACCTGAGGGCCTCATTTTCCAGCACTGTATCTGACAGTGTTTCTCTGCTATTCATAAGGTTTTCAGTGATTAAATATTCGGAAGCAGTTCACCACTCTTTCGTCCTAATCTGTCTTCATCTGGAAGCTCATCTGAAACCTGTCCATCATGTGTGACCCTGCTGTTATTTAAAATACTGGTGGCATAGTTTTCAGAATCACAGCAACTCACAAGCCTCCACAGTATGACCAATTGACAGACGAGTGGGGGCCATTTGGTTTTAAGTGAAAATTGTGACTTTACATTTCAAGGAAATCTGTGTCATGCATAGTAGAACTCTCCAGTGGTGTGGTGGGGTGTCCATTCATTCAGGCATCCCCTCTAGTCACCAGAATGGAGGTGGCAGACAGCAAAAAACCAGGGAACAGTTACAAAAAAAAAAAAAAAAATGTCCACACCCGTATCTCCACAGTTCTGTCAGGCGTTCATGGCTGTTCTGATCCTTCCCCCACTTGGTCCCTCCCAAGATGGCAGCTCCTGAAGCAGCTGAGCATCTTGAATTAGAAAGCGCTGGATATCTGATTCTGCTACAAATTTCTCTAGCTGTAAGTCTTCCCAGCTTCTATATTCCTTTATATGTGGTTCAGAGTTCTAGAACCATCCCCTTGGCCTGCTTGGTCCGGTATTCTGTGTTGTTGCTGACAGAGCTCTTCACTGTACATCTACCAGATCCGCCATCTCAACAGTTACACGTAAGCACAATTAAATATTCTAGAATGTCTATTCTTCACAATGTTATTCATAATTTATGATCCACACAGTAGAATGTCATTATAGATCATTACTAACGGACAAGTAAACATCTTGCTGGTATTCTCTGCTTTCAGCCAAGATCCCCTGCTACATAAACAGTTGACAATTGATATCCAGGTTGAGAAACTACATGCCACCGAAACTTTCTTATATAAACTATGCACATCTTTTCACTTGAAAGTAAAGGAAAAATAAACAAACAGGAAAACTATAATTATAAACATTATCTGTAAAGACTACAGCATCAGAAACCCCATACAGTTGCTATGAGTCAGAACTGACTCCATGGAAGTGGGTTTGGGTTATCATTAATTTATTCATTCATCCATCCATTACCCACTAGTGTGTTTTAGTGGAGAAAGCAATGAATTCCTTGATTTAACCTACTTGATATCACAGTATATTCAACCAAATTAATTTTTTTAAATTGTTAAACAATCAACGGTATAATATTAACACACAATTGTTAACAAAACTGCTTGAATTCCTGCTATGGCGCTGTAGGATAAATGCTGGACTGTGAACTACAAGGTTGGCAGTGCAAACCCACCAGTCACTCCTCAGAAACCCTGTACAGGGCCGGTATGAGTTGGAACCTACTTGACAACACTAAAACTTCTTAACTTTGTCTATAACACTATATTTTGCTAACATCGAATCTAAATTTTTGTTTGCTTGTATCACTGATAACTCACCAGGCGACTCTGCTCCAACATCTAAGGCTTGGGCTGAATCAACAGAAGAAACCACACTGACAGCATTATTGGTAGGTATACTTGTACTTGGTGTGGAAGGTAAGACTGACGACTTTTTGGTTGCAATGATGACACTCCTGTAATGAAAAAAGTAAGCAGAGAGAAAAATACAGATCACTCAGGTAAATGATATGAACTAGAGAAACTAGAAAAAAATTTTCTTTTCTTTCTTTACTCTATTTTAATGTACAATTTAGAATACTCTCTTGATATGAAATCTCTTCAATCATACTTGCATTTATCAGCATTCTCAGTATTTTTAGAATGATGACAGTACACCATGGGATTATAACAATCTGTTCTAACATTTAAACATATTATACCACCTAATATTTTTCACATTTAGAATCATCTTTAACTATCCAACCTAAATAGAAAATAACCAAGATTTATATATTTTTGAAAGGAACATTTTGACACTCGAATGGAAAAGTAACTTTTTGTTAATTTCAGAACTGAAATAGAAAACTCAACATGTACTTACAAAGATTTTAAAGCAATTCTAATTTGAAACCATAAAAACTTAGAAATCCTGTAAGCCAACAAACTGCAGGTATAAACAATTTTTAACATACGTATAACACAAATCACTTTTTCACCCCACAAAGAATGAAATAATCAAAGTTATGCATCTTGTATATTATTCAAACACAGCTATTTATGATAAACCAATTTTCAATTAAAGTGTAATACTTTATACCAAAATAGTAACTAAAAGCCCTTGTTAGATATAACTTAGAGGCATTTTTAATTGAAGTTAGTCTCATAAACATGCAAAAGCCCAGTTAATGAGGTAAAGAGTACAGCTGATATATAATACACTCCTACAGCAGTGCTTACTTTTAATTACCTGGTGTTAACCATAAGCCTAAAGTCTTAAACATTCAATTTATTTAATCACATATTTTGTTGACAATATTGTAAGTGTAAGCAGCAAGTATTCCCTTAATAGCTTTAAAGTATTCAGTTTCTAAATAAAGTTAGATACTTGATCCCAATAAATGCACCTGAAAGTGGAAATTATGTAATTCTGATGCTTTTAGAAATGTTTGGTTGTTGTTATTATAGAAAGAGATAACACAAAGCCAAATAGCTTCCATTTAACTTCAATGCCTATCATGTGAGGGCAAACACTGTTGCCAATTAAATCAAGTTCTCTTGTGCTAGGCATGGCTTATTCAATGTTCTTGGAGGTAGCTGGTGTCACATCATTATAAGGGTGACTGCCAGTGTTAACTATACACTAAAAAATAGAAGCAACAGCCACCTGAGCCCACAATCCAAAACTGTGTACTTAAATCATGGCAGCTTATATCAGATGAAGATTATTGACTTTAGGGGGAATAGATATGACCTCTGAGTGTGTGTGCACGTTGGGGATGGAGGGGGTAATTTGTGTATTTATTACTCTTGGCAGAAATCTATAAGCCTATTGTTTAAAAAATATCCCTGGCTACCCATTTCCTACCAACTTATTTGGGGTGGTGTTGGTGTATGGAAGGAGAAATAATGATGACTTTACAACTGTTCATAAAAGAAAGAACTGACAAGATTTACATCACACATACAATCAGTACTAACAGGAGCAAAATAAAAGATACTATTTTAAAAAATGATTCTGCTTTTTTTGTAATTAAAATTCATGACACCCACCTTACCTTAGGAACCAGCAATTTTAGTCCTAAGTATTTACCCAGGAAAACTGATAATCACAAAAAGACATACAATAATGTTCATAGGGTCTTTATTTATGATATTCAAAAACCAGAAATAACCCACACACACCTCAAACAGGAAAACAGGTAAGTAAACAGTGGCATGCATACACAGGAGAATACTTATCAATAAAAATAAGCTCTGATGAACACAAAAACATGAATAAATCTCAACAACCTCAAGATGAAAGAAGCTTTATACCAAAAAAAAAAGCTTCCTTTTGCATTAAGCCCTGGAACAGACTAAACTAATCAAAAATCGGGAGGAAAAAACAAAACAGAAAAAATAACCACCTCTGGAGGTTGCGGGCAGAGGTTGGCTGGGAAGTAGCATAAGGGAAATTTCAAGGGTGATTTTTTTAAAAGAAATATATCTTATTATAGTTTTGGTAAAAGTACATACAGGAAAAAAAGTTGCCATTCAAAAATTTCTAAACATAATGTTTAAGGGATGCTTTTATCTTGATGAGGTTTTGAATTACAGAGATATATAAATTGGTTTGAACTATTAAATGGTACACTGTAAGAGTTGTTGTGTCTTCATGTATGTTTTACAAAAAAAAACAAAACTGTAGATTCTCTAGTGAGAGATCCTTACATGCTCAAGTGATTATAGATGAAGTGCACTGATGTCTTCAAGTTTGAAACAGATTTTAAAAAAATAGGACTGATTGATAAATATAGAAGACTGATGGATAAAAAATGTTATATGATAAAGGAAATATAGTATAGGGTTAATTAGAAAATTCTAGTGATGGAAACAAGGGTGTTCACTGTGCAATTATCTCTGTAAGTTTAACATTCTCGTAATAAAATGAAGCAATGGTAATACAACAAGAAAAAATTACTATAGATGTTTTATAAAATACATAATCCCTTTTTGTACACACTGATGATGTGCTTAATAAAAGGCAACAAAAAAACTTGATCTCATTTATCTAACATAGTTTAGTGGCATTGTTGTGTTGTTACGTGCCGTGGAGTCGGAACCGACTCATAGCGACCCTGTACAGGGTTTCCGAGGGTGTAAATCTTTACGGGAGTAGAAAGCCTCATCTTTAATACCGGTTTAAACCATGAAAAATCCCTATCCTTTCATTCAGTCCATTAATATTTGTAGCCAAGATGGTAACATACATCCTCAGGAATTATATATCTGTATCATGTATGTTGATGTTGTTAAGTGCTGTTGAGTCAGTTCCAACTCATAGGGAGTTTCCAAGGGCAGCTGGTGGATCTGAACTGTCAACCTGGTGGTTCACAGTCATATATAGGTTCCCATACACATGTATTTGCATTCACCACAGTATTTCTCATATATGTCTGAGCACGCGCTTCTGGTTCTTAAGCATGCTATATCATTTCATAACATCAAACCACTGTACAGGCTATTCCTGTTCCAAGATAACTTCCTAGCACTGCTTTCCAGAAAACTCCCATTCATCTTTTATAAGGTAAGCTTCCCCAAGAACCCCAAATCACAATTATTAATGCACTATTCCTTGTGCTCCCAGATCTTTCTATGTAATATAAAGTTATAAATTATAACAGCTACTAAAGTTTATTAAATAATAGCAATATGACAAGAGTTATAAGTTACTCATAATTCTCAAAACAATTCTAAGGTATATATAATTTCCATTTTAAAATAATAAAACTATCTCACAGAGGTGAGGTAACTCGCCAAAATGACCAAACTATCATTTAAATGGAGATTTTTCTGAATATAAAGACTCTAATGCTTTCCTCTTACTGACTTTTTTTTTTAATGGCACTCAAGCTCAGAGTCTTAAAGCACTGGACAGCGAAGTTGGATTGAACCATGAAGTCAGCGGTTCAATCTCACCAGCCACTCCTTGGAAATCCTATACAGGGTGGATATAGGTTAAGAACCGACTCGATGGTACTTAACAACAACAACAACAACAATAACAACAATAGGTTCAAGCTCACCAGCCACTCCTTGGATACCCTATACAGGGTCGCTATGAGTCAGAACTGACTCAACAGCACTTAACAACAAGATAAGCACTGGACTAAAAGGTCAATTTGAACCATAAGGTTGGCAGTTCAAACTCAGCAGCCATTCCTCAGAAATCCTATACAGGGTTGCTATGAGTAGAAACTGACTGGATGGCACTTGACAACAATAACAATGATCCACATAAGATATAACTTGCTAATTTAAATACACAAATAAATGGTTCTGTATCTTCACAGAGTTGTGCAACCATCACAGTCATTGTGGTCTATCACCACTGAGTTAATTCCACATCACAGTGACCTTATAAGGAAAGAAAACGGTCCCCATAGTGTTCTCAAGAATAATCTTGGAATTTTTATTTTTTGCTTAATAAAGGTTTCTTTAGTTTAGTTCTAGCAATATTTTTGGACCTACCCTCATATTTTACAAACAAAAAGCTTCATTTTTTTAACCCCAGATATGTAATTATTAAATTATACAGCAATAAGGAGTCGTGGTTTGAACTACCAAAAGTTGGCAGTAGAAATCCACCAGCTACCAGCAAAAGAAAAGATGTAGCTGTTTGCTTCTATAAAGATTACAGTCTGAGAAACCCTATGGAGGCAATTATGCTGTGTCCTACAGGGTCACTCTGAGTTGGAATGAACTCGGCGGCAATGGGTTTGGGCTTGGGTTTAGCAAAATAAGTCTCCAAATTCATTAACTAATTCAAATTAATTTTGAGGAATTCTCGTAATATTAATCAGCTATGAATCAGGATGCGAACCGCAAGGTCAGCAGTTCGAAGCTACCAGCTGCTCGCGGGAGAAAGATGAAGCGTTCTGCTCCCGTAAAGATGAACAGCCTTGGAAACCCTGTGCAGGGTCGCTATGAGTCGGAACCGACTCCGCAGCATATAACAACAACAATAGGCATATCACAACAAATGGAATTCAAAGTCACTATTGTGAATTTTAAGGACATTAAGCAGTAGGCAAATTTGCGGATATTTTAATCCCCTTTACCAACTGTTGTCTTCATTATTACAAAGTTTGAATATAGAAAACTAAAATCTTCAACCTATCATGTTTGTAATGTTGACTGGAACTGGGAATATTTACTAATAAACATTTAAGTGTGGCATGGTAGGATAAACACTGGACCACTAGATCAGTTTGAACCGTAAACCCACCAGACACTCTTCAGAAATACTATACAGGATCACTATGAATTGGAAAAGACTCAATGGCACTTAACTGTTTTTAAAAAAATATAGGAATTTAAGTTTACCCACTTTCCTTGAGCACAATCATGCAAGCAATGAGCATTTCCATCACATATTCAAACAATGCTTAAGAAAACGCAGCATTCAATCAACTGAAATTTGAGAGACTATATGTGAGGAATGTGCAAGGGATATTTGTGGCTTATTTCTTAGGCTTAAATTTATACTTAGGAACCACATTAAAATCCTTTCTAATATTTTAGAAATAAGTGTCTGATCTAAAAAAAATTATCTGTGATAAATTTTAACAAAACAACTTCAAAATTTTAGTGTAGACAATTTGGATGATATATAACCAGTTACACAAGCTCATTTTGCAAAATATACATTCAAAACTTA
Source organism: Chrysochloris asiatica (assembly GCF_000296735.1). Lineage (NCBI taxonomy): Eukaryota > Metazoa > Chordata > Mammalia > Afrosoricida > Chrysochloridae > Chrysochloris > Chrysochloris asiatica. The sequence continues at coordinate 6,260,784 of NW_006408673.1, forward strand.
ATATTAAGATTAAAGTTTGCCTTTAGTATTTTTCCTTTACATACATACTAATTTTATTGAGTGTTTACTACTTGTGAGGCAGTATACTAAATACATAAATTATTTCATTGAATATTGACAACAACCCATGATGTAAGTGATACATGTTGTTATGATCATTTTACACATGAGAAAGAAGAAATAAATATTGTTGATTCTTTTCCTTTACAAGGAGGAAGTCTATTTTGAAAGTTTCCATTTATTTTAATAACAATAGACAAATAGCAACAATCTTTCAAATAACTAAAGCTCAAAGCTTCTATTTCAAAATTATATCAGTTTCTAATACATTCATTATAAACCTTCACAGAAATGTTATTTTATTTAACATGCTAACAGTACACTAAAGAAGAAAAGAGAATTTTAAGTCTAGCAGTTTAGTCCCTGAGGATCTACTTGAAAAGCCAGACCAGCCCTTGAACTTTATCAAGATAAATCCTTGGCATCCACTAATCACCAGAGAGGATCTTCAAATTAGATAAGAGCAAGAATTTTGGCATGGGAATGAACACAAACACCTTGCTGTTTACAAAGGCCCACAACCTGGCAGCCTTTCAGCAAGGTTTCACTCATGTAGCTGTTACTCTAAACTTTCCAGCTATAGCTTGGAAGTTGATAAATCTTAAGATATGAGGAGAGTTGTGATTTCTGACATAGCATTCCTGAGATAAACACATGATCTGAGGGATGCTTTGAAATTCCCAAAGATATTCCCCTGGTCTATGGTTGCATGAAAATAGTGTCTCTTGCTTAAAAACAAAAAAAAAGTAAAGGCGGAAGGAGAAAACTCACAGACCAGTTTCTAGCCATCAAATAGTATGTTAAATGCATACCAGGCAAGTAAGTTCCATAGAATAGCCTGAAAAATGCTATAACCAACATTCTCTTTTAGCTTTCTAGTTCTATAAATCTTTAAAATTTTTATTATTCAACCATGATTCCTAACTAAGTTACAATTCTGATCATATATTAAAATTTTCTACTATTAAAAATAACAAATGCCAAAGAATATTAAATTTTGGTCATTTATAAGAAAATAATTTTCAACTATTCTAATAAAAGACATTAAAAATTAAAATACATATTCTCACTTAACTATTTCTTTTTCTGATACTCAGTACAGGATTCACACAACAAACCCAAAGTAAAAAACTGAGAATCTAAAAAAATGAAATAGAGTAACTTGTGCAACACTTGCCAATCTCATCATTAAAACTGCGCTCATTAAGAGTTTTCAATGACTGATTGCTCAAAGGTGGACCACTAAGTCTTTCTTCCAAGGAGACTCTGGGTGGACTCAAACCTCCAACCTTTAGTTTATCAGCCTAGCACTTTCACCATTTACACCACCAGGGTCTCCACTCAAAATATAACTATTCTTAGTAACAATTTGACATAAATACTTTTTGAGAAATATGTGAAAATATATGTATCTTGAAAAAACCTGATCATAAATTTCAAGCTATTTTGTATACTGCTTTTTAAACATATATTCAATATTATTTCACATCACTACATATTGTTTTTGTTTCTTTTTTAATGTCTTCATAGTATTTGCTTTATCAATAGAAAATAACAAATGTAAGCAATTAGATTGGCAATTATGAATAAATCAATTTTTTGCTACAACAAAGCAACATGCTGTGAAAGACTACATAGAACAGAAGAAAAAAAAGGCTATGATTAATTATTAGGTCCACTATTTATGTGCATTATGCCTTAAATGATTTAATTTACCTGTGTCTCTGTTTCTTCATCTCTGGAATAATCATTTAGAATAGCTCTTCACAGAATAAAAGCTTAATATGTATTCGTTTAATTATTAAATTCTTCAGGGGGAAAAAAACATTTTACATTTGTATTTTACTTTAGGTAAACTTTTAGACAGGGAATAACTAAATTTATATATCTAAAATTATAATCCATATCACCAATTTGACCTCCAACAGATACAAAAATACTTTCATTATTAACTGTGTAAAAAAATGTTCTACTCATGAAATTGAGGTATGATCTTCTTTTAAATTAATGTTAATTTAATAAGAGAACATCATCTCATGGTTATTTAATATGCACTTCCTTTATTATTAATGATATAGATAATCTTTACATATTTGCATATTAGCAGTATGTCATCTTATGGAAACACACTGCTCCAGTCATTTCTCAATTTTCCTATATGAGTCATTTTGCTCATTTGATATCACAAAATGCAAACACTGAGAATATAATCCTTTCATCTGTAATATGAATTCCAAGTATTTAGTGCCTATCCATAAGGAGTCATGGTGTAGTGCTGTAAGATAAGTAACTGTCTGCTGTATGGCTAATCATAAGGACTGCGGTTGAAGCCCATTATCCATTCCTTGGAAACCCTATACAGGGTCACTAATAGTCAAAACTAACATGATGGCACATAACAACAACAATATCAGTTCACTCAGGGTTGCCATGTGTCAGGAGCTGACTCAACATCACCTAACAACAAGTCACACACATATACACAACAGAAAGCAGACATGAGTAAATCTCGTTCTGGATAACAATTCATTTATCATTCAGAGGGATTTTTGTTCATACTAAGTGCTACTGACTGGAGTCCTGGTGTGGAACTATAGGATAAGCAATGGACTGCAAGGTCAATTTGAACTGCAAGGTGAGTTCAAACTCACCAGCCAATCCTCAAAACACAATACAGGGTTACTATGCATCCGACCACCACTCATCTGTCAGTTTGTCATACTGTGGTGGCTTGTAAGTTACTATGATTCTGAAAGTTATGCCACCAGTAATACCAGCAGGGTCACTCATGGTAGACAGGTTTCAGATGAGCTTCCAGACGAAGACAGACTAGGTAGAAAGAGTGATGAACTGCTTCCGAATATTTAATCACTGAAAACCTTACGAATATCAGAGAAACACTGTCAGACATAGTGCCAGAAAATGAGCCCTCAGGTTGGAAGACACTCAAAATGTGACTGGGTAAGAGCTGCTTCCTCAAAGTATAGATGATCGTGATGACGCGAATGGAGTAAAGTCCATGGGCGAAAAGCCCTTGGGACCTTCATTTACTGATGGGACACAACCCAAAATGAAGAGAAAGAGCTGTAAAAATCCACTGAAAATTGGAACATGGAATGTACAAAGTATGAATCTGGGAAAATTGGAAGTTGTCAAAAATTAAATGGAAAGCATAAACATC
>NW_006408673.1:6268086-6269845 GCF_000296735.1 Chrysochloris asiatica
CCTCTGTGGCTATGTCACTGACTCTGGGCCCAAGAGTCCCCAGGTCTTGCCACACTGCTGGCCAACCAGGTCTCCACCTGGGTTCACAGGAGTCTGTTGAATGTGGTAGGACTTAGCTCACAGCTTCATATTGTGTTTCCCTCACTTCCCCTTATCGGTGATCAACGTGGTCACCTGTCAGTGTGCATGTGTTCTCGTGCATTCTCCTTTCAATTTGCTCTCTTGTTCAGCCTTTTAGCCAAGTGACCCTCAGACTTTGCCCTACTAGGGCAAATGTTATAAAGCTTCTTTTAGCCTGTCTGTAAATGCCCAAAGGACACATTCTGCAAGCCAGTCTCCTGCAATAGGAACAAGGTACTTGCAACTTCATTGCTGTTTTTCCCTCACTTCCCCTTATAGGTGACGAACGTGGTCACCAATCAGAGCATGTATTCCCACTGAGTCTTAGTCTTGGAAGGGGGTTTGCTCTGAGGGGACCCAACCACTTGCCTTGATGTCTTCATAGTACTTTTAATATTTTTATTGAACACCATAAATCAAATCCAATGATTCTTCTATGGTCTTCCTTATTCATTGTCCAACTTGGTACAAATTCCTCTAGAGTACAATTAACTATTCTGAATACCCATTCATAGCAATGTTATCCATAGTTTGTCATGATCTACACAGTCAAAATCCTTTGGACAGTCAACAAATCAAAAAAAAAAATCATCTTTCCAGGATTCTCTGCTTTCAGGCAAAATCCATCTAATATCAGCAATAATATCTCTACTTTCTATATTTTCTTCTGACTCCAATTTAAGTTTCTGATAGTTCCCTGTCAATGTACTGTTTCAGCCATTTTGTAACAACACATGCAAGACTATACTTACATGTGATATTAATGATATTATTTCAATGATTTCCATATACCTTGGGTCACCTCTCTTTGGAATTGCCACAAATACGGATCTTTTCCAATCAGTTGGCTAGGTAGCTGCCTTCCAAATTTCTTCACAGAGATGTGTGAATGCCTCAAGTGCTCCATCAGTTTGTTGCAAGATTTCAATTTATATCCCATCGATATCTAGAGTCTTGTTTTCTGCCTATGCGTTCAATGCAGCTTGGATTACTTCCTTTAAGTACCAACAGTTCTTAATCATACGCTACCTCTTGAAATGGTTGAACATCAACCATTTCTTTTTGGTACAGTGACTCTGTGTATACTTTCCATCTTCTTTTGATACCTAATGCATCATTTAATATTTTACTTGTAGAAGCCTTCAATATTGTAAGTCAAGGCTTGCATTCTTCCTTCCCTTCTATCAGCACGTAAGAAATCTTAAGTGTGTTCTTCCCTTTTGGTTTTCTAACTCCAGATATATGCACATTTCATTACAATACTAGACTGTCTTCTTCAACAGTCCTTTGAAATTTTCTGTTCAGTTCTTTCATGTCCTCTTTTCTTTCATTCACTGTAGCATCTATACGCTGGAAACTAAGTCTTAGTGTCTCGTCTGACATCTGTTTTTATCTTTTCATTCTTTCTTAGCTTTTTAATAACCTTTTGCTTTCTTCCTGTATGATGTGCTTGACGTCATCAAACAGCTCTTCTGGTCTTCAATCATTAGGGTTTAGTGCATCAAATCTATTCTTGAGATAGGCTCTAAATTCAGGAGAGATAGGTTTCAGGTTTTATTTTGGCTTCATGAACTTGTTTTAAATTTCTTCAGTTTCAGGCTGGACTTGAATATGAGCAATTGACAATCTGTTCCATAGT
>NW_006408673.1:6269945-6279292 GCF_000296735.1 Chrysochloris asiatica
GGAATCTACTCGATGGCACTTAACAACAACAACAACAGTGAAGCCCAGTTAATACCACTATTATTCAAATGTACACACCAACCACTAAAGCCAGTGAGGATGAAATAGAAGAATTCTGCCAACTTCTTCAATCTGAAATTGATCAAACATGCAATCGAGATGTATTGATCATTACTGGTGATTGGAATACAAAGGTTGGGAACAACAATAGTGAGATTGGCCCAGGATTGGGCAGTGTTTCATTCTGCTGTGCATAGGGTCGCTATGAGTCGGTACTGACTCGATGGCACCTAACATTAACAACATGCATTGGAACCAACTGGACAGCACTTAACAACAATAACAACAATAGGGAAATTTACACTAAAGTGACAGGTCATTTGTTCATATTCACTAAAAACTGACAGAACGAGGACTAAATAGCAATTTTGACTAATTTCCAGAGCCAGCATTTTAATTCAGATGCTATGTTGTTAGGTTCTTGAATCTGTATTTGAAATCATCTTCAGCAAAATTTTACTTTCATAGGATAATAATTAGGTTGCTGTTGTTAAGTACTGTCGAGTCAGTTCCGACACATAGAGACCCTGTATAGGGTTTCTGAAGAGCTGCTGAGTCTGGAAAAGCTGATTTTATGGTAAAAGGAAACAACACTAACAAACACTTTTCCTGATTTTAAGCCACAAAGTATCTCTTGGTTCTGTTTAAAGAACTGACTGTTGGTTCATATACAGGTTTATGTATGATGACAACTAAGTTATCTGGAATTTACAGTCTTCACAATTTATTATGTGCTGTGGATTAATGCGATGAACTGTAAAGTCGGCTTGAACTGCAAGGTCGGCAGTTCAAGCTCACCAGCTGCTCAAAGTAAACCCTATACTGGGTTGCTATGGGTCAGAACTGACTCGATGGCACTTAACAACAACAATTCATAATTTATTATGAACCATTCAGTAAAATATCTTTTAACAATCAATAAAACATAGGTAAGCATCTTTATGATATCCTCTGCTTTTAACCAAGATTCATCTGATATAAACAATATCACTTGTTCCACATCTGCTGAATCAAGCTGGAATTATAGTAAGTTCCCTATCAATATACTGGTACAATGTTTTTTTTGCATTATCTTCAGCAAAACTTTACTTGAATGTAATACTAATACTCATGATATTGCTCAATAATTTCTATATTCTATTGGATTATCTTTCTTTGAAATAGGCACAAATAAGGATCTTTTCCAGTAAATTGGCTAAAGAGAAGTCTTCCAAATTTCTTAGCATAGACTAGTGAGTGCATCAGTTTGCTGAAATATTTGAATTGGTATCCTGCTAATGCCTAGAACTTTGTTTTCACCTTCAGTGTAGCCTGGACTTCTTCCTTCAAAACCATAGTTTCTTCAGAGATGCCTGAGATGGAGACAGTGATAATGACGTGGAGTGATGAAGCGACTGGGGACTTTGGACCCAGAGAGGGAAAGGGACTGTGGCCCGAAAACTGGGGGGAGAAGGAGGAAGTGTAGGGGGCGGGTTTCTGGGATATACCCTTTGGGTGGTAGATGATGCATGGAGGGAATTGGAACCATGGCAGTGAAATGATATATGATGGAATGAATGTAAAACTGAAGTTCCCCCATGTAAACTATCATATAATTCACAATAAAACATTAAAAAAACAACAACAACATAGTTTCTTAATCAGGTACTATTACCTAAATGGTTGAACACTGACCAATTCTTTTTGGTACAGTGACTCTTTGTATGACATCCATCTTCTTTTGATACGTCCTGTGTCATCTAATATTTTGCCCACAGAATCCTTCAATAGTGAAATTCAAGGCTTGAATTTTTTCTCCAGCTCTCGCAGCTTGAGAATATTAAGTGTGTTCTTCCTTTTTGGTTTTCTAATGCTAAGCCTTTGCACATTTAATTACAACATTTACTTTGTCTTCTTGAGCCTGCCCTTTGAAATCTTCATTTCAGTTCTTTTACTTCAGCATTTCTTCCTTTTGCTTTAACTATCATACATTCAAGAGCAAGTTTTTGACATTCATTGTGGTCTTTTTTCTCTTTTTGATCTTTTTAATGACCTTGTAATTTCTTCGTGCATGATGTCCTTGATAACATTCCACAACTCATATTATCTTAGTCATTAATGTTCAAATTGTTAAATCTATTCTTGATATGGGCTCTAGATTATGGAGGGAAATACTCAAGGTCGTACTTCTGTCCTTGTGTACTTATTTTAATTTTCTTCAGCTTCCTGCTGAACTTGCATATGCTGGTGTGTTCTGCAGTCAGCTAATGGTCATGTTCTGAAAGATGACAGTGAGGTTCTCCATTATCTCTCAGCACAGATGCAGCCGATTTGATGCCTCTATACTACATCCAAGGCACACATGTATAGTCACTGTTTATGTTGTTTTTAAAATGGCATTTGCAAAAGTGTTTGCTGGTCTTGAAAAAAGTCTATCATGTGATTGCTGGTGTTATTTCTATCACCAAGACTATAATTCCCAACTACTGATCCTTCCTCTTTGTTTCTAATTTTTGCATTCAATCACTAGTAATCAGTGCATCTTGGCTACTTGTCTGATCAATTTCAGAAGGAAGAATTTGGTACAGTTCTTTAATTTCATCATTATGGGCGTAAGTGGTTGGTGGTTAATTTGACTAGTTGACTTCCTTGTAAGTTTATGGATATTATCCTATCACAAACAGCAATGTAATTCAAGACAGACCTTGGTTTGCAATGTTCTTTTGACTACGAATGCAAAGTCATTCCTCTTCAATTTGACATCCTGGCATAATAAACCAAATGAGTGTTAGATTAAATCTTTATTTCTGGTCATAGTAGACAACATGATCATCTGATTCAAACTGGGCAACATCATCTCAGCTCACTAATGCCTAAGTACTTACTATTTTCGTAGATAATACTTTGTACATTGAATGCTAGGATTCTTAATGGATGTTTCAGCTATTTTTTTTTAAATCAATTTCAGTCATGCCACATGAGCAAATGAAGAACCCAGAATCTTTACTTCTTACACACCATTAAGGTCAACTCTAATTTGAAGAGGCAATTTTGTCTTCTAACTTGGGGGCTCATCTTCTGGCGCTAGATCAGTCAGTGTTCTGCTGTTATTCATATTGTTTTCTTTGGTCAATTTTTTTAGTAGATCACCAGGTCTAATTTGCTAATCTGTCTTAGTCCCGAAGTGCCGTTAAAACCTGTCTAGCCCGAATGACTTTCTTAGTCATCTAGTGCTGTAGTAACAAAAATACTACAAGAAGATGGCTTTAACAAACAGAAATCTATTCTCTCACAGTTTAAGAGACTAAAGTCCAAATTCAGAACACTGGCTCTGGAGAAAGATCTTTAAGCATCTATAGATACAACATTCCTTAGAGAACCCACGTGTCTTGGCATCAATCTGTCTTTCACTGGATCTAGGAGCTTCGCAGTTTAGGGATAACAGGTCCAAAGGACACACTCCACTCCTGTCTCTTCTTTTATGGTGGTATTAGGTCCCTCTGATATTTACTCACTTCTCTCTTCTTTTATCTCTGTAAAGGATATTGCAGTCCAGACTCCAAGGAAACTCCCCTTACATGAGATGAGAGCTGTGGCTAGATTAAGGGTATTGCAAACCATCTGTAATCGTCTCATTGGCTTATCACATTATAAGAAATCTGGGGGAACATCACAGAACTGCCACATTATATCATGACATTACTACCATGGCCTAGCCAAGCTGACACATAGTTTTGGGGAAGGACACAATTCAATCCATGCCAGGAAGTCTGCTAGAATTTGAAATACCAGAGGCATATCATCCAGCATCAAAGCAATGGGCAAGCTACCATAATACAAGAAACGGACAAGATTAGTCAAAAAAATTATTTGTCAAAAAGATATATACAATCAATTTTAATAAAAATCTTATGCATTTCAGAAAGCTTAAGCATACATAATGAAATTTTTCAGCTAAGGTAACAACACTTTTTAGGACAGCCGAATGGACCAAGTAAGGAATCTGTAGTCAGCTTTCTCAAGCATTCAGGGATCTGAACACCATCTTTAATTTCTGAATCTATTGAAACCCATAGTTCCCCAGTTTATTCAAAAAGACTAGCATAGTATTGGCAGCAAGGGAGTCAAAGATAACAACCATTTTGTAACTGCAGAATATTTCCAAGTTATAATCAAAGAGAGCATAATATTTAACATACAACTGATAAACTTGATACAAAAAAATATTTTTAATACATATCCTACTGATATTCAATAAATAAAATTTTGAATGATATACAAAGCATATAAAAATATGCTTTTAACTTTTATAAACTAGATCTAAACATTGCTTGCAGATGCTATATTGAATTTCTGTTTAAATTTAATTTTTATCATTCAGAAATGCAGTCCTGGTGTGGTGCTTTTGGTTAATGTGCTGGACCACATGGTCAGTTTGAACTGCAAGGTGCAGTTTGAACTTACCGGTTGCTCCTCAAAAACCTTATGCTAGGTTGCTGTAAGTTGTAACCGACACAAAACACTTCACAACAACAAAAAACAAACAAGTAATATAAATAAATTAAAACTAAAAAACTATTTGTAGTACCTGTCAAAAGATCTGAACTGCACAGGTTGTTCAACAGTCAGATCACCAAGAGCTCCAAGACAGGCTGGTGGCAGAAGTGCAGCATCTACTGTTACTCCATCTGCTGGGATGTTGACCAAGCTTCGGAGAATGTCCTTCACGTTGACATTTTTTGAAACTGGAACTGAAGGTACAATCTTGTTATCCAACTCATTTGTTCCATCATTTTTGGTTTCCTGAGATTTATTGACTTCTAAAGAAAGTGTGGATAGCACCTCACTAACTGCATCAGGACCTGCACTGACAGTTGGAAGTGCTACATGAGGAGCTACATCCACATTGCTTCCTACTCCAGTAGTTGTTTCTTCCCCAATGCCTGAGTCTCTCCTGCGTGCAGATGTTATATTTTCTGAGTCTTCCACTGATGTCAGAGTTACAGGGCTGAATGTTGCTGGCGTATTTTGTACATCTTACCCAGAAACAAAAGAAAAGAAAGAATTAAAATACTTAGAATCAATTTTAAAAGATGCATTCAGTTTTAGTTGTTTCCTTATTCCATCAATTATTTCAAATTACGGAATATATGAGGTTTTCTGCTCCCATAAAGATTTACAGCCTCAGAAGCCCTGTACAGGGTTCTATGAATTGGAACTGACTCCACGGCACATCATCACCACCACTACCATACTCTATAAACACAATCAACAACTTCTCTGCTATACCAATCAGAATCATTTAAAACATATATTTTAAGAAAATTTACAACTTTTCCCATCTGAGATATTTCAAGAAGAATCCATGATAAGGATAAATTTGTGTATAATTTAGGTTCAAACCCACCAGATGTTCCTTGGAAACTCTATACAGGGTTGCTATGAGTTGGAACTTCTCATAGCATTGTTGCTAACAACAACAGAACACATCATACATCAGAAAAACACTGATTTTATCATTATTACTGATATTAAAACATCATAGAAAACCTTCCAAATTAGTCATATGAATAGGTAGGAATAAAAAGGTTAAAATTCATAACCTACAAATAAAGTTCAAAATCTCTAGGATAAAGTACAAGGCTCTTAAGTAACATGTGCCAACGAAAATACAGGGTTACTTGTGTGAAGATGTAAGATATGCACTGGACTGCTAACCACATGGCCCACGATTCAAACCCATCAGTCGCTGCTTAGAAAAACTATACAAGGTTTCTGTGAGTTTGAACCAACTTGAAAGCTCTTAAAAACACTAGTATATAAACTTAATCAAGGCAGGGAGTTTGTCATTTACCAATGCATCTCCAGCATGTACAAAATGCCTGACAAGCTGTTGATGTTGTTGTTAAGTGCAGTGGAGTAGGTTCCATAGGGTTTCTGAGGTGGTAAACCTTTGTGGGAGCGGAAAGCATCACAATTCTCCCGTGGAGCAGTTGGTAGGCTTGAACTGCCAACCTTGATGGTCGCAGTCCAATGCTTATTTAATAAAAAGCTACCACACTCCCTGGCAACCTGTAGTCACCAATAAAATATTTAACATGTGATTATTCTCAAACTTTATCTCTGTTAATCAAGACATCACACATTATGAACCAGCAACACCAAATTACTTGCAATTTGCTAAACACAATACAATGATTCTTTACACACTTCCATTTCTCTGGATAATAATCCCAAACCCTTTACTTCAAATATGCCTTTCTCAAATCCACGTCACATCCTCTTTTCTCTGTTCTGCTTCATTTCCTCCTGTTAGGTTTACAACCCGTAGTTCCAATGAAAATGCTCTCATAAAGATCAAATTTCCAATTTGTAAAGTCCTGTGGTCAAGTCTCAGTCATTATAGCATTTGACAAAACACCAACATTTGATTATTACCTCCAACTTGATAATGTTTTCTTCACTTAGCTTCTAGGACCCATACTCTTGGATTTCTCTTAATATCACACTAGTTGTTGCTTCTTAATACCCTTGATTTCTTGAATTAGAGTAATTTAGGGCTCCTCAGACTTTGGTCCTTTTATCTTTTCTGAAGTGATAATTTACTCTCTTCATGATATCACTCACTCAAAGTTTTAAAACCACTATGCAGAAAAAAACCCTAAAACCTAAAAGTTGTATATAACTTTTATACACAACTACCTACTTGACATCTTTTTTTATATGTCTGCAAGACATCACAAATGCAACATATATAAAACTTAATTTATTTTTCCCAAAAACTTGTTTCCTTTCAATCTTCTGCATTGCTAAAGATAAAAAACCTTGTAATTATTCTTTACTTCCTTCTCTCTTATACATAACCTACAAATAATGTTCAAAAATTCTATCATCTCCACTTTCAAAATATTCCAGAATCTGACTGCTTCTCACCATCTCAAAGGTGACAACACTACTCCATTTCACAACCTCGTTTGTTGTTGTTGTTGTTGTCAAGTGCCATCAAAGTCAAGTCTGACTCATAGAGACCCTGTATGGGTTCCCAAGGAATGGGAGGTAAGACTGAAATGCCAAATTTGCGTTTAGCAGTCCAGTGCTATCTTACACAGTGCCACACCAGGATTCTTGCCTACATTACTACAGGTTTCTCCAAACTAGTAGTTATGAACAGTTACTTTAAAGAATCTATTGAACCATGCTTCCTAGTATTTACCCCCTTGCAAAATCCTCCAATCAAATCTGGGACTGGCATACTTGAACCAAAAGAATGTTTATTAATAAGTAGCACAGTGCCAATTCTGGGCCCAAGTTTTAAGAAGGTCTAGCATCTTTTTGACCTTGGAATTTCAGAGCTGCTCTTTAAAAAAATTCTTGCTACATTTCTGGACAGAACACGAAAATATAATATGCAGATAGAGCTACGTAGAGAGAAAGAAATTCCCAGAATTGGTGAAGCAAAGCCTAGAAATCCAGATAATAACAAGAGTCATAGTCTCAGACATACTTCAAATAAACCACTTCAGTAATTCAGCCCCAGCTACTGAAGCCATCCTAGCAGAGATAATAAGACATATGAGTTAAGGAGCCACCTTAAATGTTTAACATCAACAAACATCTGAAACACAGGTGAATCATCCCCACTGTGCCCTGTCCATATATAACTAACAGAATTATGCTTATGGTTGTTTAGCCATTAAGTTTGCAGGTAGTTTGTTACGCAGCAACAAATAAACCAAACACTAAATTTCCTTATACTCACATCTATCATCAGCACACAACCCAGAGTGCTATTTTTAAAAAATAAGTTAGATGACATGTCCGTACACAAGACACCATAATGGATCCTCAATTCCCTTAGAGTAAACACACCCCACTTCTCCTAGTCATTCTACATAATTTTATCCTCTTCTATATGTTTGGGTTTTCTTTTCTAAGCAATCAATTTCCAAAATACTATAAAAGTTATTTAATGTATTAATTGCTATTGTCTATAATCTCTTATTAGAATGTAAACTCTATGAGGGCAGATATATATTCTGTTTTTATTGATAAAGATACCAAATTACCTAGTGGTACTGAATAGTTATTGAATAAAAGAATCCCCTCAACTGAGTGACATTTATTTCTGTAACTAACTACATCAATAATCAAAATAGCTGCTTTTTAAACTATACTTCTATAGCTGGCAGCTACTTATAAAACTCAAATAATTTCAGTTCTCTGCTGTCACGTCTCTCTTAACAACTTGAGTTACTTATTCGTCATAGCAAATGCTTCGGTAAACAAAATATGTTAAGGCTTTTTTTAAATAAAAGTAAAGCATTTTTATATATTTTCAGTAGATGGCTCAATTTTAAGAAAATAAAAGAAATTTTAACAAAATTTACAGAAAAGAAATTACTTCTCACTTCAAATTAAGTACGAGACTTCAAAAAAATGTAAATGCTCAGTCATTAATTTTTTAAAAAAATGTATATTCGTATTTCATACCTACATAGATCTAAATTCCAGATCATTATTCTTAACATCATGTGTAGCTAATGTTTTACCTCAAATTTCAATGCTAGTGAATAAAATACAGAAACTTACCAGGGATTGATACACTCCCATTTTCACTGCCAGTTTCCTTCAGTGACTGGCTACGCCTTTCATTCTGGGGTTCAAGGATGTCTCTATACTTCGAAACCATAAGAACAGAGATAAAGTACACAACTGCCAATGCCAAGAATTGAGCTTGTTTGCTATCCTCCTGGGAAGAAGATAAAGTACTTGATAAGGGCACTCTACATAAAACAGTTTAATTTTAATTTACATGTCAATACTAAAATACAACAGCTATTTGCAAATTAATCAATATATACAGAAAAAATAATATATACAGAAAAAATAATAAATTGATACGAGTGAATACGAAACAAATAAGCATGAGAAAATGACTTTAAATGAACATTGGATACCATGTAAAGAAAGAGGCTGGATGATTTAAAATAAATAACCAACTCTGAAAAGGTATGTCCTAATTTGTTTCAAAAAGGTTAACTAATAATCACTGTATGAGTAATTCACTGTTTTTCATTCTAATCACAAATTAAGTATGTAAAAATTACAACAACAATAGTTTTGCTAAAAGACCAACATCCAAGAGAAATAAATGTGAGATGATCAGATCCACAACAGGAGGACAAAGGATTTCTCAAGAGTATTTTTAGTATACACAACCAATTGTCTAGGTTCACAAATACAGTGAGGGCCAGAGAGAACGGAATGAACTCTAACTGACCTTTAGAACCTCTCAATCTTCATAATAG